>NC_134507.1:736570-1083924 GCF_027942865.1 Odontesthes bonariensis | reverse complement strand
ATCCCTCCTGGTCATTCCTGGACACTCTTGATATTCCCTGGACACTCTTGATCCCTCCTGGTCATTCCTGGACACTCTTGATCCTCCCTGGACAACTCTTGATCCTCCCTGGACACTCTTGATCCCTCCTGGTCATTCCTGGACACTCTTGATCCTCCCTGGACAACTCTTGAATCCCTCCTGGTCATTCCTGGACACTCTTGATATTCCCTGGACACTCTTGAATCCATCCTGGTCATTCCTGGACACTCTTGATCCTCCCTGGACACTCTTGATCCCTCCTGGTCATTCCTGGACACTCTTGATCCCTCCTGGTCATCCCTGGACACTCTTGAATCCATCCTGGTCATCCCTGGACACTCTTGATACTCCCTGGACACTCTTGAATCCCTCCTGGTCATCCCTGGACACTCTTGATACTCCCTGGACACTCTTGATCCTCCCTGGACAGTCTTGAATCCCTCCTGGTCATCCCTGGACACTCTTGATCCTCCCTGGACAGTCTTGAATCCCTCCTGGTCATCCCTGGACACTCTTGATCCTCCCTGGACACTCTTGAATCCCTCCTGGTCATCCTTGGACACTCTTGATCCCTCCTGGTCATTCCTGGACACTCTTGATCCTCCCTGGACACTCTTGAATCCCTCCTGGTCATTCCTGGACACTCTTGATATTCCCTGGACACTCTTGATCCCTCCTGGTCATTCCTGGACACTCTTGATCTTCCCTGGACACTCTTGATCCTCCCTGGACAACTCTTGATCCTCCCTGGACACTCTTGATCCCTCCTGGTCATTCCTGGACACTCTTGATCCTCCCTGGACAACTCTTGAATCCCTCCTGGTCATTCCTGGACACTCTTGATATTCCCTGGACACTCTTGAATCCCTCCTGGTCATTCCTGGACACTCTTGATCCTCCCTGGACACTCTTGATCCCTCCTGGTCATTCCTGGACACTCTTGATCCCTCCTGGTCATCCCTGGACACTCTTGATACTCCCTGGACAGTCTTGAATCCCTCCTGGTCATCCCTGGACACTCTTGATCCTCCCTGGACACTCTTGATCCCTCCTGGACACTCTTGATACTTCCTGGACACTCTTGAATCCATCCTGGTCAGCCCTGGACACTCTTGATACTCCCTGGACACTCTTGATCCTCCCTGGACACTCTTGATCCCTCCTGGTCATCCCTGGACACTCTTGATCCCTCCTGGTCATTCCTGGACACTCTTGATCCTCCCTGGACACTCTTGATCCCTCCTGGTCATTCCTGGACACTCTTGATCCTCCCTGGACACTCTTGAATCCCTCCTGGTCATCCCTGGACACTCTTGATCCCTCCTGGTCATCCCTGGACACTCTTGGTCCCTCCTGAACACTCTTGATCCCTCCTGAACACTCTTCTTCCTTCTTGGTCCTTTCTGGACATCCTTGGACACTCTTGGTCCTTCCTGTACTTCCAGCTGCTGCTGATGAAAACTTCTGTGTTTGGTGAGAAATAAAGTAAATTATGGAAAACCAGAATAAAATGTATTTGTGAATCTTTTGGCCAATCAGAGCAGAGATCTGCCGTCACCTGTCCTGACAGCAGCCGCCTCACACCTGGCAGCTCACCTCCTGGGGTTTACGTTTGTGCGTAGCGGCGTCGGTAACCCATGACGACGTGTTCTGGTTAACATGTTTCCCAGGAACAGCAGAATGAAACCACCTCTGTGGATTCCTGCCGACTTCCCCCTGTCTCTCGTACTCCACCTGCTGTGGTTTTTATGTTAATGAGGCCGTCTGCCTCCTGCTCCCATTGGCCGGTGGCGCCGTGGGGGCCGTCCAGCCGCCCAGGGGGAACGGCGCCTTGCATCAGATCTGAGTCAGAGCGCGAAGTGAGGGAGGAGACAGGAAGTCAGAAACCACCAGAAACACAAAATGAGTAAAGAAGAAGTGAAGAAGTCAGAGTTGGTCTGAGCTGGGTTAGATTCTGCTGCACGGCGCCGCTCACAGCTTCGCCACGGACGCCACGGACGCCGCCGCAGGTACACACTTTTGTCAGGCTCTGATCCGGTTCTTCTGTATCACGTCTTCATCGTCCAGGCGACTTTATCTGGAACATTTCCCCTGAATGATCTAAGCTGTAAATCATGATCTGAGGAGCCTGCAGACGCAGCCGTTTCCCTTCTGATTCACCTGGATTCTCCTGGATTCACCTGGATTCTCCTGGATTCACCACCTGAGTCTGCATATTTCAGCTCTGTTTGAGCATCAGGGTGTTTCAGCTGGAACCAGCCGCCCTCGGACCCTCCCCCCCAGGTGCTGTTTGGGTCTCCCATGTTAGTCAGACTGTAAAGTTCTGGGTGCAGTTGCAGTGTTTGGCCTGTAGGGGCAGTGTGAGCCTGTCTCTTTAATGGAAATGTACCCACAACAGCAGCTAAAGTGCTGGCTTCAGACCCTGCTGAGGGTTCTGTTTGAGTCCAGATGATGCCACTGGGACTTTTCCACCTTTAACTGGAAGTTCTGGAAGTTTTCCAGGTTCTTCTGCTTCATTTTTATTCTTTAACTCTGAATTTGATCCCTTTAGTCTGTTTTTGTCTGTATTTTTGTTTGCATCTTGAACTGTTTTCAGTCCATGTTTGTGTTTCTTTCCGTTCTTAATCATTTTTCTGCGTTTTATATTCAGTCTTTTCTTCATTATCATTTTTCTGCGTATATATTCAGTCTTTTAAAGTCCTGAAAGTATTTTATCTGCACTCTTCACTTTTAAATTAATTAATGATTATTTTTAATGTTTTTTTTATTGTTTCTACAATTTTTTTATTTTTTTTTTTATTTTTAAATTAAATTTTTTTTTAAATTAATTAATTAATTGATTTAATGATTTTTATTGCCTTCTTGGGCTTTTATGTAGCTGTACAGCACTTTGAATTGCCTTGCCTTTTCTTCGCTCTGAATGGTTCACTTTCAGCCTGCCCAGCTCAGCCCCGCCCCCCCCCCCGACGCTGCTCTGGGATTCTGGGGGTTTTCCTCAGCTCGGCCACTTCCAGGAAGTGACTGAGAGCCGGAGGGAGGGGGGGGCGGCTCAGAGGCAAAGTGAAACTGCTGCAGCTGCTGTGTTTGTTGTGATTTTCATTCGAGGAGCTTTAGAGTCGCTCGGAGGAAACCTGAGTGTGTGTCGGTCTCTGACAGTTTGTGTGTTTTTCTGCAGGATGACGGAGGCCCAGTTCATCAACTACGACAGCGACGTGAGTCTCTTTCTCTTCCTGTTCTTCCTGCACTGCAAAAAATCTAAACCTTACCAAGTATATTTGTCTCATTGAGTATCTCACTACACTTAATTAGACACAACTGCCTAACAAGCACCATTTCAGCCAGATATAGGGACTTGTTTTAATACAATACATCCTGAATATCTTGTTAAGTGAAAACGTCTTGTTTTGAGTCATATTTCACATAAAACAAGCTCTTTTTTTCATTTGAAGAGGTTTTTAAGCTAATTTCAAGATCATTTTGAACTCAAAAGTCCCAAATATCACATCTTATTTCAAGAAATCTTGACAAGCCGATTTTCACTAGTTCCATTGGCCGATTTTTTTTTTTTTATTTTTTTTATTTTTTTTTTTTTGCTTATTTCAAGCAAAAACGTCTTTTATTTGTTGTTTTTTTTAACTTATTTTTGGAGGGGCATTTTTTTCCAGTGTGTTTAACTGTGTTTAACTGTGCAATCAGCTGTAAATTAACTGTGCAATCAGCTGTAAATTAACTGTGCAATCAGCTGTAAATTAACTGTGCAATCAGCTGTAAATTAACTGTGCAATCAGCTGTAAATTAACTGAAATCAGCTGTAAATTAACTGTGCAATCAGCTGTAAATTAACTGAAATCAGCTGTAAATTAACTGTGCAATCAGCTGTAAATTAACTGTGCAATCAGCTGTAAATTAACTGTGCAATCAGCTGTAAATTAACTGTGCAATCAGCTGTAAATTAACTGAAATCAGCTGTAAATGAACTGAAATCAGCTGTAAATTAACTGTGCAATCAGCTGTAAATTAACTGAAATCAGCTGTAATCTCACCACAAACACTCCCTGAACAGGTGCATCCAAACATCTGCAGCCAGATGTGCGTCACTCACCGGGTTTTATCTTTAAAAGTCACACACCAGCTTCTGAAAACGAACCGACGAGCGGTTCAAGCTTCACTCGACTGTAAAAACCACAGAAAGCTGCACGATGTGTTCGATCCAAGCGCGTTCAGGGTCAGGGTTACACATTTAGGTTTGAGACTTCTGCAGCCGTGTGAAAACTGAAGCTTGTTATGGTTTTAAAGGGACAGTTCGCCTCTTTAAAGGGACAGTTTGCCTCTTTTGACATGAAGCTGTGTAACATCCCATATCAGCAGCATCATTTCTGAACATCTTCTTACCCCCTGCTGCGTCCTGTGAGCAGAGTTCCAGCCTCGTTTTGGTGTTGATGAAGGTAGTCCGGCTAGTTGGCTGGGGTTTAAAAAATTTTGCTTCTCAAAACTACGGAAGCCCAGAGGACGTGCTACGTATAAACTTTCTTTTGATGGTTTTCTGGAGATAACGAGTTAATTTACCGATAGTTTTTGAGGCCACTTTTTCTCCCCAGTCCTCCCCTGTTTATATGTGTTTATATGTGTTTACATGTGTTTATATGTATTTCTGGCAAAGGTTTTTACCCATTTTACCCCCTTTCATTGAAAACTGAATAAAGTCGCCTATGAATCAAACATGGAGCGTTTGTGAAAATGCACAAAGCAAATCCCGCTGGTGTGACGAGCATTTCATTTTCTCCAGATAACGAGTTATTTATCTCGTTATCTCCAGAAAACGGTAGCGGCACCTCTCGTGCATCATTGGGTAACCATGGAGACGGCCTGGTCCCCTCAGCTGGTCACTGAGGTGTAAACGCCTGCTGAGCTGCAGGCGAGCCGGCCGTCTGCTTAATCATTAGCGACTGGTTTACTGAACAAACACATCTGAGTTAGTTAGAAATGTTAAAGCTTTGAGCAGATCATTATTGATCACTGATGATTGATCACTGATTATTGATCACTGATTATTGATCACTGATTATTGATCACTGATTGATTGATCATTAATTGATCACTGATTATTGATCACTGATTGATTGATTGATCACTGATTGATTGATCATTGATTGATCACTGATTATTGATCACTGATTGATTGATTGATCACTGATTATTGATCACTGATTGATTGATTGATTGATCACTGATTATTGATCACTGATTGATTGATTATTGATCACTTATTGATCACTGATTGATTGATCACTGATTGATTGATCACTGATTGATTGATCACTGATTATTTATCACTGATTATTGATCATTGATTGATTGGTCACTGATTATTGATCATTGATTGATTTATCAGTGATTATTGATTACTGATTGGGTTTGAAGACTCAGAACCTGACGGATGTTCTGTTTGGTTTCCAGCTGCAGCTGAACTTGATGCCGTACGACTACATCCCCCCCGTGGACATAAAGACGGAGCCCTACATACCTGAGACAGGTGAGCGCTCTCACACACACCATGAGGTCATGATGAGGTCATGATGACATCACTGCGGGTTTAACAGAGTTCAGGGCGCTTGTTCAGAGGTCTTTAGGTCCTTTTTAACCCGTCCAGGGTGGAATGTTCCGGAAACTTCTGGTGTTTGATAAGAAGACGGCGAGCTGCAGACGCATCAGAGCCCGTCGGACTTTGGTTACCAGAAACTGAGACCTCCTCTGTCCAAAGCTAAAGAGCAGCTTCGGAAACCCAGAACTGCACTTTGTAGACCAGCGATACTCACTATTTATTTCACCAGAGCCACGTTGGCAGCAAAATCAAGGGCAGAGCCACTTTTACCACAACGTACTAAAGTCCCCTTTAGCAAATATGCATTTCCACATATAAAAAAGAAACAACACAGCCAATACATTTTCACTTCAGACCACATTTACCTTAATACTGGGATGAGTCCTCGACTTTCTCCATGTTGCATTTGTAGTTTGTTGTTGTAATCATAGTGAGACATTCAGGATGAGCATGGTTTCTGTGCTGGTTTCTGTGCTGGTTTTTGCCTTTCTTTAGTTAAAAACCGATCCATTGTGCCTGCATCTCGCGCTGGCTAAAAGAGCTAGTGTGCGCTGGCTAAAGGAGCTAGCGTGCGCTGGCTAAAGGAGCTAGCGTGCGCTGGCTAAAGGAGCTAGCGTGCTCTGGCTAAAGGAGCTAGTGTGCGCTGGCTAAAGGAGCTAGCGTGCTCTGGCTAAAGGAACTAGCGTGCTCTGGCTAAAGGAGCTAGCGTGCTCTGGCTAAAGGAGCTAGCATGCTCTGGCTAAAGGAACTAGCGCAGTGTTTCTCAATCCTGGTCCTCAGGTACCACTGCCCTGCATGTTTTCGATGTTTACCTGATTCAAATGATCAACTCAGTGCAGTGGCCTGATCAGGAGCCATTCATTTGAATCAGGTGTGCTGGAGGAGGGAGACATCGAAAACATGCAGGGCAGTGGTACTTGAGGACCAGGATTGAGAAACACTGAGCTAGCGTGCTCTGGCTAAAGGAGCTAGCGTGCGCTGGCTAAAGGAGCTAGCGTGCGCTGGCTAAAGGAGCTAGCGTGCTCTGGCTAAAGGAGCTAGCGTGCTCTGGCTAAAGGAGCTAGCGTGCGCTGCGGTCAAGTGTGACGGTGGTTTAAGCGGGCTGCGTTGCCAGGTTTAACATTTCCCCCTTTAGGAAACACCATTAAGCCTTAATTAACACTTAATGACAATACCTAATGCTACAAAAACACAAAATTAATAAAAACACTGTGCAGTATTTGCTGTATGTTATTTGAAAAAAAACATTGTTATTGGTACCATATTGTTATAAGCTGCTATGCGAGTGCGAGCCGCACAATGACTATCTCTGTTCTAGATCTTAATCAGGGGGAAAACCACCTTTTATTGATTTATTACACGTAGAAATTCCTGTAACTGGTGACATAATGATAGTTGGAGGTGAATTTCAGAAAGTGTTAGTCATCGTTGAACTTCAGGGTTTGATGTGAGGGTCTGTGTTAACCTCACCTGTCGCTTGTTTTTCAGCTCATGGCCCTTATATTCAGATCATCGAAGAGCCCAAACAGGTGAGAAGAGTCTTTCCTGAACAAACGTCCTCATCACGTTGTTTTCTGCTGCACTAAAACACCATGAAAAAGAGCTCCAACAGCACAGATGTTACAGCCTTAAGACGTCTTCTTGTCCATCAGTGTTCAGACCTCACGGCCCGTTAAACTCGTTCGACTCTTATCAGCTTGTTCAAACCAAAGAAAACACAATAAATATCTTAATTAGCCATAAACCGACTCCATGTTTCAACTTCCACCTCTGAGTCAGTTTGGAGAGGACGGAGACTCCAGCTGTTTGTCCAAAATTATCAATTTATTAACAGCTTTCACATCACATTTAACCCGTTCAGCAACCTGGTGGTGATAAGAGAGTTTTTATTTTATTATAACGTTTTTATTTATTTTCTAAATACTAATAAAGAATAGGTGATCTGTTGATCTGAGTTTAGTTGGTTTTAAACTAGTTTCATTGGTACTTTATCAGTCTTTATCTTAAAACTTATCAAGTAAAATTCCTAACACATATTTTCTTAAATAAACAGTAAGACAATAGAAAACTCTGAGTCACGCAAACACGTAAAAACACGTTAAATATTAGTTTCTACTAACAGGATGTGATGTTTTATAGCCTTAAGATGCTGAATTAACATTTTATCTAGAAGAATATTAGCTACATTTTGTCTGTATCCTTAGTTTAATTTTACGGAAATGTTGTTTATATATTTATGTTTATTTTTCTTCTTTCTTTATATGATATTTCGTTGGTACTTTATCACCTGTTAGCTGCTGTTCTGAGTTTAGTCAGTTTTAAACCAGTTTTAATTAGTTTTAAACTCGTTTCATTGGTACTTTATCACCTGTTAGCTTAAAACTTATCAAGTAAAATTCCTAACACATATTTTCTTAAATAAACAGTAAGACAATAAAAACCTATGAAATTATATTTTATTATAATTTAAGCGAATACTATGATGTTACATGGTATGAAAGCACAAAACCAACAATAAGATGGATGTAACGAGATGTATTATAAGTTACATTCATTGTTTTATTCCATCTCAAATCAATAGTTAATAAGTTAGTGCAGTTAAATATTAATCAGCTGCAAGTCTTTGTTTAAAACAGCGTTTTATGGAAAACTAAAACATTTCAGAGCTTAAAGACTTAAAGTAGTTTTTTTCCCTGTCGAGTTAAAATCAGAAGCTGTGAGCGAGGAAGACTCTGTTCTGCAGGTTGTTCTAAAAAAGGACAAAGAGCAAACATGACCTTTGACCTCAAACGCTCGTCACAGTGGTGATTCCCCTCAGCTGTAACTTCCTGCTTTCCAGGGTTTTCCCAACAGTCATAAAGTCCGATGAGCCCAAACAGGAGTTTCTGAAGGTCATGTGACCTGCGCCAGGGAAGAACCCGGATGTACAAACCTGAAATCCCCAGACATCATAACAAAACAGCTGTCGCATAATAAGATTTTAGTCTAAATATGAGTAAAATGATACAGAATAAATAGATTGTGGCGCCACCGTGTGGTCAAACAGCTTAAAGTTCCAGTTTAATTTAGAACTTCTGAGGAAACACTCATTCAGCCCACATGATCGTCATGTTTTTCATTTGTTTTGGTCAAAAATCCCCAAATATTCAGTCGAAGAGGATCACATGATCAGACGTCAGCTGTTCACATAAAACTGATTCCTGTTGGTTGATGTTTTTTAAAGAAGTTAAACTCTTAAAAAAGTTTTAATCTGAAGCCTGAAACTGGCACCACGATAAGTCAGTCACATTTTATCAGTCCAGCAGCTTTAAGGATAAACATCACAAAGTTTCAAAAGCTGAGAGGACCTGATCACATGACCTCAGGCCCTGATCACATGACCTCAGACCCTGATCACATGACCTCAGACCCTGATCACATGACCTCAGACCCTGATCACATGACCTCAGACCCTGATCACATGACCTCAGACCCTGATCACATGACCTCAGACTCTGATCACATGACCTCAGGCCCTGATCACATGACCTCAGAGTCTCCCTGAGCTGAGAAGCAGATCTGTGGGGCTCAGACTCAGTTTCCTCTGCATTAAGGTGCAGAAAGCTGTCAGACATCCAACTTTTAACAGAGTCTGAGCAGCTGAGAAACATCTTAAAGAGAAATACAGCTGAGTGTCATCTGCATAGAGGGAGGATCTGTCATCATCTTCCTCCGAACAGAGAACACCTGCTCACTGACTAACTAACCTGCTCACTGACTAACTAACCTGTTCACTGACTAACTAACCTGTTCACTGACTAACTAACCTGTTCACTGACTAACTAACCTGCTCACTGACTAACTAACCTGCTCACTGACGAGCCTGTTCACTGACTAACTAACCTGCTCACTGACTAACTAACCTGCTCACTGACGAGCCTGTTCACTGACTAACTAACCTGCTCACTAACTAACCTGCTCACTGACTAACTAACCTGTTCACTGACTAACTAACCTGTTCACTGACTAACTAACCTGCTTACTGACGAGCCTGTTCACTGACTAACTAACCTGCTCACTGACGAGCCTGTTCACTGACTAACTAACCTGCTCACTGACTAACTAACCTGCTCACTGACGAGCCTGTTCACTGACTAACTAACCTGCTCACTAACTAACCTGCTCACTGACTAACTAACCTGCTCACTGACGAGCCTGTTCACTGACTAACTAACCTGCTCACTGACTAACTAACCTGCTCACTGACTAACTAACCTGCTCACTAACTAACCTGCTCACTGACTAACTAACCTGCTCACTGACGAGCCTGTTCACTGACTAACTAACCTGCTCACTGACTAACTAACCTGCTCACTGACGAGCCTGTTCACTGACTAACTAACCTGCTCACTGACTAACTAACCTGCTCACTGACGAGCCTGTTCACTGACTAACTAACCTGCTCACTAACTAACTAACCTGTTCACTAACTAACCTGCTCACTAACTAACCCGTCGCTGTTTTTTCTTCCAGAGGGGCTTTCGCTTCCGTTATGAGTGCGAGGGTCCGTCTCACGGCGGGCTCCCAGGGGCCTCCAGCGAGAAGAACAGGAGGACCTACCCTACGGTGAAGGTGAGCGCCGCCACATCAGGAACTGCTTCTTCTTCTTCTTCTTCTTGTCTGACCACGGCGTGTCACGGTGTGTTTTTAGATCAACAACTACATGGGTCACGCCCGGGTGGAGGTGCAGCTGGTGACCCACACCGACCCGCCCCGGGTCCACGCCCACAGCCTGGTGGGGCGCCACTGCACGGAGAGCGGCACCTGCACGCTGGACATCGGGCCCAACGACCTCACAGCCTCGTCAGTATCCAATCACATCGCTTAGAATTCATTTTAGTTGGTTCCATTCAGCTGAAAATGTGACTTCATGAGAATAAAACTGCAGAAAATAATCTGACTGCTGAAGGTTAAAGCTGTGATGTCACTTCCTGTAGGTTATCTGTTAAATATGTGATGTCACTTCCTGTAGGTTCAGTAACCTGGGGATCCTCCATGTGACCAAGAAAGGTGTTGTAGAGGTGCTGACCAGAAGGCTGCGAGAGGAGAGGAAGAGACAGAAGGGAACACACTGTCACCTGACAGGTACACACATACACACCCTGAACACACACACCTGAACACACACCTGAACACACACACCTGAACACACATCTGAACACACACACCTGAACACACACACCTGAACACACACACCCTGAACACACACCTGAACACACACCTGAACACACACACCCTGAACACACACCTGAACACACACCTGAACACACACACCTGAACACACATCTGAACACACACCTGAACATACACACCTGAACACACACCTGAACACACACACCCTGAACACCCTGAACACACACCTGAACACACACCTGAACACACACACCTGAACACACACCTGAACACACACCTGAACACACACACCTGAACACACACACCTGAACACACCCTGAACACACACCTGAACACACACCTGAACACACACACCTGAACACACATCTGAACACACACCTGAACATACACACCTGAACACACACCTGAACACACACACCCTGAACACCCTGAACACACACCTGAACACACACCTGAACACACACACCTGAACACACACCTGAACACACACCTGAACACACACACCTGAACACACACCTGAACACACACACCTGAACACACACACCCTGAACACACACCTGAACACACACACCTGAACACACACACCCTGAACACACACCTGAACACACACCTGAACACACACACCTGAACACACATCTGAACACACACCTGAACATACACACCTGAACACACACACCTGAACACACACACCTGAACACACACACCCTGAACACACACCTGAACACACACCTGAACACACACACCTGAACACACACACCCTGAACACACACCTGAACACACACCTGAACACACACCTGAACACACACCTGAACACACACACCTGAACACACATCTGAACACACACCTGAACACACACACCCTGAACACACACCTGAACACACACCTGAACACACACACCTGAACACCTGTGAGAGGAGATGTTCCTGCTCCTCGTCTTTATCAAATCAAATCAAATTTATTTATAGCACATTTCATGTACAAAACAGTTCAAAGTGCTTCACATAAAATAAAAGCATTGCAGCAGGGAGTGGAAGAAGCATTAAAAATACATAAACGAATATAAAGAGAAACAAATAAAACTAGAAAGCTGGAAGCAGCTGTATGCGGGACCCAGATGTGCGTGCGTTGGGGCATGCGCTGGACGCCGTTGTCTCGCAGCTCCGCCCACACACGATACCCTCTGCGTACGTACGAGGTCGTCAGGGTGGACGTGTGTGCCAAGTTTCATGACTTTGTGATGATGATAAGGCTTTCAAATCGCAAACGCCATCACACGATTTTCACCGCCTGGCCACGCCCACACCGTTCAGAGTTTGGAAAGGTTGCATAATGAATTTTTCCCTCCATGTCTTAAGAGTAACCTGGCCAAGTTTGAAGTCTGTAGCATTAAATCTGTAGGAGGAGTTCGATCATATGCAGGCGTGGAATCGGGCAAAAATGGCACCAAAACGCACTTTCCATCCAAAATGGCCGCCTTCCTGTGGATGTGGGACCATGGCGGCATGAGACTTTTTTTTGTGCGTCTGGGCATGATGAATGAGTGTACCGAATTTTGTCGTCCCACGCCAAACTAACCCCAATGCGGGGACCGTTATTAAGCATCGTAGGGGGCGCTACAGAGTCTATGAGCGACTCCCAAAAATATAAAGTTTAGATTCTTTCATGTCGTCGCCTGGCAGGTGGCGCTCGCAAAATTTCGTGAGTTTTCGCATACCTTTTGCAAAGAATAAGAAAGAAAGAAAGATGGCGGAATAATAATAAACCTTACAGATACAATATGAGTCTATGAGTCTTTACTTCATCTTTGAATCTGATCTCCACAGAAGGTGAAGAAGCCTCCATCCTGAAGGAGGCCAAGGAGCTGGGCAAGGCCATGGACCTGAACATCGTCCGGCTCAGGTTCACCGCCTACCTGCAGGACAGCAACGGCGGCTTCACCAGAGCGCTGAAACCCGTCGTGTCCAACCCCATCTACGACAGCAGTGAGTTTCAGAAACAGAACGACCACCAAACCCAAAGACAGAGCAGAGCTGCTGTTAGCTGTTGTTTAGATCATTCGGCCTCACATGAAGTTTTATTTATAAAGCCCCAAATCACAATCTGATCCACTCCACCATCCTGAGCGTGCACGAGGCGACTGTGTTGTAAGTTTTAGGCCTGAACTTAAAGGTAGAGAGGGGCCTGTTAACTGAAGGCTCTGCCTCCCAAACTGGCAGCTGGTTCCACAGAGAGGGGCCTGATAACTGAAGGCTCTGCCTCCCAAACTGGCAGCTGGTTCCACAGAGAGGGGCCTGATAACTGAAGGCTCTGCCTCCCAAACTGGCAGCTGGTTCCACAGAGAGGGGCCTGATAACTGAAGGCTCTGCCTCCCAAACTGGCAGCTGGTTCCACAGAGAGGGGCCTGTTAACTGAAGGCTCAGCCTCCCAAACTGGCAGCTGGTTCCACAGAGAGGGGCCTGATAACTGAAGGCTCTGCCTCCCAAACTGGCAGCTGGTTCCACAGAGAGGGGCCTGATAACTGAAGGCTCTGCCTCCCAAACTGGCAGCTGGTTCCACAGAGAGGGGCCTGATAACTGAAGGCTCTGCCTCCCAAACTGGCAGCTGGTTCCACAGAGAGGGGCCTGATAACTGAAGGCTCTGCCTCCCAAACTGGCAGCTGGTTCCACAGAGAGGGGCCTGATAACTGAAGGCTCTGCCTCCCAAACTGGCAGCTGGTTCCACAGAGAGGGGCCTGATAACTGAAGGCTCTGCCTCCCAAACTGGCAGCTGGTTCCACAGAGAGGGGCCTGTTAACTGAAGGCTCAGCCTCCCAAACTGGCAGCTGGTTCCACAGAGAGGGGCCTGATAACTGAAGGCTCTGCCTCCCAAACTGGCAGCTGGTTCCACAGAGAGGGGCCTGATAACTGAAGGCTCTGCCTCCCAAACTGGCAGCTGGTTCCACAGAGAGGGGCCTGATAACTGAAGGCTCTGCCTCCCAAACTGGCAGCTGGTTCCACAGAGAGGGGCCTGATAACTGAAGGCTCTGCCTCCCAAACTGGCAGCTGGTTCCACAGAGAGGGGCCTGATAACTGAAGGCTCTGCCTCCCAAACTGGCAGCTGGTTCCTCAGAGAGGGGCCTGATAACTGAAGGCTCTGCCTCCCAAACTGGCAGCTGGTTCCACAGAGAGGGGCCTGATAACTGAAGGCTCTGCCTCCCAAACTGGCAGCTGTTTCCACAGAGAGGGGCCTGATAACTGAAGGCTCTGCCTCCTAAACTGGCAGCTGTTTCCACAGAGAGGGGCCTGATAACTGAAGGCTCTGGCTCCCAAACTGGCAGCTGGTTCCACAGAGAGGGGCCTGATAACTGAAGGCTCTGCCTCCCAAACTGGCAGCTGGTTCCACAGAGAGGGGCCTGTTAACTGAAGGCTCAGCCTCCCAAACTGGCAGCTGGTTCCACAGAGAGGGGCCTGATAACTGAAGGCTCTGCCTCCCAAACTGGCAGGTGGTTCCACAGAGAGGGGCCTGATAACCGAAGGCTCTGCCTCCCAAACTGGCAGCTGGTTCCACAGAGAGGGGCCTGATAACTGAAGGCTCTGCCTCCCAAACTGGCAGCTGGTTCCACAGAGAGGGGCCTGATAACTGAAGGCTCTGCCTCCCAAACTGGCAGCTGGTTCCACAGAGAGGGGCCTGATAACTGAAGGCTCTGCCTCCCAAACTGGCAGCTGGTTCCACAGAGAGGGGCCTGATAACTGAAGGCTCTGCCTCCCAAACTGGCAGCTGGTTCCACAGAGAGGGGCCTGATAACTGAAGGCTCTGCCTCCCAAACTGGCAGGTGGTTCCACAGAGAGGGGCCTGATAACTGAAGGCTCTGCCTCCCAAACTGGCAGCTGGTTCCACAGAGAGGGGCCTGATAACTGAAGGCTCTGCCTCCCAAACTGGCAGCTGGTTCCACAGAGAGGGGCCTGATAACTGAAGGCTCTGCCTCCCAAACTGGCAGCTGGTTCCACAGAGAGGGGCCTGATAACTGAAGGCTCTGCCTCCCAAACTGGCAGCTGGTTCCTCAGAGAGGGGCCTGATAACTGAAGGCTCTGCCTCCCAAACTGGCAGCTGGTTCCACAGAGAGGGGCCTGATAACTGAAGGCTCTGCCTCCCAAACTGGCAGCTGGTTCCACAGAGAGGGGCCTGATAACTGAAGGCTCTGCCTCCCAAACTGGCAGCTGGTTCCACAGAGAGGGGCCTGATAACTGAAGGCTCTGCCTCCCAAACTGGCAGGTGGTTCCACAGAGAGGGGCCTGATAACTGAAGGCTCTGCCTCCCAAACTGGCAGGTGGTTCCACAGAGAGGGGCCTGATAACCGAAGGCTCTGCCTCCCAAACTGGCAGCTGGTTCCACAGAGAGGGGCCTGATAACCGAAGGCTCTGCCTCCCAAACTGGCAGCTGGTTCCACAGAGAGGGGCCTGATAACTGAAGGCTCTGCCTCCCAAACTGGCAGCTGGTTCCACAGAGAGGGGCCTGATAACTGAAGGCTCTGCCTCCCAAACTGGCAGCTGGTTCCACAGAGAGGGGCCTGATAACTGAAGGCTCTGCCTCCCAAACTGGCAGCTGGTTCCACAGAGAGGGGCCTGATAACTGAAGGCTCTGCCTCCCAAACTGGCAGGTGGTTCCACAGAGAGGGGCCTGATAACTGAAGGCTCTGCCTCCCAAACTGGCAGCTGGTTCCACAGAGAGGGGCCTGATAACTGAAGGCTCTGCCTCCCAAACTGGCAGCTGGTTCCACAGAGAGGGGCCTGTTAACTGAAGGCTCTGCCTCCCAAACTGGCAGCTGGTTCCACAGAGAGGGGCCTGATAACTGAAGGCTCTGCCTCCCAAACTGGCAGCTGGTTCCTCAGAGAGGGGCCTGATAACTGAAGGCTCTGCCTCCCAAACTGGCAGCTGGTTCCACAGAGAGGGGCCTGATAACTGAAGGCTCTGCCTCCCAAACTGGCAGCTGGTTCCACAGAGAGGGGCCTGATAACTGAAGGCTCTGCCTCCCAAACTGGCAGCTGGTTCCACAGAGAGGGGCCTGATAACTGAAGGCTCTGCCTCCCAAACTGGCAGGTGGTTCCACAGAGAGGGGCCTGATAACTGAAGGCTCTGCCTCCCAAACTGGCAGCTGGTTCCACAGAGAGGGGCCTGATAACTGAAGGCTCTGCCTCCCAAACTGGCAGCTGGTTCCACAGAGAGGGGCCTGTTAACTGAAGGCTCTGCCTCCCAAACTGGCAGCTGGTTCCACAGAGAGGGGCCTGATAACTGAAGGCTCTGCCTCCCAAACTGGCAGCTGGTTCCTCAGAGAGGGGCCTGATAACTGAAGGCTCTGCCTCCCAAACTGGCAGCTGGTTCCACAGAGAGGGGCCTGATAACTGAAGGCTCTGCCTCCCAAACTGGCAGCTGGTTCCTCAGAGAGGGGCCTGATAACTGAAGGCTCTGCCTCCCAAACTGGCAGCTGGTTCCACAGAGAGGGGCCTGATAACTGAAGGCTCTGCCTCCCAAACTGGCAGCTGGTTCCTCAGAGAGGGGCCTGATAACTGAAGGCTCTGCCTCCCAAACTGGCAGCTGGTTCCTCAGAGAGGGGCCTGATAACTGAAGGCTCTGCCTCCCAAACTGGCAGCTGGTTCCACAGAGAGGGGCCTGATAACTGAAGGCTCTGCCTCCCAAACTGGCAGCTGGTTCCTCAGAGAGGGGCCTGATAACTGAAGGCTCTGCCTCCCAAACTGGCAGCTGGTTCCTCAGAGAGGGGCCTGATAACTGAAGGCTCTGCCTCCCAAACTGGCAGCTGGTTCCACAGAGAGGGGCCTGATAACTGAAGGCTCTGCCTCCCAAACTGGCAGCTGGTTCCTCAGAGAGGGGCCTGATAACTGAAGGCTCTGCCTCCCAAACTGGCAGCTGGTTCCTCAGAGAGGGGCCTGATAACTGAAGGCTCTGCCTCCCAAACTGGCAGCTGGTTCCTCAGAGAGGGGCCTGATAACTGAAGGCTCTGTTTCCACCCACAGAGTCGCCCAACGCCTCCAACCTGAAGATCTCCCGGATGGATAAGACGAACGGCTCGGTGCTTGGAGGAGACGAGATCTTCCTGCTCTGCGACAAAGTTCAGAAAGGTGAGAACAAGTTCCGTCCGTCAGAGGCTGTGTTCGAAACTACTGTGTTTAATACTACATACTACATACTACATACTGCATACTGCATACTACATAGTACATACTACATACTACATACTGCATACTGCATACTACATACTACATACTACATACTGCATACTACATACTACATAGTACATACTGCATACTACATACTACATAGTACATACTGCATACTACATAGTACATAGTACATACTACATACTTCATACTACATACTACATACTACATAGTACATACTACATACTGCATACTGCATACTACATTAGTACATACTACATACTACATACTACATAGTACATAGTACATAGTACATACTACATACTACATAGTACATACTGCATACTACATAGTACATAGTACATACTTCATACTTCATACTACATACTACATTCTGCATATTGCATACTACATACTGCATACTGCATACTACATACTACATACTCATCGATCAGACAGTATGCAGAGCGTTTACCCACAATGCATTGCGCTCCTGCCCGAGCCGAAATCAGCCGGCCTGAAGCTGATTTCTCTTAAGCTCTAAACTCTGTAAACTTTATCAACATTTGAAACATTTTCAGGTGAGAAAGTAGTCGTTTAGATCCCCAACGTGTTGAAAACCTGACAAAATACCGGCTGTTTACAATTCTGTTCCCACGAATTCGGCGCTACTAAAGCTAGCCGCAGTGAGCGACGCACTTCCTGTTATTTTCACAAAATAAAATACCCGTTGCCTTTTATCATAGGGAAAGCCATTACCATACAATTGGTGCTTTTGTTTTGAAAACAGGAAGTGAACCTACCCTTGTTGTAGCTAGCTTGAAACTGCCGTTTTGACAGGAAATGACGATCAGCGACGTCACGTTACGTTGCATCTTGGGTAGTTTGAGTATGAGTAGTAACCTCATGATGCATACCCAACATTTAGGAGAATCTAGTATGCATCCGGGAACTTAAAAAAGGTTAAAGTTAGTAGGAGTAGTAGGAGAAGTATGCGGTTTCGAACAGAGCCAGAGTCTGCCCGCTCAGGACTCATTTCCCATCATGCATCTGTGCTGTGCCCTCAGATGATATTGAGATCCGTTTCTACGAGGAGGACGATGAGGGAGGCTGGGAGGCGTTCGGGGACTTCTCGCCCACTGACGTCCACAAACAGGTGAGGAGTGTTAATGTGAGATCGGTGTAAATCCAGATGTTCCAGAGCGTCTGAAAGGAGAAACGAACTCTAATCCTTTCAGACCCAAAGCTGCTGAACGTGTGAACGAGTCACAGCTTCATTTGCATGAAGGAAATAATGTGTTAGCAGCTCATCTGATCTGAGCTCAGGGGGAAATTCCTTCAAACCGGCTGCTGACGTTCATCAGATTAATAATCTGCATCCTGGAAACAGTTTTGTTTGTTTGACTAGTTACTGAGTCTGAGACTAAAGTAATGAGCAGAACCGCAGAACAACACCTAAACGAAATGGAATAAAAGATTTATGAAAAAAAAGTGGAAAAAAATATTAATATATGATGTTTTTGGGATCAATTTAGAAGGGGACAAAATTAATTTTTAATTCATTCATTAATAAATTTTTAATTAAAAATCCTTAAAAATCAATGTTGTTGCTAATCATTGACATATCCCAGACCATAATTATCCCTACTCAATAATTCCACTTTGCATTCCATATTTTGAAAATACTGGCACCTAGAGGCTTAAAATTTGAGCTAAAAAGTTCAAATTGGCATCTAAAGGGTTAATTTTTTTTAAAATAATTGAAAGCTTGGTAGTTATGATCAGAACTGAAGTGGAATAAAAGATTTATGAAAAAAAAGTGGAAAAAAATATTAACATATGACGTTTTTACCTGACTTACTGCACTTACTCTGCACTAGTTTTGCTCTCAGCTGTTTGGTTTTGGCAGGAAATGTACTTATGATTTCTTATGACCTGAAGTTCTTTTCCCTACCGATGTTGAACACACTTATTGTAAGTCGCTTTGGTTAAAAGCATCTGCAAAATGACCGTAATGTAATGTTTTTAAGTTGTTTTTAAAGGAAAGAAATTAAGTTGTTTTAAATCAGGTATCAGAGTATTAGAGGGTTAAAAGATCCTAAAAACCAACTCAGAATATTTCATCATCACAGAAGCTTCTGACACAGATGGAGGAAGTTTGGTAACATTTAATGTTTAAAGACACGTAGTGACATCATCTGAAAGAGGCGGAGCTTAGCTCAACCACGACGTTTGTGTGGAGCCTTCACGTCCGTCCGAACCTCAAATTAGGAAAATATTCTGAAGAGAGTAAATGTTTCTGATGATGGGGCGGATGAACAGGAAGTGACACGTCTCTGTCTCCCATCAGTACGCCATCGTGTTCAAAACGCCGGCCTATCACAGCACGGAGATCGAGCGGGCCGTCACCGTCTTCCTGCAGCTGAGGAGGAAGAAGGCCGGCGACAGCAGCGACCCGAAACAGTTCACCTACATCCCACAGGTCCAAGGTCAGTGGCTGCCATGGAAACCCCCGTTTCCATCGGGTTTCAGCTCCACCTACACACATGAAACGGGCTTTTTCCTCCCACTGGTCTGTAGTTTCCAGCCTCTCCTGCTGTCTTTCAGACAAAGAGGAGGTTCTGAGGAAGAAGCAGAAACCGCTGCCTCACTTCGACTGGAGAGGAGGAGGAGCCGGAGGAAGAGGGGGCGGAGCCGGGGGATTCGGAGGGGGAGGAGCCACAGGAGGAGGAGGAGCAGGTATGGATCCCTGATGAAGAGGTTCAGTCGTGTTGATGTAACTCAGAGATACTCACTATTTATTTCACTAAGAGCCACATTGGCAGCAAAATCAAGGGCAGAGCCACTTTTACCACAACATTCTAAAGTCCCTTTTAGCAAATATGCATTTCTACACATAAAACATCCCACAAAAAGAAACAACACAGCCAATACATTTTCAATTCAGACCACATTTACCTTAATACTGGGATGAGTCCTCGACTTTCTTCATGTTGTATTTGTAGTTTGTTGTTGTAATCATAGTGAGACATTCAGGATGAGCATGGTTTCTGTGCTGGTTTCTGTGCTGGTTTTTGCCCTTTTTTGATTAAAAACCGACCCATTGTGCCTGCATCTCGCGCTGACTAAGGGAGCTAGCGTGCGCTGGCTAAAGGAGCTAGCGTGCTCTGGCCAAAGGAGCTAGCGTGCTCTGGCCAAAGGAGCTAGCGTGCGCTGGCTAAAGGAGCTAGCGTGCTCTGGCTAAAGGAGCTAGCGTGCGCTGGCTAAAGGAGCTAGCGTGCGCTGGCTAAAGGAGCTAGCGTGCTCTGGCTAAAGGAGCTAGCGTGCTCTGGCTAAAGGAGCTAGCGTGCTCTGCGGTCAAGTGTGACGGCGGTTTAAGCGGGCTGCGAACGCAAACTTAATAAAAATACTTAATACTGTGCAGTATTCGCTGTGTGTTATTTGGAAAAATGTATTGTTATTGTTACCATATTGTTATAAACTACTATGCGAGTGCGAGCCGCCAATTAAAGCTTGAGGAGCCGCGGAATGAGTATCTCTGGGATGGAGGCAGATTCTGGTTTCGGATCGTCTCAGAAGCCCATCTTTCAGAATCAGAACCGCACTGATCCACATCTGCTTGTTTTCTGAAGGGTTTCAGTTCCAGCCGCAGATGAACGGAGGCGGAGGCGGGTCTTTCTTCACAGGGAGCTTCGCGGGCTTCACCGGAGGGGGCGGGGCTCAGATGTCAGGCTCCACCCCCCAGCAGCAGAGTGGCGGGCAGACGGGCTCGCCGCTGCAGCAGCAGCTGCTTCACATCGGTAAGAAGAACCGGGTCGGACGTCGGTTTGTCTCTCTGTTTGCTGTTGATGTTTACAGGTGTGTTGTTGTTGTGTCTCAGCCGCCACCCTCAGCAGCAGAGTGTCTCACAGCGCCCGGCAGACCGCCGCCGCCCTGCTGCATTACTGCAGCACCGGGGACGCCCGCATCCTGCTCGCCCTGCAGAGACACCTGTGTGGCGTCCAGGACGCCAACGGAGACACGTGAGTCTGCTGGGAATTTAACAGCTTTACGTCTGGCTATTAATAATTCAGTTTTCTTTTATAATAATAAAATTTATATTTATAAAATTATATTTGTATATATTTATTATGTTTTTATATATGTATAATAATTATATATAATAATAATAATAATAATAATATTATAATTGATAATATTATATAATAATATTTATATATATTTATTATGTTATATTTATAAAATAAAATTTATAATATTTATAATAATTTTGTTTTCTTTCCTGTCAGCCCGTTACACCTGGCCATCATCCACCAGCAGACGGGTGTGATCCAGCAACTTATCCATACTCTGCTGAGCAGCCAGCAGCAAAACATCCTGAACACAACCAACCACCTGCAACAGGTAGGCACAACACTACACACCCACCTGCGACAGGTAGTCACAACACTACACACCCACCCGCGACAGGTAGTCACAACACTACACACCCACCTGCAACAGGTAGTCACAACACTACACATTCACCTGCAACAGGTAGTCACAACACTACACACCCACCTGCAACAGGTAGTCACAACACTACACACCCACCTGCAACAGGTAGTCACAACACTACACACCCACCCGCGACAGGTAGTCACAACACTACACACCCACCTGCAACAGGTAGTCACAACACTACACACCCACCCGCGACAGGTAGTCACAACACTACACACCCACCTGCGACAGGTAGTCACAACACTACACACCCACCTGCAACAGGTAGTCACAACGCTACACATTCACCTGCAACAGGAAGTCACAACACTACACACCCACCTGCGACAGGTAGTCACAACACTACACACTCACCTGCGACAGGTAGTCACAACACTACACACCCACCTGCAACAGGTAGTCACAACGCTACACACCCACCTGCAACAGGTAGTCACAACACTACATATTCACCTGCGACAGGTAGTCACAACACTACACACCCACCTGCGACAGGTAGTCACAACACTACACACCCACCTGCAACAGGTAGTCACAACACTACACATTCACCTGCGACAGGTAGTCACAACACTACACACCCACCTGCGACAGGTAGTCACAACACTACACACTCACCTGCGACAGGTAGTCACAACACTACACACCCACCTGCAACAGGTAGTCACAACGCTACACATTCACCTGCGACAGGAAGTCACAACACTACACACCCACCTGCAACAGGTAGTCACAACGCTACACATTCACCTGCGACAGGTAGTCACAACGCTACACATTCACCTGCGACAGGAAGTCACAACACTACACACTCACCTGCGACAGGTAGTCACAACACTACACACCCACCTGCGACAGGTAGTCACAACACTACACACCCACCTGCGACAGGTAGTCACAACGCTACACATTCACCTGCGACAGGTAGTCACAACACTACACACCCACCTGCGACAGGAAGTCACAACGCTACACACTCACCTGCGACAGGTAGTCACAACGCTACACACTCACCTGCGACAGGTAGTCACAACACTACACACCCACCTGCGACAGGAAGTCACAACACTACACACTCACCTGCGACAGGTAGTCACAACGCTACACATCCACCTGCGACAGGAAGTCACAACACTACACATCCACCTGCGACAGGTAGTCACAACACTACACATCCACCTGCGACAGGTAGTCACAACACTACACATTCACCTGCGACAGGTAGTCACAACACTACACATCCACCTGCGACAGGTAGTCACAACACTACACATTCACCTGCGACAGGTAGTCACAACGCTACACATTCACCTGCGACAGGTAGTCACAACACTACACATCCACCTGCGACAGGAAGTCACGCTACACACTCACCTGCGACAGGTAGTCACAACTTTACACATCCACCTGCGACAGGTAGTCACAACGCTACACATTCACCTGCGACAGGAAGTCACGCTACACACTCACCTGCAACAGGTAGTCACAACTTTACACATCCACCTGCGACAGGAAGTCACGCTACACACTCACCTGCGACAGGTAGTCACAACTTTACACATCCACCTGCGACAGGTAGTCACAACGCTACACATTCACCTGCGACAGGAAGTCACAACACTACACATTCACCTGCGACAGGAAGTCACAACACTACACATCCACCTGCGACAGGAAGTCACAACACTACACACCCACCTGCGACAGGAAGTCACAACACTACACATCCACCTGCGACAGGAAGTCACAACACTACACATTCACCTGCGACAGGTAGTCACAACGCTACACATCCACCTGCGACAGGTAGTCACAACGCTACACATTCACCTGCGACAGGAAGTCACAACACTACACATCCACCTGCGACAGGAAGTCACAACACTACACACCCACCTGCGACAGGAAGTCACAACACTACACACCCACCTGCGACAGGTAGTCACAACACTACACACCCACCTGCAACAGGTAGTCACAACACTACACACCCACCTGCAACAGGTAGGCACAACTACACACCCACCTGCAACAGGTAGGCACAACACTACACATTCACCTGCGACAGGTAGTCACAACACTACACATTCACCTGCGACAGGTAGTGACAACACTACACACCCACCTGCAACAGGTAGGCACAACTACACACCCACCTGCAACAGGTAGGCACAACTACACACCCACCTGCAACAGGTAGGCACAACTACACACCCACCTGCAACAGGTAGTCACAACACTACACACCCACCTGCAACAGGTAGTCACAACACTACACACCCACCTGCAACAGGTAGTCACAACACTACACATTCACCTGCGACAGGTAGTCACAACACTACACATCCACCTGCGACAGGAAGTCACAACACTACACATCCACCTGCGACAGGTAGTCACAACACTACACATCCACCTGCGACAGGTAGTCACAACGCTACACACCCACCTGGTGAGTAAATGGATAGCCTGCTAACTCCGCCCCCTTTGCTTACCTCAGACTCCTCTCCACCTGGCGGTGATCACCCGGCAGCTGAAGGTGGTGGAGGTGCTGCTCAGAGCCGGAGCCGACCCCAGCTTGCAGGACAAAGATGGCCGCAGCCCGCTCCACCTGGCCGCAGTGGCCGGAGACAGCAACACACTCCGCCTCATGCTGGCTCACCTGGGGGAACGCCATGCCCACCTGGTCAACATCCCTGACTACCACGGTAAGAGCACATCAGTCACCTGAGGTTCAGAGAATCCGAGGGCGAGGCTGAAACTGAGACTCTGTGACTGTGTCTGTCAGGTCTTCATCCGCTACACCTGGCCGTGAGGAGGGATGGCGAGCGCTGCCTCCGTCTGCTTGTGGAGGGCGGAGCCAAAATAAATGCACCTGAGCTGAAGAGTGGGAACACGGCACTGCATCTGGCTGTCAAAGAGAACCTGTTCAAGGTGGCCTGTATGCTCATCACAGAGGTAAGAAACACACACAGACAGGCGTGGCTACGTCCCGATCACACCTGGGATCCAATCATTGACATGATGTGTGTCGTTCCCAGCTGAAGGCGGACATCAACGCCTGCACGTTTGGAGGAAACACGTCGCTTCACCTGGCCGCCAGCCAGGGCTCGCCAACGCTCTGCTCCATGCTCATCGCTGCAGGTGAGACACACAACACGCCAACACACGACACGCCATCATGCAAACACGCAAAGACACAAACACGCAAAGACACAATCACGCCAAAACTCAACACGCCTTCATGCCAACACACAACACGCCAAAACTCAACACGCTAAAACTCAACACGCCAACACCCAAACACGTCAACGCACAACACGCCATCATGCCAACACGCCAAAACTCAACACGCCAACACACAACACGCCATCACGCAAACATGCCAACACACAACACGCCATCATGCCAACACACAACACGCCATCACGCAAACATGCCAACACACAACACGCCATCACGCCATCACGCCAACACGCCAACACACAACACGCCATCACGCCAACACGCAAACATGCCAACACACAACACGCCATCATGCCAACACACAACACGCCATCACGCAAACATGCCAACACACAACATGCCAACACCCAACACGCCATCACACAACACGCCATCACGCAAACATGCCAACACACAACACGCCATCACGCCAACACGCCATCACACAACACGCCATCACGCCATCACGCCAACACACAACACGCCATCACGCAAACATGCCAACACACAACACGCCATCATGCCAACACACAACACGCCATCACGCAAACATGCCAACACACAACACGCCATCACGCAAACATGCCAACACCCAACACGCCATCACACAACACGCCATCACGCCAACACGCCAACACGCCATCACGCCATCACGCCAACACGCCAACACACAACACGCCATCACGCCAACACACAACACGCCATCACGCAAACATGCCAACACACAAAACGCCAACACCCAACACGCCATCACGCAAACATGCCAACACACAACACGCCATCACGCCAACACGCCATCACACAACACGCCATCACGCCAACACGCCATCACGCCAACACGCCATCACGCCAACACGCCAACACACAACACGCCATCACGCCAACACACAACACGCCATCACGCAAACATGCCAACACACAAAACGCCAACACCCAACACGCCATCACGCAAACATGCCAACACACAACACGCCATCACGCCAACACGCCATCACACAACACGCCATCACGCCAACACGCCAACACGCCATCACGCCATCACGCAAACATGCCAACACACAACACGCCATCATGCCAACACACAACACGCCATCACGCCAACACGCCAACACGCCAACACGCCATCACGCCATCACGCAAACATGCCAACACACAACACGCAAACATGCCAACACACAACACGCCATCACGCCAACACGCCATCACGCCATCACGCAAACATGCCAACACTCCATCACGCCATCACGCAAACATGCCAACACACAACACGCCATCATGCCAACACACAACACGCCATCACGCCAACACGCCAACACGCCATCACGCCATCACGCAAACATGCCAACACACAACACGCAAACATGCCAACACACAACACGCCATCACGCCAACACGCCATCACACAACACGCCATCACGCAAACATGCCAACACGCCATCACGCAAACATGCCATCACGCAAACATGCCAAAACACAACACGCCATCATGCCAACACGCCAACACGCCAACACGCCAACACGCCAACACACAACACGCCATCACGCCAACACGCCAACACACAACACGCCATCACGCCAACACGCCAACACACAACACGCCATCACGCCAACACGCCAACACCCAACACGCCATCACACAACACGCCATCACGCAAACATGCCAAAACACAACACGCCATCATGCCAACACGCCAACACGCCAACACACAACACGCCATCACGCCAACACGCCAACACACAACACGCCAACACGCCATCACACAACACGCCATCACGCAAACATGCCAACACACAAAATGCCAATACAAACACGCCAACGGGTATTTAACCTGGACTGTCGTTCAGGTGCCGATAAGAGCGTAGAGAACGACGAGCCGCTCTGCTTCAGCTCATCATCAGATGAAGAGCACGACCAGGACGAGCCAATCAGAGAGAAGGAGGCCGCCTGTCCACCAATCAACACTCGTAAAAGACCCGCTGGAGGCCACACCCCCCTGCACCTGGCCACCTGCCAGAAGGTAAAAACCCCAAGCTGGTTTCAGATCTAAAGGTCACAGGTCAGAACTTCCTCCTCTGCACCATGTGACCCCTGACCTGAAGCAGCGATTGGTTCATTTCTCAGATCAGTTGTTCAGTTTTTGTGGACGTCTCCTCCCCTCTTCCTCACCTCCTTGTCTCCTTTCCTTGTCTCCTCTCCTGATCTCACCTCCTTGTCTCCTCTCCTGGTCTCCTCCCCTCAGGTGAGGAACCTGCTGACCTCAGAGCAGAGGCCGTGGGGAACTCGCCACGCCCCTAAGAAGATCAAAGCGAGCAGCAGTGAAGGTGAATCAATCAAACGCTCCTGCAGGTCTGAACATTTTCAAACCGTTTTCCCTCGTCTGACGCCTCCTGAATCTGTCGCAGACGGCGAGGACTCGGCGCTGGGCGAGGACACGCTGAGCCGGCTGGTGGAGGTGCTGAGCGTGGGAGACGTTCCCTGGGTGAAGCTGGCGGAGAAGCTGGGTATGATGACGCTGACCCACCTGTACCAGGACAGCCCCACGCCCTGCCACCACCTGCTGCAGCACTACAAGGTAACACCGCCCGCCTGTAGCACCACCCAAAAGAAGAAGAGTTAAAGGGACAGTTCGCCTCTTTAAAGGGACAGTTCGCCTCTTCTGACATGAAGCTGTGTAACATCCCATATCAGCAGCATCATTTCTGAACATCTTCTTACCCCCTGCTGCGTCCTGTGAGCAGAGTTCCAGCCTCGTTTTGGTGCTGATGAAGGTAGTCCGGCTAGTTGGCTGGGGTTTAAAAAATAAAGCGTTTTGCTTCTCAGAACAATATGCGTTCAACAGAGTAATACATTTGCATCACAAAATGGTTCTCCAGGAAAAAGTCAGACCTCACAATCTCTTGGCCACGCTCCCAGTTCCACGAGGTTGCCTGCCCCTCAATTTTAAATGCTCACTATTAGAAAATATCGAAGAGCCAGAGGGGCGAGAGTGTTGACCGAGCAGTGTATATTTATGTGTATTAATGTGCGTGTGTGTGTGTATTTATTAATCTGTGTGTGTGTGTTTATTAATGTGTGTTAATGTGTGTGTGTTTATTAATGTGTGTGTCTCTGTGTGTCTCTCAGCTGGGAGGAGGTCCAGTCGAAGGTCTGGTCGACGCTCTTCAGTCTCTCGGTCTGACAGAAGGCGTCCGACTGCTGAGGAACACGGAGCTACGAGACGACAAGCACAGCACAGGTAACACGCACAGCCACGTGCACGTGAGTGTGTGCACGTGTGACACATGTTGGAAAGCTTTAACGGTTTACTTCCTGTTTCTGTTCTCCGCTGAGTAAAAACAAACCACAGATGTTGTTCCACATCATTTCCTGTCTTCTTCTTCTGTCCTGAAGTCTCTTCTTCTTCTTCTTTAACTACGATCCTCCGTGTTTCTAATGTGTTCCTCAAACTTCTGCAGCTTCAGAAAACTCACCTTTTTACTCACCTTGTTCACTATTTTCTGTCCAATCAGACGCCACGGTCGACAGCGGCTTCGGCAGCCAACCAATGGAGGAGGAAGAGGAAGAGCAGCCTGTGGCCAATCAGTGACGAGCAGGAAACAAAGACACTGAGATGAGTTTCCTTCACCTGCGGGGGGCGGAGCTACATCTCAAACAGGAAGTCCAGCTTATAACCCCAAAAGATCTCCGAGAGTCGGAGGTCAAAATTAATTGTGTAAAGTTTTAAAAACTGAATTATTTCACCCCAGAGCTGTAAAATAAGAAAACTTTCACTTTATTTCAACTTTTCCTGCTTTTTGAATTAACTTAAGTTTGAGTTGTTTTTGTTTCTGCTGCTTCTCACTAAAACTGGAATAAACTACTTTCTGTCGGGCCTGAAAGGCAGCACGTCTCACCTGGACACACCTGGATGGGAAATATGGAAGTCCGGTGATGCCAGGAAAACATAATGAATAAATAAATAAAGTTTAAGAGATTTTTTTATGTAAAATTAAAAAAAAACTATTTGGTTTGCTTTTCAAAAAAGGAAAAATTATGTTAATGTTATTAAAGTAATTAAGTTGATTAGAATAACAATGACGTTCATAAAACAAAAGTTTGATTCTGAGGTGGAATATTTCGAACATTTCGAGCCGCTTCGACTGTCTGTCGATATCCGTTATTTTCAGTCACCAACAGACTTTGTACAGAAGATCTTTGGAACGCCGTGAGTGGAATAAATCAGCAGCTGTGAGTGTTATATGATTGTATTCATGTGTGAACAGGGTTAAAGTGTTCGTTCAGGGCTGATATCATGTGACCAACTGTAAATAAGACGCGCTGACGCGTCGCTCTGGTCTGAACGTACGTTGATACTGTTGTTGGTGTGAAAAACTGAAAAAAATAAAATCTTTTACAAGAGCTGATTCTGTCTGTCGGAAAAAAAATTTCTCCCACTGAAAGACATGATTTGGACATAAATAACTGAAAAGTACATTTTTAAAAAGGAGCGCTCCTTAAAGGGGACGTATTCTGTAGCTAACGCTAACAGCTAAGCTAATGAAGACGACGGACACACACTTCTTGCTGTTCTTGAGTTATTGTTGTTACTTTCTGAAAGATGAACACTATTGTTACCAAATGACCTTGCAGCAGCTTTAGATTGCTGCTAAAGCTGCTTCTACAAGCTGTTAGATCACGGGGTTCACATAGTTTTCATACAAAAAATGTTAAGAAAATAATGACAGTGGGATACGTCATTTGTTCAGCTGAGGTACTTTCTTTCTACCATGACTATATTCAAATTGAGTGAAATCCTTTGCAGCAACAACAGATGATGATATGATATACAAAATTATATTAAATGTGTTTCATCTGTTTCCATAAGACCGATGTGATCTATGTGTCAGCACATCGAATTATTAGTCTGTCACAAGACACATAAACCTGGTCCCCATTAGACACATAAACAAACACAGGTCCCCACAAGACACATAAAAAAAACACAGGTTCCCACAAGACACATAAACAAACACAGGTCCCCACAAGGCACATAAACAAACACTCGGTCCCCACAAGACACACAAACAAACACTCGGTCCCCACAAGACACACAAACAAATGCAGGTCCCCACAAAGACACATAAAGCTTTGACACAATGGCAGTTTACGTTTTTGGAAGACTACATCTCAGCCAAGGTGTCTCCCTCACTCTGTTTCTCACTCTAATTTCGATACTGCACCAATTTCTCGAACAAATGTCTCTCATGTCCAAAATATCTGTCCGATCTGGACAAAATTTACTTCAAAACTCAGGTATTTTTGTCCTCTTTCACACAAAGTCACACTCATTGAGCTCTGCTTCACATATTTATCACAAATCACCTCTAAGCGCAGAGAGTCGGCCCTCCAGCTGACATTCCGCCCATTATAAACGCCTAAAGTCATAAAATTCAGATGAAAAATTATTTTAAAACTGCCATAAAAAACGAGCCACACATAGTAGCCGAATGGAAATTACACCGCTGGCTTCTGCCGTCTCTTGGGGCGCTGACGGTTTAAGAATTATTCGGATACGACTTCTACTTTTCGAACAGCGACCGTTTCTTCGAGACAGTCGAGTGCAGTCAAAATTATAGTGCGATTTTAAGAAGCCATAGTGAGCGTACATGTCAGACACAGACGAGCCGCACCTGCTCCTGTTACCGGGGCAACGCCTTGTTAGCCTGCTCCTGTTACTAGGGCAACGCCTTGTTAGCCTGCTCTGTTCTAAGACTGCTTATGAGGGCAGAGCCAAGATGGCTGCCCTGTTATAACAGCTTAATGTTATTAATCTGATCTGCTTTTCTCCTTTAAACTGATAGTGAGGGGAAGTTTGAAAATACCCACAATGCAATAGGAAAATGCATTGAAAAGCACTTACCGAGGCCATTTTGAAAATGCCACAAAAGCTGTATTTTAAACAGGACCTTGATATAAATGACATAACTGTCATCAGCAGACATGTCTTAGGAATTTTGGGCCTCGCAGAGGTGCAAAATTCAATGGGAAAATCGATTGAAAAGCACTTAAAGAGCCAAAAATGCCAAAAATTGCCCTATTTTGGAGGCCTCATAACTCAGCCATACAACATCACAGAGACCTCATTCAAAGTTTATGTGACAGGAGACTCAATTTTAACTGAACTAAAGGGTTTGTTGATAGGGCGGGCTGTAGGTTGGCACCCATCAAAATTTCTTCAGAAATTTTCTAGTTTTATATTCATGTTTGAACATGTTTCAGTGAATCTCTGCATCTGTTTCCTGTTTCCATGGAAACAAAGAAAGCTGATCAGGACTCTGGGTCAGAACTGTAACTTCCTATGTTTCCATCCAGGTATTCCTCATGTCGGCCTGAATAAAGCGACAGAGATAAAGTCAGTGAACCCGACATAATTCAGTTTCCCTTCAAACAGCTGAAAGTTCGACAGTTTCTGCAAATGAAAAAAAGACTCAAATGTTTTTGTTTTAAAGTGTTTTTATTGGCTCTAACCTCCAGAACAACAAACATCTGGTCTGTGTTTGACTACAACAAACCTCACAGGAAGTGACAGCATGTACAGCATCGACCGGGTCGGGTCGGCGAGGTGACGGCAGACATTCAGGCCGCCGCCAAGCCGAACAACGACAACAACAAAAAAAAAATACTTTCACAGGAACTAGTTTGTGGTCCGAATAAATAAACAAACAAACGAGTTTTCATCTAAAAGCAAAGTGCGGCTGTATGGCTTCTTCTTCTTATTCTTCTGCGAGTCCAACTTTATTTACAACAAAGAGCCCCGCGTCACAAACCTGTGGTCTGGTTCTGGTTCTGGTTCTGGTTCTGGCTCTGGTTCTGCAGAGATGGAGTTCTGGAGTCCACAGTGACCTTCAGTTTATGTACATAAACCCACATCAGAGCAGAACCAGAACCGGGTTTGTTCTTTAGAGGCTCTGAGAGTCTGTTCCCCGTCTGAAGTCCGTACCGTTAAACCTCTCCCGGACCTCTCAGAACCGGGCCGGCAGCAGGACCCAGAGTTTACGGCTCCATCGGGCAGAGCTGGAAACCACCAGCTGCTCTCTGCCGCCGCCTGGTGGCCGTTTCACGTCACAGCACCACAACTACAGAGGCCCAGGAGGGACAAATCTACCTTCTAAGGTTTTTAATTCTGTGACAACACGACAAACAGGGAGTGTGTGTCAGTGTCCCGGCACTCTGGCGCCCCCCGGTGGCTGCAGGAGGGAACTGCATGACTGTGGAGCTTCAGTCGCTTTTCACTGCAGAACAAAACATCTTAAAACACAAAAGATTCAAACTTCCAGCTTCTTGTTTTCACACACGCACGCACGCACGCACGCACACACACACACGCACACACGCAGACAAATTGGACGGATTCAATCTTTCCAGCAGAGGAAACTACGGAAGCTCATCAAGGACAAAACTTCTGAGTGAAATCTGTTCATTTGTTGGTGATTATTTTCACGATTCGATTAAAATTCGGTTCTGAAAAGTTCTGTTTGCCGGCAGGCAGAATTAAACTAATGAAACCTTTTACACTGAGGTGGTTCCGGTTCTGGTTCTGGTCAAGAAGGGGCTCCTAATCCAGAATCAGTTCTTTGTGTTTCAACTCTCTGGTTCCTGGTTCTGAGAACCTTTTCCATCAGAGGCTGCGTTCTGATGTTTAAGAACCAGAACCAGAACCAGAGAAGCGTCTGACCCAAAGTGAAGAAAAGGAACAGTTTACCGGGCCGAACGCCGCAGATATCTGCCGTCCAGGACAAACCGATGTCCTCCACAGAAGATTCAGACATTTTCTGAGTGGGAAACAGAACCAGAACCTGGTTTAAGTTGGTCCAAAAAAGACAGAAAAGGACCAGTCTGAGGTTTTATTTGTCGTAAACATGGCTAAAGGGGATCTCAGCTAAAACTGGACCGAATCAAGTGAAAACCGAACGTTTAATCAACCAGAAGGAGTTTAAACATTCAGCTCAGATTTCATCTGAACCGCAGAAACCAACAAACGTGTTCAACAAACAGAACCGAACACGATCGATTGGACCATCGACCAATCAGCGATCAATCTCACCGCATTGACTCAGAAGCCAAAAACAAATGACTTCGATTTATTCATCCCCTCCCGCCGTGATCCCACGTGCAACAGCGCCGTGCACGGCTGAAATGAGCCGGAGTTTGAGGTTGTAAAATCAATCGTTTAGAAGGAAAATATTCAAAATTCAATATTTCAGATTTCTGTTGTTACGGAAGATTAGATCAAAGTTTCACAGAAATCTGTTGGTTTCCTGAGCTAGAAAACTTTTTAATTGGTTCTGTATGAATTGGATTAATTGGCTTGTATTGGACTGTATCTTAGAAGCTGAGAGGAGATTTGTTATTATTTATAAATTAAACTGAATTAAATGATCTGATAAACGGATCAATAACTGAGCTGTTTAATCAGAGGTGTTTGGTCACTAATGAACTTCCGTACTTCCTGTTTGTTTCCAGCAGAATGAAACGCACACACACACACACACACACACACACACACGCACACACACACACACACACACACACACACAGACACACACACAGGAGGAGGTGTGTGTGTGTTCCTGTTTGTTTGTTCGGGCTGATCTGATCTGACTCCACAGTCGTCCATTAGCTCCGTCACCACGGCAACACTCCCACACTTGTGGTTGGCACGGCAACCCGGTGGGAGAAGCAGAGCAAAAACGAAGCAAAAAGTTCCTACAAAATATTTGTGACCCCGAAGGCGACACTTCCGGTCTGTCCTTTCAGAACAAAACGCAGACGGACAGGAAGTAAAGCTTTTATTGTGAAAGTCAGCAGCTGCGTGCTGATTGGAGGAGAAAAACCAACGGCTCCGTCCCTGACAAGCGTCTCCTCTCCTGCTGACCTCGAACGTCTCTCAGATCAATCAGGAGGTTAAACTCCGCCTCCTCGCCGTTATGCCGCCTCCTCCTGTCGGCCGCTCTGCTGCTGCAGCTCCAGCTGCTGCCCGCCGCCGTTCTTCCTCCGGCTGCCGTCTTTGGCGCCGCCGCTCTTAGACGCAGAAGTCGAGGACGAGGTGACCTTTAGGCTCTTGGACATCTTGGTCCCGCGGGTCTTGTCCTTGCCGGCGGCGTCCTGGGGCAGCGTGGGGGAGGAGTGCGCCCGCTGCAGGCCGCCGTCGTCAAACAGCCGAGACTCGAAGGCCGCCAGGTCCTCGTCTCCGTTGGAGAGCTTCGCTCGCATCAGCATGGCGTACGTACCGTAGCGCGTTTTCTGTAAGAGAGAGACGGGAGAAGGTCAGGCGCCACGAATCAAACGGAGCTCAGAGCGAGCAGCAGCCTGTTGCTGAAACTCTGTGTTCTGACACGTCGTCTGTTCGACACTCTGATCCGGGGACAGAAGGAGCCCCAGACCTCAGAGACTCAAACACAGTGAACATCCTCCACCGACACTTTGCTGAGTTTTGTTGTCTTCGAGTGTAAACGCATCGATTATAAATCCACTGGAACAGAACGCCGGCGGCCGAGGAAAGCAGCAGAAACGTTTCTGCATTAAAGCAGCGCCTCAGCAGCAGGCTGCAGGCGGCCGTTTCCATGGATTCATGCTGTCGACCATCTGCAGCTGCCGCTCAGACTCAGACCAGAATGTGTTTTTCCATCTTCAGATTCAGTGTTGCTGAGCCCCACATCTCTGATAAAAAAACACCCGACTGTCCTCCCACAGTCTTCATCTGTCCTCAAACTCAGCTTTAAGGTTCCCCCGGTTAAAGGAAATGATTGATTTATTGATTATGTTCACTTTAAAGCTGCTCAGAACTGAACTAACTCTGGTTCTGCCTCAGATTCTGGGTTTATGTTCATGTTGGAACATGTTTCAGTGAATCTCTGCAGCTGTTACCATGGAAACATCTGCAGATATTCACTTTAAAGCTGCTCAGAACTGAACTAACTCTGGTTCTGCCTCAGATTCTGGGTTTATGTTCATGTTGGAACATGTTTCAGTGAATATCTGCAGCTGTTACCATGGAAACATCTGCAGATATTCACTTTAAAGCTGCTCAGAACTGAACTAACTCTGGTTCTGCCTCAGATTCTGGGTTTATGTTCATGTTGGAACATGTTTCAGTGAATCTCTGCAGCTGTTACCATGGAAACATCTGCAGATATTCACTTTAAAGCTGCTCAGAACTGAACTAACTCTGGTTCTGCCTCAGATTCTGGGTTTATGTTCATGTTGGAACATGTTTCAGTGAATATCTGCAGCTGCTTCCTGTTTTTTATGGAAATAAATAAAGAAATGAAGCTGATCGGGACCTTTGGACTGTAATAAAAGTCAATAAGGAATCCACAACTTACAGCCCCCCTTTTTATTATGTCACAGACATTTCATGAATAAAATCATCCATTCCTGATCTGCTTTGAGTCTGCAGAGAACCACTGAAGGTCTCAGAAAGATGAGGTCAGAACCAACCAGCTGATGTGAACCTGCTCTGAGAAACTGATTAAATGGAAGCTAACGTGCTCAGGAGACATTAGCTCAGTGTAGTTGGAGAATTCAGACGGCACAAAGCGGAGCGAGAAGCTAACTTGATGGCTCCTGGTCGAATGGGAGCAAACCGCAGAAGACACTAGCATGAGGAGCATCGTGCTAGCCCACGTGCTAGCACAGCTAACACGTGGGCTAAACTTGCCGGCCAAAGAAACTACAAAAACTAGATTGGCCCAGAAACAGGCTAGCTGTGAGCTAACAGAGCAGACTGTAATCCTCTGATGAACAAGGACGAGCACGGTCGACAGCTAGCTCACATGCTAGCCCACATGCTAGCTCACATGCTAGCTCACATGCTAGCTCACATGCTAGCCCATTTCCTGGTCCCCTGTAGTGGGCAGCTTCTGTGGCGGTTTACTTTCGGCAGTCTTCGCTTGGCCTCACTTCTGCTGTGTGCCGCTAGACGAGGAACTCGAGTACGTCCATAAGCTGTTCTTGTTAGGAGCTCTGGGCTAACTGTTAGCTTTGTTAGCTTTGGGAGCTAACAACTCCTGTGTTGTTGAAAGCATTTAAAGCACCTGATATAATTCCTTCCATGTTCTTAGAAATGCCTTTCTGGTTCAAAGATAAGAGTTTTCCTCAACACTAAACAGTGGGCGTGGGGCCAGATTAGCATATTAGCATGTTCATAGATCCCCATTCACTTAGGCATTAAAAAGGCAGAAGATTTATAAGAATTGGCTTCCTGTGGTTGCTGCTGCACGGTCGCCTTTCCGTCTGACCTCTGACCTCCAGCAGCTTCCTGTCTCTGAACTACAGACTCGTGTTTCCCGACTCTAAACGGATCTTCCTCTGTGGTGTTCGCATCTGAACCCGCTCACCTCAAACTCCAGGTACTCCTTACGGAGCTTCTGCTCCTCCAGCTCACGACCTTTCACCTTCCGGTCCGGCGTGGAGGCGGCGGCTTCCACCAGCTCGGAGGAAATGGCCCTGAAGCGGTTCTCGTGGGATTTGACCTGCTCCTCCTGTCGGACAGACGAGGAAACCTTTGAGTCTGATGAAAGCTCTGACAGATGTGACAGATGTGGGCTCTGCTGGTACCTGCGACAGCTTGGTGTTGGACCCCGGCAGCAGAGGGCGGCTGAACCGCTTCTGGGAGCCGATCGCCGCCGGGAACGGGGGCGCGGAAAACATGGCCGCCACCACGTTAATGCGAGTGATCCAGGACTGCATCTGCTCTGCGTTCCTTCAGGAAGAAACACGATGACAGAGTTTAAACCTGCACTAAGAAGAAGTTAAACACCGAGGAAGAAGAGGAAGAAGAAGAAGAGCGGCTTACGGCGCCTGGAACAGGAAGACCCTCCAGTCGGCGGTCCGCAGGTAGAACACGTTCGGCCTCTTGCTGTAATCTGCTGCTCTCATGGCCAGAGAGTGATGGATGGACACGGCGTTCTTCACGTCCTCCTCCGTCAGCTCGCGCTCCGCACGGTACTCGTCCTGCAGAGCATGTGACCGGCATCATGTGACCGGCATCATGTGACCGGCATCATGTGACCGGCATCATGTGACCGGCATCATGTGACCGGCATCATGTGACCAACACTTTAACAAATCTCTGGTTTCTCCATGACATGGATCCTTCTTTATTTCACCGATAAGTTTAAGTTAAAGTTTCTTGTTCGTCAAAATACTTAAAATTCCCCCAAAATGTAAAGAAGTTCATTTAAAAAATATGAACAACATCTATCCCTTCAATGAATTTTTAAAAAGAAGATTTAAATTTCTTGTAGAAAACTGTTATAATTGCAAAAACGAATCTGGAAACAACAGAACACCTATTTTATGAACGTGAGAAATCTCTCCATGTCTTATTATCGTCCAGTTCCATAAACACAGATTTCTGCTCTTTTCCTAAAACATCCAAGTAGGTGTAATCCTCAAAGATAAAAAAAAACAGAGTTCTTGGTAAATAGCCTCATCATTATCACTAAATATTATATTCACAAGTGTCCATATGCCAAACCCGCCTTCATGGCTCGCATTAAAAATGATCCTTCTTACAAAACTGTCTGAAACATAAAAATAATCCCCATGCAGATAAATTATACTCATAGCCAATCTTAACCTGTCCTAAGCCCCTGTAACTGTTTAGAATGGACTTACCTTTTCTTTTCTCCTTGCTTTTTATTATTTATTATCCCTTTTTTATCTTGTGCATCTAAGATCTTTCAATGTTTATTTTTCTATTAGAGATAGCCCACACTACAATCATTTATTTTCCTTAAATTTGTACTATATGAGGAGGTGTGAATATGTGAAGTTAAAAAAAACAAAACTGTTTACTTTTGAGTATGTCATTGTTCTGTCAATGTGACATGTTTAAATAAATAAAAAAAAAATAATAATTTTTAAAAAAGTTTCTTGTTTGTTTCCACCATTTCAAACAGAGAGGCTTCTGGGAAATGTGGTCCAGATGTTTACCTTCTGCAGGTAGAGCACCAGACCCTTCAGCATGGCGTAGAACGTCTTCCACCCCCTCTTACCCCGCGGCGCTGCAACAAGCAAGGCATGATGGGATATCAGGAAGCATCACCTGAAGTAACGTCCTGATAAACAGCTCAAAAGTAAACTTCAGAAGTTTAGAAGCAACAAACTACAGTTTAAGAGCTGCTGACATTAAAACGATGACAGCACCGAAGAAGAAGTTTAACAAACCAACACCGACAGTGTTGGTGCTGCTTCGGTTCTCTTCTTCTGTGCAAATTAAAGATTTTATCAGGACAGAAGAAGAAAGAAGTTCATGATAAAAAATGAAAAGAGGAACAACGAGGAGCAGGAGGGTCGTACTTCTCTTCCCGTCGGGGTCGGCGTGGACTTTGCGAACCAGGAAGCCGCTCTTGTACAGCTCGCCATCGGCCTGATGGGCGACGCCCACCAGAGGGTTTCCACCACTCCCGATGCGCCTCATGGTGTGGGAGGCGGAGTCTGTGCGGACGTCAGCCAGCTCCGACATGGACTTCCTCAACTCCTCCTCATCACTGCAGCAGATCAACAAAAGAGAAGAAATGTTGTCGTTCAGTTTGAAGTTAAACTAGAAAATTTCTGAAGAAATTTTGATGGGTGCCAATCTACTGCCCGCCCTATCAACAAACCCTTTAGTTCAGTTAAAGCCGAGAGTCTCCTGTCACATATAAACTTTGAATGAGATCTCTGTGATGTCGTATGGCTGAGTTATGAGAACTCCAAAATAGGGCAGTTTTTGACGTTTTTGGCTCGTTAAGTGCTTTTCAATCGATTTTCCCATTGAATTTTGGGCCTCGAGGGCAGCCATCTTGGCTCTGCCCTCATAAGCAGTCTCAGAACAGAGCAGGCTAACAAGGCGTTGCCCCGGTAACAGGAGCAGGTGCAGCTCGTCTGTGTCTCTGACATGTACGCTCACTATGGCTTCTTAAAATCGCACTATAATTTTGACTGCACTCGACTGTCTCGAACAAACGGTCGCTGTTCGAAAAGTAAAAGTCGTATCCGAATAATTCTTGAACCGTCAGCGCCCCAAGAGACGGCAGAAGCCAGCGGTGTAATTTCCATTCGGCTACTATGTGGGGCTTGTTTTTTATGGCAGTTTTAAAATAAATTTTCACCTGAATTTCATGATTTCAGGCGTTTACAATGGGCGGAATGTCAGCTGGAGGGCCGACTCTCTGCGCTCAGAAGCGATTTGTGATAAATCTGTGTGGCAGAGCTCAATGAGTGTGACTTTGGGTGAAAGAGGACAAAAATACCTACGTTTTGAAGTTAAATTTGTCCAGATCGGGCAGATATTTTGGACATGAGAGACATTTCTTCTAGGAATTGATGCAGTATCGAATTTAGAGTGAGAAACAGAGTGAGAGAGACACCTCGGCTGAGATGTAGTCTTCCTAAAATGTAAACTGCCGTTGTGTCAAAGCTGTATTATGTATCAACAAACCCTTTGGTTCAGTTAAAGCCGAGAGTCTCCTGTCACATATAAACTTTGAATGAGGTCTGTGTTATGCTTTATGGCTGAGTTATAAAGCCTCTAAAATAGGGCTGTTTTTGGCTCGTTATGTGCTTTTAAATGCATTTTCCCATCCACGATTTTCCAACTTTTTCCCATTTTGCCGGAATTCCTTTCGACTAATGAGAGCCAAACGGAATAGCGCACTATTCCCGATCAATGTGCATGCAGCGGTGTGCTTTTTACGCCGGTCGGACCATCGCTGCCAGACTAGTAGCGCGCCGAACTTTAGGGCGGAAACAGGAGAATAATAAGAGTCTGGCAACAGAGTAATATGTGTGTCTAATGCCTTCGGCATTGGGACCCATAAATAATCTATCGGCAGAAACTCATTAAATTTTATTATTATTTAATAAATGATGACAAATGACGATGACAAATGAGGAACAGAAGCTGAACGCAAACAAACAGCGAAGCGGGGCGTTGGGATGCTGACCTGTAATTACAGCCGGGAAAGAAGCAGGGGACGGTTACCACGGCAACAGAGGCTTAAATAAGACCCACAGTTTAAACACACACTTCACACGTGGAAATTCACACTTACATGGTCCACTGCAGCTTCTCGTTCTTGATGGAGTTGTACAGCGTCTGCAGAGACAACACACGTGCACACACACACGTGCACACACACACATACACACACACACACACACACACACACACGTGCACAGCGTCAGCATCACTCAGGACTTCTTCAGGGTTTATCTGAGCTCAGCTCCTCTGCAGACGTCTGATAACAGATTACAGACGTGATTTATCTGAATTAAAGTGTCTTCATGTTCAAAGTGTTCCAGTAAACTGGTGAGGAAGGAGAAAAAGGAGTGGACGGGGCTTTCAAAGGGTCGACCAGGTGGTGGTGATGGGGAAAAGGTGGAGGTGGATGGGGCTCAGGGGGGTCTGAATGGAAGCAGTGATGAGGACTGGGTTTCTCTGAATACTGATGAAGTACCAGGGAGCAGACAGTCCAGGGACAGAACCAGGACAAATAGACTAAAAGAGTGCTTCTGTCCAACTACTGTCAGAGTCAGAAATGCCTCCTTAGGGTGAAGTGCCATATTGTCTTTAAATTATTTTTTATATTGTTTTTCTATTTAGTATTTATACTTCTTTTTTATATAGTACATACTGTCCCTTTATAGTTATATTGTTATACGTCTGCACTGAAAGGCCTGCACCTTACTTTTTGTTGTACTCGTTACAATGACAACAAAGAAAATCTGAATCTGAAATCTTTGGACCCTTAGGAGCCTTTGAACCTTTTGGAGCCTTTGAACCCTTTTGGACCCTTTGGACCCCTTGAACCCTTTGGGACCCTTTGGACCCCTTGAACCCTTTGGGACCCTTTGGACCCCTTGAACCCTTTGGGACCCTTTGGACCCTTTGAACCCTTTGAACCTTTTGGACCCTTTGGACCCCTTGAACCCTTTGGGACCCTTTGGACCCTTTGAACCTTTTGGACCCCTTGAACCCTTTGGGACCCTTTGGACCCTTTGAACCCTTTGGACCCCTTGAACCCTTTGGACCCCTTGAACCCTTTGGGACCCTTTGGACCCTTTGAACCTTTTGGACCCTTTGGACCCCTTGAACCCTTTGGGACCCTTTGGACCCCTTGAACCCTTTGGGACCCTTTGGACCCTTTGAACCCTTTGGACCCTTTGAACCCTTTGGACCCTTTGGACCCTTTGAACCCTTTGAACCCTTTGAACCTTTTGGACCCTTTGGACCCCTTGAACCCTTTGGGACCCTTTGGACCCCTTGAACCCTTTGGGACCCTTTGAACCCTTTGGACCCCTTGAACCCTTTGGACCCTTTGGACCCTTTGAACCTTTTGGACCCTTTGAACCCTTTTGGACCCTTTGGACCCCTTGAACCCTTTGGGACCCTTTGGACCCTTTGGACCCCTTGAACCCTTTGGACGCTTTGGGACCCTTTGAACCCTTTGGACCCCTTGAACCCTTTGGACCCCTTGAACCCTTTGGGACCCTTTGGACCCTTTGGACCCCTTGAACCCTTTGAACCCTTTGAACCCTTTGGACCCTTTGGGACTCGTCCGCGCTCCTCTAACCTGCAAACAGATTTCAAACGTGTTCATTTCCAGCTTCTACCTTCTTCTTGCGGCTCTGTTTGTGCTGCTGTCCGTCCTGAGACTTCCCCAGCAGGTCCGGGAAGGCCAGCGGCTTCAGGGAGCGGGACCGGGGCGCTCTGGGATACCTGTAGGTGTCCGAGTCCCTCGAGTCCCGCCCACTCCGGACCGAGCAGAGCGAACGTGACCGCATGCGGCCCGATGAGTGGATGCTGTTGACGCCGATCATGGCGGTGGAACAGTTCAACGTCCGACTGAGACCGAACCGCAGAGGTTCGAAGGTATTCTCTCTTTTTAAAGGTTTCAAACCCCAAAAATCTGTGAAAAATGATGCTTTAAATCCCATCAACAGGAGGTCGGCCTCTGGTTTCTGGTTCTGATCCGGCAGAGGAGGAGGTGAGGAACAGTCTGATGACGGCTGGTTTGGTCCTCAGAGGAGCTGCTGCGTTATGGATCCGATTCTGTTCATGATGCATAAAAACAGAGCAGCTTCCTCCGGTTCTGAGTCCTGCAGAACCCAACAGAACCTGAACTGATCCTGTTATTCTGCAGCCTGAAGTCAAACTGGGGTGAAAAATGTTCTGAACGATGATCAATAAAAATCCGTCAGGATGATAAAATCAGATCTTTCTCAGAATTATTGATCAGAACCTTATTATGACTTTTTTCCTTATTTTAAAACATTTATCAATAACTCGTTAAAATAAGAAGTTTTTTTTAATCTGAAGTTGGAAAAATAAAATGTATTTTAGGTCTCAGAAAAACTGATATAATATGATATATATTCAACTAATATTTCATATTTAGTTCATTTAACTAACTTTTTTCAGTTTACTGAGAAGAAACTGATTATCTGATGGATTAATCTGTACCTAATCGATTAGTCTGTATCTAATCGATTAATCTGTATCTGATGGATTATTCTGTATCTAATCGATTATTCTGTATCTAATCGATTATTCTGTATCTAATCGATTAATCTGTATCTGATCGATTATTCTGTATCTGATCGTATCTGATTGATTATCTGATTGATTATCTGATCGATTATTCTGATGGAAGAATCTGAATCCAACGCTGCTGTCAGAGTCTCCTCCTGTTGGCGTCTCGTTGAACAGACGCTCCAAACTGTCCCGGCGCCGCGTTCCGGTCGTCTCCCCGACGATCCGCCGCCAGCGACACGCAAAAAGCCCAAAACGGCGAGCTGCTGCTTCGCCTCCTGATGCAGCGGCGAGGAGAATCCCTACGACTCAAATAAAGCTGCGTGACGGAGATCTGTGCCGCCTCCAAAACAGAGAAGAAGAAGAAAAGGAGGCGAGCGAGCGAGCACACCCACACAGGCAGACAGAGAGAGGGGGAGAGCACCCCTAAACTGACGTCAGCGCCCGGATGGAGAGATGAAGGAGGGATGGAGGGATGGAGGGTTAGAGAGGTGGGGAGGAGAGGAGGGATGAGCTCATGGGGAGAAAGAAAGAAAGAAAGTTTGTACTGTTGCTCTCCAAAAAGAGGAAGAGTCCTCCTCCTCCTCCTCCTCAGGTGTTTGTCCTCTAACTTCCGCCCTGCTCTTCTTCTCCTCCTCTGTTTGCTGCTCTTCTTCTCCTCCTCTGTTTGGAGAATCCCTCCGTCCTCCTCGGCTGAGACTCTGAACTGTTGAGGACCGTTTGCCCTCCTCCTCCTCCTCCTCTTCTTCTCTCTACTTTTCCTCGCTCTCGCAATGCGCATTTTCTCTGAGCTGAAGCAGCCAATCAGAGCGCAGGGATGGGAGCTACGGCCCGCCCCCAGCTCTCCTCTGAGCTGTCAATCAAGCAGGATCCACGGGAGCTGAATGTGAACGCAGCCGAGAGACGGCGAGCGGCAGGAATGTTAACGATCCGTTTCTGATTCATCAATAACTGACGGATCAATACTCTGAGCTGTTCAGGAAACACGTTTAAAACCGTTTTATTTACACGCTTCAGGTTTTATTCCATTTTATTCAGAGGAAAAACTTGGATTTTAATAGTTTTACGGAATATTTCATTCAATATTTTCATTATTTCAGAAGTTTTTTAGCTTCTTCATCTTAAAATATTTGTTTTTTACGCGTTTATTTATTATTTAACTAATATTAAATAAACATTAAATTTGCTGTGGTTCAAATAAAGGAAATAAAATACTTAATGTTTTTTTGTTAAATATTTTATGTTGTAATTATTCTACACAACAAAAACATTTTTCTATTATTTATTTATTGTTTGTTTACTGAGTTATTCTATGAATTTATTCTGAGCAAATCTTTCTCAAATCTTCCAACAGAAACGATTAGATTAAATCAAATAACATAATCTGCCTGAATTAATTAAATTTTTGTTATTTGGAGGTTGTTTTCTTTGAGCCGGCTCAGAGTCGTTTCAGTCCGATGATCTCAAACTAAAACCAGACTAAAGAAGGTTCAGAACAACAAACCAGCCGAGTCCTCGCAGCGACACAAAGATGCTAACAAACAAACTTCAATGAGTCACAGGCTGTGTTCCAAACCGCATACTACTCCTACTACTCCTACTAACCTTCTGAGTTAGTATGCCAGTTTGAGTAAGCAGAAGTTCCCGGATGCATACTAGATTCTCCTAAATGTTGGGTATGCATCATGAGGTTACTACTCATACTCAAACTACCCAAGATGCAACGTAACGTGACGTCGCAGATCGTCATTTCCTGTCAAAACGGCAGTTTCAAGCTAGCTACAACGAGGGTAGGTTCACTTCCTGTTTTCAAAACAAAAGCACCAATTGTATCCTAATGGCTTTCCCTATGATAAAAGGCAACGGGTATTTTATTTTGTGAAAATAACCGGAAGTGCGTTAGCTCACTGCGGCTAGCTTTAGTAGCGCCGAATTTGTGGGAACAAAATTGGAAACAGCCGGTATTTTGTCAGGTTTTCAACACGTTGGGGATCTAAACGACCATGAAGCACTGTCTCAGAGGCCATTGTCCTTGATAATGCGATGGAAAGTTTATCAGCCAGCCTAAACAGTTTCCACAGTCTCCTCAGGAAGGGGAGGGAGCACATAGGGCAGAGCGTCTTATTTACATAGCATCCAGGAGAAGTTGCAGCTGGCAGCCAAGGCCAGCACTCTTAAATTCACTCTTAGATCCATCATTCTTAAATTCGTACGATATGTAAAGAGAGGCTCCAAAAGACAAAACTCAGAGAGAAATGCGTCCTCCTTCACCGAGAGCAAGAACAGTGCTCTGTGGGGACATTTTGATACCTGAAGACTGTAGCTGTAAACGGCCGTTTGAGGCTTCAGGTTCAGGTTCAGGTCGGATCACAGGTACCCTAACCCTAAAGACGGACACATAGATGTGGAACTGGCCCTAACCCTAAAGACGGACACATAGATGTGGAACTGGCCCTAACCCTAAAGACGGACACATAGATGTGGAACTGGCCCTAACCCTAAAGACGGACACATAGATGTGGAACTGGCCCTAACCCTAAAGACGGACACATAGATGTGGAACTGGCCCTAACCCTAAAGACGGACACATAGATGTGGAACTGGCCCTAACCCTGAAGACGGACACATAGATGTGGAACTGGTACCTTGAGCAGATCTTTGGGGAAGTCTTTTCCATCATTGAGTCCTTCCAGGTTGGAGACGAACTGGCTGCAGGACATCCTCTTCCCCACGTTCTGAAACACACAGATGTGATGCTTAGTGACCAAATATGGAGTTCCTGTTCAGGTGAGTCTGTCATCGTAAATTCATTTAAATATAAAATGAGACTCACGTTTCCATGAAGGTCCGTGTTCAGCAACATGACCGCACACGTCAGGGTGTGGACGCTGTCTGAGACAGGTGAGAAAGACAGGTGAGACAGGTGAGAGGGAGACAGGTGAGGCAGGTGAGAGGGAGACAGGTGAGAGGGAGACAGGTGAGGCAGGTGAGACAGGTGAAAGGGAGACAGAGGTGAGACAGGTGAGAGGGAGACAGGTGAGGCAGGTGTGAGGGAGACAGGTGAGGCTGGTGAGAGGGAGACAGGTGAGGCAGGTGAGAGGGAGACAGGTGAGGCAGGTGAGAGGGAGACATTTGAGACAGGTGAGAGGGAGACAGGTGAGGCTGGTGAGAGGGAGACAGGTGAGGCAGGTGAGAGGGAGACAGGTGAGGCTGGTGAGAGGGAGACAGGTGAGGCAGGTGAGAGGGAGACAGGTGAGAGGGAGACAGGTGAGGCAGGTGAGACAGGTGAGAGGGAGACAGAGGTGAGACAGGTGAGAGGGAGACAGGTGAGGCAGGTGTGAGGGAGACAGGTGAGGCTGGTGAGAGGGAGACAGGTGAGAGGGAGACAGGTGAGGCAGGTGAGACAGGTGAAAGGGAGACAGAGGTGAGACAGGTGAGAGGGAGACAGGTGAGGCAGGTGTGAGGGAGACAGGTGAGGCTGGTGAGAGGGAGACAGGTGAGGCAGGTGAGAGGGAGACAGGTGAGGCAGGTGAGAGGGAGACATTTGAGACAGGTGAGAGGGAGACAGGTGAGGCTGGTGAGAGGGAGACAGGTGAGGCAGGTGAGAGGGAGACAGGTGAGGCTGGTGAGAGGGAGACAGGTGAGGCAGGTGAGAGGGAGACAGGTGAGGCAGGTGAGACAGGTGAGAGGGAGACAGAGGTGAGACAGGTGAGAGGGAGACAGGTGAGGCAGGTGTGAGGGAGACAGGTGAGGCTGGTGAGAGGGAGACAGGTGAGGCAGGTGAGAGGGAGACAGGTGAGGCAGGTGAGAGGGAGACATTTGAGACAGGTGAGAGACAGACAGGTGAGACAGAGACAAGTGAGAGGGAGACAGGTAAAAGAGAGACAGGTGAGACAGGTGAGAAGGAGACAGGTAAGAGGGAGACGGGTGAGAGGGAGACGGGTGAGACAGGTGAGAAGGAGACAGGTACCTTCTGTGGACACACTCTCGGGATTACACTTTCTGTATCTCCTTGAAAAATGTGCGAGGACTCGTTCTCTCTCCTGAGTTTCTCCCATCAGAGCAAACTGCATCAGAAAGGACCTGAAAAACAGCACACTGCTAGTTAAACTAGTTAAACTCTGAGTAAAGTTAAATCAAACATGTTCGACAACAGGTGCTTAAAACAGGCTACAAGACTGAACTCTGTTTACTGAACGGTAGAGTTTGACTGTTGGATTTTCTGTTCGTGAAGAAGAATATCTGAGGTGAACAAAATGACTCCAGCCCCCCAACCGAGGTGTTAGCGTTGTTAATAACCAGCACCGAGGTGTTAGCGTTGTTAATAACCAACACCGAGGTGTTAGCGTTGTTAATAACCAGCACCGAGGCGTGAGCGTTGTTAATAACCAGCACCGAGGCGTGAGCGTTGTTAATAACCGGCACCGAGGCGTTAGCGTTGTTAATAACCGGCACCGAGGCGTTAGCGTTGTTAATAACCGGCACCGAGGCGTTAGCGTTGTTAATAACCGGCACCGAAGTGTTAGCGTTGTTAATAACCGGCACCGAAGTGTTAGCGTTGTTAATAACCGGCACCGAAGTGTTAGCGTTGTTAATAACCGGCACCGAAGTGTTAGCGTTGTTAATAACCGGCACCGAAGTGTTAGCGTTGTTAATAACCGGCACCGAAGTGTTAGCGTTGTTAATAACCAGCTCCGAAGTGTTAGCGTTGTTAATAACCAGCAGCGAGGCGTTAGCGTTGTTAATAACCGGCACCGAGGGGTTAGCGTTGTTAATAACTGGCACCGAAGTGTTAGCGTTGTTAATAACCAGCAGCGAGGCGTTAGCGTTGTTAATAACCGGCACCGAGGGGTTAGCGTTGTTAATAACCGGCACCGAAGTGTTAGCGTTGTTAATAACCAGCAGCGAGGCGTTAGCGTTGTTAATAACCGGCACCGAGGGGTTAGCGTTGTTAATAACTGGCACCGAGGCGTTAGCGTTGTTGGTAACCAGCACAGAGGCGTTAGTATTGTTAATAACCAGCAGAGGCGTTAGCGTTGTTAATAACCAGCACCGAGGCGTTAGCGTTGTTAATAACCAGCACCGAGGTGTTAGCGTTGTTAATAACCAGCACTCCAGAGGTCTAACTCTAAGGTTTTTGGATCTCCACCAACACCCGCCTCGTTTTCCCACCTGGCAGCTGAAAACAGTTTGTCACAGCTGGACTGACTGCTCCCCTCCCCCGCTGGCGTCCTCAAGTCGCCTCAGATGGACAAACCCGCCATGAGAATGTAAATTACACAGTTTGATCATTTCGGTCACTTGGTCAAAAGCTGGAATTTGACCAAAGTATTCCACATCTGCAGCTTGAGTTTACAGCCTCAGTTTGTGGTTCTGTGGTTGATTAAATATTCTTCTGTGATACGTCAAACTCAGAGAAAGTGTTTCAGCTTTACTCATATTATATAAATTCATATTGAAAGCCTACTGCTCCCCAGATTACCCTGTTTTCCCAAACTCTGAACGGGAAGAAGCCAGTTTCAGTTTGAGCATTCCTTCATATCAAAGTTTATCAAAAACCTTCCGAGTATGAGGATGACTTCAAAATGAGAACAGATCAGAAAATAAGACTTTATCTCCGGTTATTAACCATTTAACTGACTCATCCCCCTTTTGTCTTGATAAATGAATGGGTGGAACTGACCTGAGCGCCTGGTCGATGGTCAGACCGGTGAAGTTAAAGTGACTGAGATACTCTTCTGCCACCATCTGGCTGAACTCGTTACTGCAGAGAGAAACAGGCAGCGTTAAGTCATTTACAGCACATCCATCCTTATCTAACAGCATCTCTGACGGTGTGCAGATCCTGGATTCAACAGCAGCTCCAGCGGCCTCCAGCAGGGGGCAGCATCCTGGACTCAGATCAGTTCCTGCAGCCTTGAGACTCCTTCCAGTCTTGCAGTAATCATGTCTCAGATATATTTTGGGCCCAGACTGCGAGGCCTTAAAGTCAGTTCTAAATTTAACTGGAAGTCAGAGCAGCAGAAACACGTTCTCTGCTGGGTTTTGGCTGGTCCGACTGTTTCCAGTTGTAACGCTCTCCTCCCAAACATGGCCGAGCCTCTCCGAGTCCCGCTGGGACAGAAAGCTTCTCACTTTAGCTGTGAAACCATTTAAATCCTCATCAGTGGAAGATTCTGGATGTGCTGGTGTTTACTGCTCCAGAATCTCAGTAAATCAGGCTGATTTTTATACATATACTTTAGTTTATTTGAATTTAGTTGTGTTTATTCAGTGTTTTACGTTCATGCCTGTAGGACTGAGTGTAAAACACATGGGGTCACCTGAACAGCAGCATGAAGCATGTGCAGGTGGAAAAAGAGGGGCCCCAGACTTGATCTTTGTGGGACTCCGTGTGTCAAAGCACTGAATCATCAACAATAACTTCCTGCATTCTGAGCATGATCTGAACCACACACCATGAGCTGTTATTCATGTGAAAGTTAATACATTGTGTTAATGGCTGGGCGAGTTAACTCGTTATTATCGCTTTAACTCGTAATTATTTAACGCAGATCAATATTTTATCGCGCATTAACGCAGGTTTTTTCTTTTTTTTGCTCACAGGCTTTTATTTTGTAAAAGTCTGTTGCTCACAGGCTTTTATTTTGTAAAAGTCTGTTGCTTGCAGGCTTTTATTTAGTAAAAATCTGTTGCTCGCAGGCTTTTATTTTGTAAAAGTCTGTAGCTCACAGGCTTTTATTATTGTAAAAGTATGTTGCTCACAGGCTTTTATTTTGTAAAAGTCTGACAGGAACACTCACTTCTTGCTGAGGTGTCGGGCCACGTCGGACTTCTTGAAGCCGTCCAGGTTGTAGAGGCGCTTGGCGAGGCGTTTGGCGGCCTGCAGGTCGGGCTTCAGGCCGTTGGCCATGGCGTCGTCGCTGCCGCCGTGCGCCAGGCGCTCCGCCACGTCGGCCTGCGGGTACAGCAGCTCGGGCGGCCGGTTCCCCGGGCGCTCCCTGAGAACCCAACAAACACACAGGATGAGTTTCAGATCCTTTTTACTGGAGGACCAAAGGTTGCTGCTTCCTGTTCTCAGAGTTCCTCCTTCAGACTGCAACAGAAAGACGATTAGTTATAAAAGATGTTCAATAAGAGGAGAATCACATGTTCAGAATCTGTTGGTCAAACTCTGAGGAGTCAAACAGGAACTGAACTCTGTTAAATAAAGCTGCAGATAAGAGTTGAAGCTTTCAAACTGCCAAAAATGGAGTTAAAGAATAATAAAGCTTCATTTTAACATCAAGGCAAACAAAACCCTGAACTCCAGTAACTGAGGCTGCTTTTTATGACCTGAGAAACTTTATTTCTAAAAAGGTAAAAGCTTCTTTCTGCAAAATTCGTAAAGAATAATTCATCTCATTGATGATGTTTCAGAGAAACTGATGTTAGTTAAACATGTTTTTCAGCTACGAGCTGCTCTGGAACACGTTTTTAACAATGAAACGAGCTGCTCTGGAACCGATTTTCACAGATATTCACGGATATTCACGGATATATTCACCGTAATTCACGGACATTCACAGATATTCACAGATATTCACGGATGTTCACGGATATTCACGGATATTCACAGATTTTCACAGATTTTTTTCACAGATTTTTTCACAGATTTTCACGGATTTTCACGGATATTCACAGATATACACAGATATTCATAGATATTCACGGATATTCACCGTAATTCACGGATATTCACGGATTTTCACGGATATTAACGGATATTAACGGATATTAACGGATATTCACGGATATTCACGGATATTCACAGATATTCACGGATGTTCACGGATATTCACAGATATTCACAGATTTTCACAGATTTTCATGGATATTAACGGATATTCACCGTAATTCACAGATATTCACCGATGTTCACTGATATTCACAGATATTCACAGATTTTCACAGATTTTCATGGATATTAACGGATATTCACCGTAATTCACGGATATTCACAGATATTCACGGATATTCACGGATATTCACAGATTTTCACGGATATTCACAGATTTTCACAGATATTCACGGATATTCACAGATATTCACGGATATTCACGGATATTCACAGATTTTCACAGATTTTCACAGACATTCACAGATATTCACGGATATTAACGGATATTCACGTATATTCACGGATATTCACGGATATTCACAGATATTCACGGATTTTCACGGATATTCACGAATATTCACAGATATTCACAGATATTCACAGATATTAACAAATATTCACGGATATTCACGGATATTCACAGATTTTTTTCACAGATTTTTTCACAGATTTTCACGGATTTTCACGGATATTCACAGATATACACAGATATACACAGATATTCATAGATATTCACGGATATTCACCGTAATTCACGGATATTCTCCGATATTCACGGACATTCACGGATATATTCACCGTAATTCACGGACATTCACAGATATTCACAGATATTCACGGACATTCACGGATATATTCACCGTAATTCACGGACATTCACAGATATTCACAGATATTCACGGATGTTCACGGATATTAATGGATATTCACCGTAATTCACGGATATTCACAGATATTCACAGATTTTCACAGATTTTCACGGATATTCACGGATATTCACGGATATTCACAGATTTTCACAGATATTCACCGATATTCACCGATATTCACGGATATTCACAGATATTCACGGATATTCACGGATATTCACGGATATTCACGGATATTCACGGATATTCACAGATATTCACGAATATTCACGGATATTCACAGATATTCACAGATATTCACAAATATTCACGGATATTCACAGATATTCACAGATATTCACAGATATTCACGAATATTCACGGATATTCACGGATATTCACAGATATTCACAAATATTCACGGATTTTCACGGATATTCACAGATATACACAGATATACACAGATATTCATAGATATTCACGGATATTCACCGTAATTCACGGATATTCTCCGATATTCACGGATATTCACAGATATTCACCGTAATTCACGGACATTCACAGATATTCACAGATATTCACGGATGTTCACGGATATTAATGGATATTCACCGTAATTCACAGATATTCACCGATGTTCACGGATATTCACAGATATTCACAAATTTTCACAGATTTTCACCGATATTCACCGATATTCACAGATATTCACGAATATTCACGGATATTCACGGATATGCACGGATATTCACGGATATTCACAGATATTCACAAATATTCACGGATATTCACGGATATTCACAGATTTTCACAGATATTCACAAATATTCACGGATATTCACGGATATTCACAGATTTTCACGGATATTCACAGATATTCACGGATTTTCACGGATTTTCACGGATATTAACGGATATTCACGGATATTCACGGATATTAACGGATATTCACGGATATTCACAGATATTCACGGATGTTCACTGATATTAATGGATATTCACCGTAATTCACAGATATTCACCGATGTTCACTGATATTCACAGATATTCACAGATTTTCACAGATTTTCACGGATATTCACAGATTTTCACGGATATTCACGGATATTCACAGATTTTCACGGATATTCACGGATACTCACAGATATTCACGGATATTCACGGATATTCACAGATATTCACCGTAATTCACGGATATTCACAGATATTCACCGTAATTCACGGATATTCACAGATATTCACGGATATTCACGGATATTCACAGATTTTCACAGATATTCACGGATTTTCACGGATATTCACGGATATTCACAGATTTTCACAGATATTCACGGATACTCACAGATATTCACGGATATTCACAGATTTTTTCACAGATTTTCACGGATATTCACAGATATTCACAGATATTCACGGATATTAACGGATATTCACGGATTTTCACGGATATTCACGGATATTCACAGATTTTCACAGATATTCACGGATACTCACAGATATTCACGGATATTCACGGATATTCACAGATATTCACCGTAATTCACGGATATTCACAGATATTCACAGATGTTCACTGATATTCACAGATATTCACAGATTTTCACAGATTTTCACGGATATTCACGGATTTTCACGGATATTCACGGATATTCACAGATTTTCACAGATATTCACGGATACTCACAGATATTCACGGATATTCACAGATATTCACCGTAATTCACCGTAATTCACGGATATTCACAGATATTCACGGATATTCACGGATATTCACAGATTTTCACAGATATTCACGGATATTCACGGATATTCACAGATTTTCACAGATATTCACGGATACTCACAGATATTCACGGATATTCACGGATATTCACAGATTTTTTCACAGATTTTCACGGATATTCACGGATATTCACAGATTTTCACAGATATTCACGGATACTCACAGATATTCACGGATATTCACGGATATTCACAGATTTTTTCACAGATATTCACGGATATTCACGGATATTCACAGATATTCACCGTAATTCACGGATATTCACAGATATTCACAGATGTTCACTGATATTCACAGATATTCACAGATTTTCACAGATTTTCACGGATATTCACGGATTTTCACGGATATTCACAGATTTTCACAGATATTCACGGATACTCACAGATATTCACGGATATTCACAGATATTCACCGTAATTCACGGATATTCACAGATATTCACCGTAATTCACCGTAATTCACGGATATTCACAGATATTCACGGATATTCACGGATATTCACAGATTTTCACAGATATTCACGGATATTCACGGATATTCACGGATATTCACAGATTTTCACAGATATTCACGGATACTCACAGATATTCACGGATATTCACGGATATTCACAGATTTTTTCACAGATATTCACAGATTTTCACAGATTTTCACGGATATTCACGGATTTTCACGGATATTCACAGATTTTCACAGATATTCACGGATACTCACAGATATTCACGGATATTCACAGATATTCACCGTAATTCACGGATATTCACAGATATTCACCGTAATTCACCGTAATTCACGGATATTCACAGATATTCACGGATATTCACGGATATTCACAGATTTTCACAGATATTCACGGATATTCACGGATATTCACGGATATTCACAGATTTTCACAGATATTCACGGATACTCACAGATACTCACAGATATTCACAGATATTCACGGATATTAACGGATATTCACGGATATTCACCGTAATTCACGGATATTCTCCCATATTCACGGATATTCACAGATATTCACAGATTTTCAAGGATTTTCACGGATATTCACGGATATTAACGGATATTCACGGATATTCACGTATATTCACAGATATTCACCGATATTCACCGTAATTCACCATAATTCACCGTAATTCACCGCAATTCACCGTAATTCACAGATATTCACGGATATTCATGGATATTCACGGATATTCAACGTAATTCACAGATATTCACAGATATTTACGGATATTCACCGTAATTCACGGATATTCACCGATTTTCACCGTAATTCACGGATATTCACGGATATTCACAGATATTCACCGATTTTCACCGATTTTCACAGATATTCACGGATATTCGTGGTGCAGATGGAAGTTTCCTGCATGAGTATTGACGTGAGGACGGACACGCATAAGGAAACCAGTGGGCATGTGAACACACTGCAGCTTGTTTCACATCAGAGACACTGAAAAGCTCAACAGGTTGGACCCAGCAGGTGTGAAACCTCAGCGTGAAACAAGTTTTCCCTCATGAACAGGTAAGTTTTCCCTCATGAACAGGTAAGTTTTCCCTCATGAACAGGTAAGTTTTCCCTCATGAACAGGTAAGTTTTCCCTCATGAACAGGTGTGAATCACAGTTCAGCCTGTTTCCCTGTGAAGCAGCTGCTCTGGATGCGGCTATATTACCCCGATCAGCTGCAGCCTATCGATAACCCAACGTTCCCGCTGCATCCACCTCTCCAGGATCAATACTCATCCGCTCTCACGTCACCTGAAGCGGGGAGAGTCGCTCCGACTGCCCCCATCAGCTGTGGAAACTCCGTCCTCCATCAGCCGTCCGTCGGTCGCAGACACTCAAACTAATTTTTTGAGGTTTTTTTTCAGATAAAAAACGTGACGAGGAAATGGAGTCAGAAAGTGAATTGGAGTCAGAAAGTGGGAAGTGGTTGAGCCACTCGACCCACTTCCCTCAATGAACTCCAGCTTCCCCTCAGTGCATCACTCTGCTCAGCCGTCCCACAACAATGAGACGCTTTCACTACAGAACATAAGAAAACCAGCTCAGAAAATGTCCAATAAAAGTAAAGAAACAACAAATATTCAGCAAGCAGCGATGAATCCCAGAGAAACAGAATTATTACGGCCAAAGAGTTCAACACAACGAAACAAAATGAGCAGAAAATACTTCCTAAAGCTGCTGCAGGAGGACAGAGCTCCACCTTTATTTATCGGCTCCACCTCTGATCAGCATCACTCAGTGCAATCTGTTGGTTTCCTTTTTGTTTTGTTTTTGAATTGGCTCTATATGAACAAATTGGATTATTTTATGAATAATTATGATTACAATGAATTGAATTCCAATTGGCTTGAATTGGACTTTATTATCTAAGTGCCTTGAGATGACATTTGTTGTATTTGGCGCTATATAAATAAAAATGAATTGAATTGAATTGGGGTCACATGGCACTGAAAGGATCGGATTATTGGCTAAATTACAATCAGACTGAGTTATAAGGGTAATTCTCCTTGGATATATGGCGGTGAATGAATGGGATCAGAGGCACAAAGCGTGTCATACCCCGGTATGATAGGTGGCGCTGTACCCATTCCAGCTGTTGCTAATAGAGCCACTTCCTGTTGACCTCTTCACCACCACCAACAACAACAAACTCAGGCATTGGAGAAAGATGGAGAACGCAGAGCCAGATGAAGCTACGTCCCTCTACATTTGGTCTGTGATGAGCTGCTTGTTGCACAAACTCGATGCCCAACGGAGCATTCTCCATCGCGTTGTTTGTTTCTTTCTGACGGCGACAACAACAGGAATATCGTCTCCTTTGACTTCCGGGTCACGACCCCGGGAAAACATCTGGAGCATGCGCAGAATGCAAAGTCTGATTCACCACGTGCTTCAGCGTCTACAAGCAGGTTTAGAGTGACTTTCAACCCAGTTATCTCGGGTCTGAATCCCATCCGATCCCGTTCTTAGTCAGCTTAAGGTGTCTACATGCATTTAATAACTCAGTCTGATTGTAATTTAGCCAATAATCCGATCCGATCCAATTCTTAGTCAGATTAAGGTGTCTACATGCACTTAATAACTCAGTCTGATTGTTATTTAACTAGGGCTGGGCAACCATTAAAATGTTTAATCTAATTAATCACAAGATTTCCCTGATTAATCACGATTAATCGCATTTCTAAGCAAAATCCAAAAAATAATCCAAAAGTAGTGTATAGCCTTTAGTCTGTTGGATCTGTTGGATCTGTTGGATCTTCTAGCTGAGACAGATGGATCCACCACCTGAGACGGTTGGATCCACCAGCTGAGAGACAGTTGGATCCACCAGCTGAGACGGTTGGATCCACCAGCTGAGAGACAGTTGGATCCACCAGCTGAGAGACAGTTGAATCCACCAGCTGAGAGACAGGTGGATCCACCAGCTGAGACGGTTGGATCCACCAGCTGAGACAGTTGGATCCACCAGCTGAGAGACAGTTGGATCCACCAGCTGAGACGGTTGGATCCACCAGCTGAGACAGATGGATCCACCAGCTGAGAGACAGTTGGATCCACCAGCTGAGAGACAGTTGGATCCACCAGCTGAGACAGATGGATCCACCAGCTGAGAGACAGTTGGATCCACCAGCTGAGAGACAGTTGGATCCACCAGCTGAGAGACAGTTGGATCCACCAGCTGAGACAGATGGATCCACCAGCTGAGACAGATGGATCCACCCGCTGAGAGACAGATGGATCCACCAGCTGAGAGACAGATGGATCCACCAGCTGAGACAGATGGACCACCAGCTGAGAGACAGTTGGATCCACCAGCTGAGAGACAGTTGGATCCACCAGCTGAGAGACAGTTGGATCCACCAGCTGAGACAGATGGATCCACCAGCTGAGACAGATGGATCCACCCGCTGAGAGACAGATGGATCCACCAGCTGAGACGGTTGGATCCACCAGCTGAGACGGTTGGATCCACCAGCTGAGAGACAGTTGGATCCACCAGCTGAGAGACAGTTGGATCCACCAGCTGAGAGACAGTTGGATCCACCAGCTGAGAGACAGTTGGATCCACCAGCTGAGAGACAGTTGGATCCACCAGCTGAGACAGATGGATCCACCAGCTGAGACAGATGGATCCACCCGCTGAGAGACAGATGGATCCACCAGCTGAGAGACAGATGGATCCACCAGCTGAGACAGATGGACCACCAGCTGAGAGACAGTTGGATCCACCAGCTGAGACGGTTGGATCCACCAGCTGAGACAGATGGATCCACCAGCTGAGACAGATGGATCCACCAGCTGAGACAGATGGATCCACCCGCTGAGAGACAGATGGATCCACCAGCTGAGAGACAGTTGGATCCACCAGCTGAGACGGTTGGATCCACCAGCTGAGACGGTTGGATCCACCAGCTGAGAGACAGTTGGATCCACCAGCTGAGAGACAGTTGGATCCACCAGCTGAGAGACAGTTGGATCCACCAGCTGAGAGACAGTTGGATCCACCAGCTGAGAGACAGTTGGATCCACCAGCTGAGAGACAGTTGGATCCACCAGCTGAGACAGATGGATCCACCAGCTGGGACAGATGGATCCACCAGCTGAGACAGATGGATCCACCAGCTGAGAGACGGTTGGATCCACCAGCTGAGACGGTTGGATCCACCAGCTGAGACGGTTGGATCCACCAGCTGAGACGGTTGGATCCACCAGCTGAGACGGTTGGATCCACCAGCTGAGAGACAGTTGGATCCACCAGCTGGGAGACGGTTGGATCCACCAGCTGAGACGGTTGGATCCACCAGCTGAGAGACAGTTGGATCCACCAGCTGAGAGACAGTTGGATCCACCAGCTGAGAGACGGTTGGATCCACCAGCTGAGACGGTTGGATCCACCAGCTGAGACGGTTGGATCCACCAGCTGAGACGGTTGGATCCACCAGCTGAGAGACAGTTGGATCCACCAGCTGGGACAGATGGATCCACCAGCTGAGACAGTTGGATCCACCAGCTGAGACGGTTGGATCCACCAGCTGAGAGACAGTTGGATCCACCAGCTGAGACAGTTGGATCCACCAGCTGAGACGGTTGGATCCACCAGCTGAGAGACAGTTGGATCCACCAGCTGGGACAGATGGATCCACCAGCTGAGACGGTTGGATCCACCAGCTGAGAGACAGTTGGATCCACCAGCTGGGACAGATGGATCCACCAGCTGAGACAGATGGATTCACCAGCTGAGAGACAGTTGGATCCACCAGCTGGGACAGATGGATCCACCAGCTGAGACAGTTGGATCCACCAGCTGAGACGGTTGGATCCACCAGCTGAGAGACAGTTGGATCCACCAGCTGAGAGACAGTTGGATCCACCAGCTGAGAGACAGTTGGATCCACCAGCTGAGAGACAGTTGGATCCACCAGCTGAGACAGATGGATCCACCAGCTGAGACAGATGGATCCACCCGCTGAGAGACAGATGGATCCACCAGCTGAGAGACAGTTGGATCCACCAGCTGAGACGGTTGGATCCACCAGCTGAGAGACAGTTGGATCCACCAGCTGGGACAGATGGATCCACCAGCTGAGACAGATGGATTCACCAGCTGAGAGACAGTTGGATCCACCAGCTGAGAGACAGTTGGATCCACCAGCTGAGACGGTTGGATCCACCAGCTGAGAGACAGTTGGATCCACCAGCTGAGACAGATGGATCCACCAGCTGAGAGACAGTTGGATCCACCAGCTGAGACGGTTGGATCCACCAGCTGAGAGACAGTTGGATCCACCAGCTGGGACAGATGGATCCACCAGCTGAGACGGTTGGATCCACCAGCTGAGACGGTTGGATCCACCAGCTGAGACAGTTGGATCCACCAGCTGAGACAGTTGGATCCACCAGCTGAGACGGTTGGATCCACCAGCTGAGACGGTTGGATCCACCAGCTGAGAGACAGTTGGATCCACCAGCTGGGACAGATGGATCCACCAGCTGAGACGGTTGGATCCACCAGCTGAGACGGTTGGATCCACCAGCTGAGACAGTTGGATCCACCAGCTGAGAGACAGTTGGATCCACCAGCTGAGGCCTCACACAGGGAATCAGTGAGCAGCTGAGAGAAATCACACCAAAGACTGAGGCCCAGATCCAAAGTGAACAAACACAGAGAAGAAGAAGTGGGAGCCATGCTGTTATTTTCCAGGGTGTGTCAGAGCGGCTGAAACCACAACAACCAAACCACAACAACTAAACCACGACTCACACCGACTCACTGACGCTCAGGAATCTGTCGCTCATTTGTCCAGATTTAAAGAAAACGTCTGTTGTTCTGTTTTCCTGCTGCTGTCAACACATTCATGAAGCAGAATGTGTTCAGCCAAAATACGGGGGAGCAGTTCTATGACTGGACGTCCCATACCAACCAATCATCCAACCAATCATCCATCCAACCAATCGTCCAACCAATCATCCATCCAACCAATCGTCCAACCAATAGTCCATCCAACCAATCGTCCAACCAATCATCTGTCCAACCAATCATCCGTCCAACCAATCGTCCATCTAACCACTCGTCCAACCAATCGTCCATCTAACCAATCGTCCAACCAATCGTCCATCCAACCAGTGACCCATCCATCTGAGGTATTTTCAGGCTCTACAACAACAACTCAAGTTGTTTAAGGAGCGTTGGTTCACAGATGAAAACACATTTATGATGGCGCTGCCCAATATAAAAGATTACTACTTTGCGGCTCAGATAAGAACCCTTGGGTATCTCTGCGACTCGCAGTTCAGGGCCAGGTGGAAGGAAATAGAAGAGGGAGGCTCTGTAGGTCCACCCCTGCAGGCGGTAATGCCAGACAGAAAACTTATAGACAGCCTTGCAAATAAGAATAACCCCTGGATAAATGTAACACTAAAAAGCTGGCACAAGGTAGTTAGGGAATACAAATTAAAGGGTGCGGAAAACATATTGCGTTGGTGTGCTTATGACATGTACTTTATTCCAAATAGGACAGACAATAGATTTAAAATGTGGACAAAAAAGGGCCTCACAGCTTACTGTTGCTTTATACACAATGGGTTTGTGAGGAGTTTTGACGATCTCAAAAAGGAATATGATTTAGAGAGGCGGGATTTTTTTTAGATACCTCCAAGTAAGGAGTCGATTAAATACAATTTTGACAGAGGAACAGAGTAGTGATATCCTGAAGATTTTGGTTTCAGTTTATAAATCTGGGAGTGGAAAGAAATTAATATCTAGATCATACAAAAGGTCTTCAAGACTCCCCGAATTCCAACAGCCTGCATATTAAATGCAAATGGGAAAGGGAAGGGGATTTGGTCATATCTGGGGATGAATGGGAAAACATTTGTAAATTACAATGGAAATCCACAACTTCACACACCTGGTGAGAGTTTGGATGGAAAAACATTGTGAGATTTTTTATAACACCTGCTCAGAAGAGACACCAAAGGTAATGGATCAAGTTGTTGGAGGGTGTGTGGTGCAGATGAGGCCAGTCATTATCATTTTTATTTTGGGATTGTCCAAAACTCTCACCTTTCTGGCATGACATCCTTGATTGTCTGGAATATATGTTTCAAATGACTATACAATATGTCAGCTCAATGTATTTTTGTACCACAGTATTACATTTGCAATCAACAGCAGACAAATATCTAATGAAGATATTAATAATAAATCAAATTTGTAACGCACTTTTCATTAGCAAAAATCTCAAAGTGCTACAAAGTACAACTAAAATCAGGGATAAAATCAACATCATAAAAATCATGTGGCGGCAGAATAGGCTTGCTTAAAAAGAAAAGTCTCTAAGCCTCAATCAATAATATTGGAGCAAAGAAAGCTTTAACGAGGAAACGGCTACAACCCAACACACCGACACTGGAAGACTGGCAAGGGACTGTTCACCAAATTTACATCATGGAGAGACTGACATTCGCTCTGAAGTTACAGTCGGAGAAATTTAAGAGTCTGTGGTCAAAATGGATCAGATATATAAGATCACGGAGACCTGAACTGCGTTAAGTATCTCTACTACATGGCTTGAAGTACCAGTTTACGAATCTTGATGGAAAAATGAGTGAATGTGAGTCTCTTTGTTCAATTGTTACTATTTTATAAACTGTAAAATGAAAGGGAGAGTAGGAGCTTGGAGGGTATGTTGGCGCAGTTATCCAGATACAGGTTTTTGTATAGATCTGTATGTGTGTAACAGTGTTGAAATGACTTTCTATGTTTCTCCCTGATAAAAACTAAAGAAAAAAGAAAACATATTCATACGGTGGTCATCGCTGCCTGTAAATCATGCGCCAGATCAGGCTTAATGTACAACAAAAAAATGAGAATCTGAGTGTGATATAGAAAAACATGAATCTCACATAACTGACGAATTGAAATAGGAGCAACATTTCCTCAACATCCAGCTCGTATTGTACATAAGTGTGAAGCATTCCTCAGAAAGTGTAAAGAGAGCTCAGCTGTCACATGTTCCACTCAGGCCTCGCTGTGAAACAACTGCTTGATCAATAATGGATGCTCAGCTGGAAAGCTAAAACAGCAAACTTCCTCCAGACTCCAGAGGAGTTCCTTTCGCCTGCAGCAGAATCGCCTGAACTCCCTGAAACCGGCAGCGAGGCTCATAATGGAGTCTGTTTGAAGCCGAGCGAAGCCTCAAAGCAGGGGCGGGTTTCTGCTGAGTCACTTCAGGCACATTAACCAAAGACGAGACCAGAGCTCCCCCATCACGAGGACCAGGAGTTTGGCTGCAGGGTCACATGACGTCCACGTGTGAACTTTATCGACTCAAAACCCAAACAGTCTACACGATGTCTTTCAATCTGATCTCGATTTTGACTTCAATCGCTTGAAAAATCACTTCTTCACAGTTTTCCAGAATCAGAAAGAAATCAGGAAAAATCTCAGGCTGTGTTCGAAACCGCCTACTACTCCTACTAACTTTAACTTTTTTTAAGTTCCCGGATGCATCCTAGATTCTCCTAAATGTTGGGTATGCATCATGAGGTTACTACTCATACTCAAACTACCCAAGATGCAACGTAACGTGACGTCGCCGATCGTCATTTCCTGTCAAAACGGCAGTTTCAAGCTAGCTACAACGAGGGTAGGTTCACTTCCTGTTTTCAAAACAAAAGCACCAATTGTATGGTAATGGCTTTCCCTATGATAAAAGGCAACGGGTATTTTATTTTGTAAAAATAACCGGAAGTGCGTTGCTCACTGCGGCTAGCTTTAGTAGCGCCGAATTCGTGGGAACAAAATGGTAAACAGCCGGTATTTATTCAGGTTTTCAACACGTTGGGGATCTAACGACTACTTTCTCACCTGAAAATGTTTCAAATGTTGCTAAAGTTTACAGAGTTTAGAGCTTAAGAGAAATCAGCTTCAGGCCGGCTGATTTCGGCTCGGGCAGGAGCGCAATGCATTGTGGGTAAACGCTCTGCATGCTGTCTGATCGATCAGTATGCAGTATGTAGTATGCAGTATGCAGTATGTAGTATGTAGTAAGCAGTATGTAGTATGTAGTATGTAGTATGCAGTATGCAGTATGCAGTATGTAGTATGCAGTATGTAGTATGTAGTATGCAGTATGTAGTATGCAGTATGTAGTATGTAGTATGTAGCATGCAGTATGTAGTATGTAGTATGCAGTATGTAGTATGTAGTATGCAGTATGTAGTATGCAGTATGTAGTATGCAGTATGTAGTATGCAGTATGTAGTATGCAGCATGCAGTATGTAGTATGCAGTATGTAGTATGTAGCATGCAGTATGTAGTATGCAGTATGCAGTATGTAGTATGTAGTATGCAGTATGTAGTATGCAGCATGTAGTATGTAGTATGCAGTATGTAGTATGCAGCATGTAGTATGTAGTATGCAGTATGTAGTATGCAGTATGCAGTATGTAGTATGCAGTATGTAGTATATAGTATGCAGTATGTAGTATGCAGTATGTAGTATGTAGTATGCAGTATGTAGTATGTAGTATGCAGTATGTAGTATGTAGTATGCAGTATGCAGTATGTAGTATGTAGTATGCAGTATGTAGTATGCAGTATGCAGTATGTAGTATGCAGTATGCAGTATGTAGTATGTAGTATGTAGTATGTAGTATGTAGTATGCAGTATGTAGTATGTAGTATGTAGTATGTAGTATGCAGTATGTAGTATGTAGTATGTAGTATGTAGTATGCGGTATGTAGTATGCAGTATGCAGTATGTAGTATGCAGTATGTAGTATATAGTATGCAGTATGTAGTATGCAGTATGTAGTATGTAGTATGCAGTATGTAGTATGTAGTATGTAGTATGCAGTATGTAGTATGTAGTATGCAGTATGCAGTATGTAGTATGTAGTATGCAGTATGTAGTATGTAGTATGTAGTATGCAGTATGTAGTATGTAGTATGTAGTATGTAGTATGCGGTATGCAGTATGCAGTATGCAGTATGCAGTATGTAGTATGCAGTATGCAGTATGTAGTATGCAGTATGCAGTATGTAGTATGTAGTATGCAGTATGTAGTATGTAGTATGTAGTATGCAGTATGTAGTATGTAGTATGTAGTATGTAGTATGCGGTTTCGAACACAGCTTCAGAGTTTTGGCGTGCTCCCGTGATGTCATCGTTTGGTTTAAGGTGGTCAGAAAACTCCCCCCAGGCTGTTTAAGGTGGTCTTTCTCACAACAAACTCGAACACGTTTAATGTCATCGTAAGTCTTTAGTTTTGTTTCAGGCTCATTTTATTCTGCGATTTCATCCAACACGTGCGCTGTCCTCACTTCCAAACAGGAAGCTGTGACAGAGTAACCATGGCGACGAGGCAGAAAAACGTACGGTTCAGTTGGACCGAACAGAAGGAGGAGCAGCTAACTGCATCATGGAAACCCCACGAATGTCTCTACCATGTTTCATCTGAACTTAAAAATGCAGCTGTGGCTAAAAGCTTTAGTCAAGCACCAGGTGCATGATGGGAAAATAATGTCAGAAAGATCTAGTTGAAGGAGTGCGTTAGAGGCCTCGGAGACTTTAGTGAATCATGGTGAAACTTTCTATCAGAACAGACTCAGTAGCAGCTAAACTGTTATTATTCACACTTTCTTTCCCATCCACAGGGGTGCCCCCAAGGCCCGATGCCGGGGTCCCCCCTCTTTGTAAAATACACCCCTGTCTCATATCATTTCTATGCAGATGATCCCAACTGTACCTGCATAATAACCAGGTGACCCCGCAGTCTTAGCATGAATCTTTGAAAGCTTTGTACAGAATTTCACATGGTTAGAGGAACGTTACCTTCAACTAAAACATAAAAATCTGCTCTTAGCTTTGCTTTAGCTTTGCTTTAGCTTTGCTTTAACTTTGCTTTAGCTTTGCCTTAGCTTTGCTTTAACTTTGCCTTAGCTTTGCTTTAGCTTTGCTTTAGCTTTGCCTTAGCTTTGCTTTAGCTTTGCCTTAGCTTTGCCTTAGCTTTGCTTTAGCTTTGCCTTAGCTTTGCTTTAGCTTTGCCTTAGCTTTGCTTTAGCTTTGCCTTAGCTTTGCTTTAACTTTGCTTTAACTTTGTTTTAGCTTTGCTTTAACTTTGCTTTAACTTTGCTTTAGCTTTGCTTTAACTTTGCTTTAGCTTTGCTTTAACTTTGCTTTAGCTTTGCTTTCTTTGTACAGTTAAACTGAACCGTAGAAAAGGCGGTCGTGTCCACGGTGTCTGTGTACTGACACACCTGCTGACACACCTGCTGACACACCTGCAGACACACCTGCAGACACACCTGCAGACACACCTGCTGACACACCTGCTGACACACCTGCAGACACACCTGCTGACACACCTGCTGACACACCTGCTGACACACCTGCAGACACACCTGCTGACACACCTGCAGACACACCAGCAGACACACCAGCAGACACACCTGCAGACACACCTGCAGACACACCTGCTGACACACCTGCAGACACACCTGCAGACACACCTGCAGACACACCTGCAGACACACCTGCTGACACACCTGCTGACACACCTGCAGACACACCTGCAGACACACCTGCTGAAACACCTGCAGACACACCTGCTGACACACCTGCAGACACACCTGCTGACACACCTGCTGACACACCTGCAGACACACCTGCAGACACACCTGCAGACACACCTGCTGACACACCTGCAGACACACCTGCTGAAACACCTGCAGACACACCTGCAGACACACCTGCTGACACACCTGCTGACACACCTGCAGACACACCTGCAGACACACCTGCTGACACACCTGCAGACACACCTGCAGACACACCTGCTGACACACCTGCAGACACACCTGCTGACACACCTGCAGACACACCTGCTGACACACCTGCTGACACACCTGCAGACACACCTGCAGACACACCTGCAGACACACCTGCTGACACACCTGCAGACACACCTGCTGAAACACCTGCAGACACACCTGCAGACACACCTGCTGACACACCTGCTGACACACCTGCAGACACACCTGCAGACACACCTGCTGACACACCTGCAGACACACCTGCAGACACACCTGCTGACACACCTGCAGACACACCTGCTGACACACCTGCAGACACACCTGCAGACACACCTGCAGACACACCTGCAGACACACCAGCTGACACACCTGCAGACACACCAGCAGACACACCTGCTGACACACCTGCAGACACACCTGCAGACACACCTGCTGACACACCTGCTGACACACCTGCAGACACACCTGCTGACACACCTGCTGACACACCTGCTGACACACCTGCTGACACACCTGCAGATACACCTGCTGACACACCTGCAGACACACCTGCAGACACACCTGCTGACACACCTGCAGACACACCTGCTGACATACCTGCAGACACACCTGCAGACACATCAGCTGACACACCTGCAGACACACCTGCTGACACACTTGCAGACACACCTGCAGATACACCTGCTGACACACCTGCAGACACACCTGCAGACACACCTGCAGACACACCTGCAGACACACCTGCTGACACACCTGCTGACACACCTGCAGACACACCTGCTGACACACCTGCAGACACACCTGCTGACACACCTGCTGACACACCTGCTGACACACCTGCTGACACACCTGCAGACACACCTGCTGACACACCTGCTGACACACCTGCAGACACACCTGCTGACACACCTGCTGACACACCTGCTGACACACCTGCTGACACACCTGCAGACACACCTGCTGACACACCTGCAGACACATCAGCTGACACACCTGCAGACACACCTGCTGACACACTTGCAGACACACCTGCAGACACACCTGCTGACACACCTGCAGACACACCTGCAGACACACCTGCAGACACACCTGCAGACACACCTGCAGACACACCTGCAGACACACCTGCAGACACACCTGCTGACACACCTGCAGACACACCTGCTGACACACCTGCAGACACACCTGCAGACACACCTGCAGACACACCTGCTGACACACCTGCTGACACACCTGCTGACACACCTGCAGACACACCTGCTGACACACCTGCAGACACACCTGCAGATACACCTGCTGACACACCTGCTGACACACCTGCAGACACACCTGCAGCAGCAGAAACTCTGAATAGCTTCACCTGGAAGCAGTTTTAGCTTTAGTTTCCCCCCCCCCTGGGGTTCAGAGTTCACCACCTTAACCTCTCTGAGCGAGCTGCCGCCGCCCTGAACGCTCACCTGTACACGGCCGGGTAGGGCGGGGCGTACAGGTACCTGTCCTCCAGGGCCCCGCCCCCCCAGCACAGCAGGTAACTCGCCATGCTGACGTGGCACCACCCACCGTCACAGCTCGCCTGGGACCGAAAAGCAGCCGCCAATCAAACCGCATCGACGCCTCCGAGCCGAGGGGAGGCGCCGATGACGTCATAACGGCGTGACATCACGTCCTGTGAGCGTTTGAGTCTCAGAGTTTACGATCCGGCGGCTCCTCTCTCCGGTCGGGTCGACTTCTCCTCCTCGCAGCACCTTCCTCCTCCTCCTCTTCCTCTTTTCCGCTCCGTCCTGACACTAAAAACCTCGCCGCCGCCGCCCCAACACTTTCCCAGCAACTTTCCCTGCTCTGCGTCGGAGCTTCTCCTCCCTCCTCCGTCCATCGGCCGGCTGTTTTCCTCCACTGAGGCGGCGGAGGTATGTGCTTCCTCCCCCGGCTGAGCCCTCCTCCTCGTCCTCCTCCTCCCACCCCCTCTTCCTCTCTTTGTCTCATCTTACCTTCCTCTCACTCCAACAACCTTCCTGGAAGTTTCTGTCTGCCTCTTTTTCCAGCAGCTCGACAAACTCCACATCTTATTTTTACCCTTTTCTGCACCAACGTGTATTTTTAGAAACAGCAACATCAACTAAATCCGGACGATTAAAACTCATCTGAAATCTGAATGGAAAACATTAACAGGGACGAGAAACATCTAAAGGACTAATCTGTCTTTATAATCTAACGATCAGACATTAAAAAGCTAAATAAAAAGCCACCTTTTAAAAAAGGAAAAGCCAAGAAAAAGCCACCTTAAAAAGGAAAAGCAACCTTAAAAAAGGAAAAGCAACCTTAAAAAAGGAAAAGCAACCTTAAAAAAGAAAAAGCCAAGAAAAAGCCACCTTTAAAAAGGAAAAGCAACCTTAAAAAAGAAAAAGCCAAGAAAAAGCCACCTTTAAAAAGGAAAAGCAACCTTAAAAAAGGAAAAGCCACCTTAAAAAAGGAAAAGCCAAGAAAAAGCCACCTTTAAAAAGGAAAAGCCACCTTAAAAAAGGAAAAGCAACCTTAAAAAAGAAAAAGCCACCTTAAAAAAGGAAAAGCCATCTTTTAAAAAAGGAAAAACCACCTTTTAAAAAAGGAAAAACATTAACAGGGACTCTAAAGGAAATGTATCCGTCTTTATAATACAACGATCAGACATTAAAAAGCTAAATAAATGTACATATTTATCCACAGGCTCAGGCTCCATTTCTCTGGTTATTATTCAGACTCTCAGACTCTCTGCACAAGAATTCAAAGCAGCAGCACAAGCTGAGAGAAAGCAGGTCAGAGGTCAGAGGTCAGAGCAGCCAGACAACAGATGGAGATGCTCCACATGAATGACGGAGGCGGCGGAGGAGGAAGAGGAGGAGGAGGAGGAGGAGGCGGAGCCTTAAGAAGGAGCGTCTCTGGTTCTCTGACAGGAGTGGGAGGTCTTTCTCTCCGTCCCGTCTCTGAGACGCTGCCTGGATGAACTCATCTGGAATTTCCCTCTATAGGCTGATTAACTACATGTGTGCACGTGCACGTGCACGCCCGCCAACGTGGACTTGTTGCACTACCCTTGTGAGGACCAAATGTGCATTTCAGACGCAGTGAGGACATTTTAAAACTCGTCTTAGAACCTATTTTTATTCGCTGGCTTTAAACCCAGCAGGAGACTCCGTTTCTGTTATTGTTTTTACATTGTTTTTATGTTTTATGCCTAATTGTTTATTATTGTTTTTACATTTTTTTAATTGTTTTTATTGTTTGTTATTGTTTTTACATTGTTTTTATGTTTTATGCCTAATTGTTTATTATTGTTTTTATTGTTTTATGCCTAATTGTTTATTATTGTTTTTACTTTTTTTTTTATTGTTTTTACATTGTTTTTATTGTTTATTATTGTTTTTACATTGTTTTTATGTTTAATACTTTGTGCTGTTATTAATGTGCAGAACTTTGTTTCAGCCTCGGCTGTTTTAAAGGGCTTTATAAATAAATTTGAGTTGAGTTCGTGGACTAGATTTCAGGGAGTGAATGTGTTTTACGGGCTGTGTGTGCTGGGAGGGGTAGAAGAAGAAGAAGAAGAAGAAGAAGAAGAAGAAGAAGAAGAAGAAGAAGAAGAAGAAGAAGAAGAAGAAGAAGAAGAAGAAGAAGAAGAAGAAGAAGAAGAAGAAGAAGAAGAAGAAGAAGAAGAAGAAGAAGAAGAAGAAGAAGAAGAAGAAGAAGAAGAAGAAGAAGAAGAAGAAGAAGAAGAAGAAGAAGAAGAAGAAGAAGAAGAAGAAGAAGAAGAAGAAGAAGAAGAAGAAGAAGAAGAAGAAGTAGAAGTCTGGGTGTGATCCTGTTTTTCATTTCCAGCCTGAATTCTTTCACTGCGGCTGGATTTATTTCCTCCAGACAATAAAGTTTGAATGTCCACACCCAGTGAGAGGGGGGGGGGGGCAGATCCTTCAGTTTAAGAAGCTGAATGTGTGAGTTATGTTCCCACATTGTTCCATTTTAGCTCATTTTATATTCAGGTTTAAAGGAAAAGATTTTAAGAGACTTTTATTTTTGTTTATTTACATGAGCTAAATCTATATAATCACCATATTTTATCTCAGTCTTTGCTTTACCGAACCTGTCGGCTGCATTCTGTGAGAGTTGGTCATGTGACCCGCAGATTCTCTTCCTGTCAGAGCCAGATGCTCAGTTTAACTCCAGGAAGCTCCGCCCCCGTCACAGTTAGCGGCTCCAGATGTGAGCGGCAGCTGGACCGAGTGTGGACGGGATCAGAGGTGGGTCAGAGCCGGTTGAAATTATTTCCGAACCATCGTAATAATCAGCTTCCAAAGGAAAAGCCTCCTTTAAAAAGGAAAAGCCTCCTTTAAAAAGGAAAAGCCTCCTTTAAAAAGGAAAAGCCTCCCTTAAAAAGGAAAAAACACCTTAACAAAAAAGGAAAAACCACCTTTAAACCACCTTAAAAAAGGAAAAAACACCTTTAAACCACCATTACAAAGGAAAAACCACCTTTAAAAAAGGAAAAAAACACCTTTAAAAAAGGAAAAAACACCTTTAAACCACCATTACAAAGGAAAAACCACCTTTAAAAAAGGAAAAGCCTCCTTTAAAAAGGAAAAACCACCTTAACAAAAAAGGAAAAACCACCTTTAAACCACCTTAAAAAAGGAAAAAACACCTTTAAACCACCATTACAAAGGAAAAAACACCTTTAAAAAAGGAAAAGTCACCTTTAAAAAAGGAAAAAACACCTTTAAACCACCATTACAAAGGAAAAACCACCTTTAAAAAAGGAAAAACCACCTTTAAACCACCTTAAAAAAGGAAAAAACACCTTTAAACCACCATTACAAAGGAAAAACCACCTTTAAAAAAGGAAAAAACACCTTTAAAAAAGGAAAAAAACACCTTTAAACCACCATTACAAAGGAAAAAACACCTTTAAAAAAGGAAGTCACCTTTAAAAAAGGAAAAGCCTCCTTTAAAAAGGAAAAGCCTCCTTTAAAAAGGAAAAACCACCTTAACAAAAAAGGAAAAACCACCTTTAAACCACCTTAAAAAAGGAAAAAACACCTTTAAACCACCATTACAAAGGAAAAAACATCTTTAAAAAAGGAAAAAACACCTTTAAACCACCATTACAAAGGAAAAAACACCTTTAAAAAAGGAAAAGTCACCTTTAAAAAAGGAAAAAACACCTTAAAAAAGCAAAAGCCACCTTAAAAAAGCCTGAAAGGAGTTCCAGCTGATGTGTTTAATATACTTTCAGCTGAAGTTTTATTCGTCTTTACTGGAAACAGCTGCTGCAAAGTACAGAACAAAGCTCTGTAACACCCACAGAGACCAGAACAAAGTGTGTGCTGCCACCTTCTGGCCGACCTGAGTTACTGCAGCATCCCTTTCAGCAGCCTGTAACTGACACACATTCAGCAGCCTGTAACTGACACACATTCAGCAGCATCATGTGCACGCTCCCACACCAGCTGATACGCAGCTCACCATCAAACGTTAGAAAGCTGAACCTAGTTTAACAGTTTGTGAGGTCATCACAGTTCCAGCTGTTCAACAACATTATGGACCTCAGACCGTTGGACGAACTAAAGATCTTCAGTTTGCTGTGTTGGTCACAGAACTTTCCTGTGTTATACATGATTAATGTGTTTATTTGTAAGTGATTTCAGAAAGAAAAGCAATAAAAAATGTGTTGGTTTTAGGGTTAGGGTCATTTCTGGCAGTAGGGTAGGGTTATTTCTGACAGTAGGGCTGGGTTAGGGTCATTTCTGACAGTAGGGTTAGGGTCATTTCTGACAGTAGGGTAGGGTAGGGTTAGAGTCATTTCTGACAGTAGGGTAGGGTTAGGGTTAGGGTCATTTCTGACAGTAGGGTAGGGTTAGGGTTAGAGTCATTTCTGACAGTAGGGTAGGGTAGGGTTAGAGTCATTTCTGACAGTAGGGTAGGGTTAGGGTTAGGGTCATTTCTGACAGTAGGGTAGGGTTAGGGTTAGAGTCATTTCTGACAGTAGGGTAGGGTTAGAGTCATTTCTGACAGTAGGGTAGGGTAGGGTTAGAGTCATTTCTGACAGTAGGGTAGGGTAGGGTTAGAGTCATTTCTGACAGTAGGGTAGGGTTAGGATTAGGGTCATTTCTGACAGTAGGGTAGGGTTAGGGTAATTTCTGACAGTAGGGTTAGGGTTAGGGTCATTTCTGACAGGGTAGGGTTATATCTGACAGTAGAGTAGGGTTAGGGTTATATCTGACAGTAGGGTAGGGTTATATCTGACAGTAGGGTAGGGTTAGGGTTATATCCAGTGTTAATTTCGTCAGCTTTTTTTTTTTATTTATTCTTAGTCTTAGTCACAATGTCGAAAATCAATTTTAGTCTTAGTCATATTTAGTCATTGCCTTCCCAATTTAGTCTTAGTCTTAGTCACAATGACGAAAATCAATTTTAGTCTTGGTCAAATTTGAGTCATTTTAGTCAACACTGTACATAATAGAACTTCTCTACACACGGCGGCATGATCAATCATTATCATGCAGGTTGTTTTGTTGTCCTTGTTGTAAACGAAATGGCTCCAACAAACCGTATACCGGCAGGTGAGCTAAATGCTACAACTAGCATGCACATGGCGAGTTACACATCAAAGCAACAGAAGCTACGGCTGCAGCAACCTGAATACATTACATGAACAATATATACAGCCATACTCACGTTTCATTCACGCACACACCACTTGCCGGGACATTAATCAACAGCTCGATCTTCCCTCTGTCGACTCAGAGCACACACCTGTTCTAACCGAGCACCGACAGTTACGCTACATGACCAGCAGGGGGCCGCTCCGCTCTGAACTGACCAACACAACTTTGGAGCCTTTTCTACATCAAGAAACACTTATATTAACAATTACAAATTACAAATTAATTATAAACAATTAAATTTGTTAATGTCCATTCGTCCATGGCTTGTAAATTTTGTCTTGTCTTAGTCTCGTTAACGAAAATAATTTTTTATTCTCGTCATATTTTTATTTTCTGGAAGCATTTTTGTGCGTCATCGTCTCGTCATCGTCACGGGTAAAAGGGGCGTTAACGAAATATTTTCGTCATCGTCCTAGTTGACAAAATTAACACTGGTTATATCTGACAGTAGGGTAGGGTTATATCTGACAGTAGGGTAGGGTTAGGGTAATTTCTGACAGGGTAGGGTTAGGGTTATTTCTGACAGTAGGGTAGGGTTAGGGTTATATCTGACAGTAGGGTAGGGTTAGGGTTATATCCAGTGTTAATTTCGTCAGCTTTTTTTTTTATTTATTCTTAGTCTTAGTCACAATGTCGAAAATCAATTTTAGTCTTAGTCATATTTAGTCATTGCCTTCCCAATTTAGTCTTAGTCTTAGTCACAATGACGAAAATCAATTTTAGTCTTGGTCAAATTTGAGTCATTTTAGTCAACACTGTACATAATAGAACTTCTCTACACACGGCGGCATGATCAATCATTATCATGCAGGTTGTTTTGTTGTCCTTGTTGTAAACGAAATGGCTCCAACAAACCGTACACCGGCAGGTGAGCTAAATGCTACAACTAGCATGCACATGGCGAGTTACACATCAAAGCAACAGAAGCTACGGCTGCAGCAACCTGAATACATTACATGAACAATATATACAGCCATACTCACGTTTCATTCACGCACACACCACTTGCCGGGACATTAATCAACAGCTCGATCTTCCCTCTGTCGACTCAGAGCACACACCTGTTCTAACCGAGCACCGACAGTTACGCTAAATGACCAGCAGGGGGCCGCTCCGCTCTGAACTGACCAACACAACTTTGGAGCCTTTTCTACATCAAGAAACACTTATATTAACAATTACAAATTACAAATTAATTATAAACAATTAAATTTGTTAATGTCCATTCGTCCATGGCTTGTAAATTTTGTCTTGTCTTAGTCTCGTTAACGAAAATAATTTTTTATTCTCGTCATATTTTTATTTTCTGGAAGCATTTTTGTGCGTCATCGTCTCGTCATCGTCACGGGTAAAAGGGGCGTTAACGAAATATTTTCGTCATCGTCCTAGTTGACAAAATTAACACTGGTTATATCTGACAGTAGGGTAGGGTTATATCTGACAGTAGGGTAGGGTAGGGTTAGGGTCATTTCTGACAGTAGGGTAGGGTTATATCTGACAGTAGGGTAGGGTTATATCTGACAGTAGGGTAGGGTTAGGGTCATTTCTGACAGTAGGGTAGGGTTATATCTGACAGTAGGGTAGGGTTAGGGTAATTTCTGACAGGGTAGGGTTAGGGTTATTTCTGACAGTAGGGTAGGGTAGGGTTAGGGTTATTTCTGACAGTAGGGTAGGGTTAGGGTTATATCTGACAGTAGGGTAGGGTCATTTCTGACAGTAGGGTAGGGTAGGGTTAGTCATTTCTGACAGTAGGGTAGGGTTAGAGTCATTTCTGACAGTAGGGTAGGGTTAGGGTCATTTCTGACAGTAGGGTAGGGTTATATCTGACAGTAGGGTAGGGTTAGGGTAATTTCTGACAGGGTAGGGTTAGGGTTATTTCTGACAGTAGGGTAGGGTTAGGGTTATATCTGACAGTAGGGTAGGGTTAGGGTCATTTCTGACAGTAGGGTAGGGTTAGAGTCATTTCTGACAGTAGGGTAGGGTAGGGTTAGTCATTTCTGACAGTAGGGTAGGGTTAGAGTCATTTCTGACAGTAGGGTAGGGTTAGAGTCATTTCTGACAGTAGGGTAGGGTAGGGTTAGTCATTTCTGACAGTAGGGTAGGGTTAGAGTCATTTCTGACAGTAGGGTAGGGTTAGGGTCATTTCTGACAGTAGGGTAGGGTTATATCTGACAGTTATGTAGGGTTAGGGTTATATCTGACAGTAGGGTAGGATTATATCTGACAGTAGGGTAGGGTTATATCTGACAGTAGGGTAGGGTTAGGGTCATTTCTGACTGTAGGGTAGGGTTATATCTGACAGTAGGGTAGCTTAGGGTAGGGTTAGGGTTATATCTGACAGTAGGGTAGCTTAGGGTAGGGTTAGGGTTATATCTGACAGTAGGGTAGCTTAGGGTAGGGTTAGGGTTATATCTGACAGTAGGGTAGGGTTAGGGTCATTTCTGACAGTAGGGTAGGGTTATATCTGACAGTAGGGTAGGGTTATTTCTGACAGTAGGGAGAGGTTAGAGTCATTTCTGACAGTAGGGTAGGGTAAGAGTTATTTCTGACAGTAGGGTAGGGTTAGGGTTTGGGTCATTTCTGACAGTAGGGTAGGGTTAGGGTTAGGGTCATTTCTGACAGTAGGGTAGGGTTAGGGTTAGGGTCATTTCTGACAGTAATGGGTAAATAACGGAGGTATTTCCCTTTCAATAATCTGTGTTCTTTAAGGATTCAGGAGCTAAAGAGACAGAAATACCTCTCTAAAGCTGAGCTGAAGAAGAAATTTTTAGATTATGATCTAAGAGTAAAGAATAGAAGGATGTAACATCAGGTCAAAGTCCCAGAAGCAGCCTCAGCAGCTCATCAGGAGTCTGTCAGAATGAGTTAAAGCTGAGGAGGAGCCGCTCAGAGGCAGGATGCAGGCTGTGGGTAAATAGTTTGGATCTGAACCTTCGGGTCGGACTCACCTCGGGCTACTGTGCAGCGACGGGACCGAGCTCGCCTTTCTGAAGCCGTCTTTGCCGACGGAGCTACGCCACGACTCCTTCTCCGACTTGGACCGGACCGGAGGACCGGAGTCGTCCCTGAAGCCGGCTCGGAGGCCGGCGCCCGAGGCGTTGAGGCTGATCTCAGAGCGGGACGTCTCTGAGGGGGCGGACGGGTCGGGACGGGCCAGAGGGGCGAAGCTCAGCTCGGAGATCTGCTTGGCGCTCTCGCAGATCTGACTCTGGACACAAAAACAGGTCATTGGCGCCTGCTGCACCCCCCCCAGGACAGGGGTAACTAGGGATGGGAATTGATAATATTTTTACGATTCCAATTCCATTTTCGATTCGGTTCTTTGTCGGTTCCATTATCGATTCTCACTTGGAGAAAAAGGACAACAAACCGGTCGATTAGCATCAACTTTGTTTAGTTTAGAAGCAACACGAGTCATGACCACACAAACCCAACAACGGTGAGGTCCACATTGGTCTATCCTGGCCTGGGTAATTTAACTCTTCCTGCTCTGGTGAAAGGAGAAGCTGGAGGTAGAGGTGAACTGGGGGTAGTACCACCAGCCTCTGGCTCTGAGCCAGTCAGGCTCTGTCTCTCATGATTTCATCTAAATGTAATGCCTGAGAAGGCATTCATTTAACCTTAACCATTACTGACAGCAGGTTTTACAATGAGGCAAATGGTGCTAACATGATAGGCAGTGTTTGTTAGTTAGTTACCTGCAGTGTTAGCCGAGGACATGCTAACGTTGCTAACGTTGCTGGGTTCAGATTCACCAACGTTAGTCCGGAGCGGATCGAAAACGCAACATTCATTCATAGTTATTGCATGTTGGTAGTATTTCCTCCCTTTGGTGAAATATTCACTTTGCAAGTTGCCCTGTTGTCGTCTTTTTTAGGGATGTGTAACCAAACTTTCGAGCGTTTGTACCGCTTGGGCGCCATGTTTACTGTTGGCTGCTGGCTGCACTGGACTCGCCACGCAACGTTGCGTGGTGACGTCATTTGCGCCCACTGAAATCGATAAGGGAATCGTTTGCAAAATCGCCAAACGATTCCAAGGAATTGAAATACTGGGAACCGGTTCTCAACAAGAACCGGTTCTCGATTCCCATCCCTAGGGGTAAGGGTTAGGGGTCATCGTCGGGGTCCTACCTGGATCTCCGGGGTGAGCGTCGGCAGGTCAAAGGTGAACACGGACGTGGATCCGGAGGTCAGCAGGTCGACGCTGTCCAAGCTGCTGAACGAGGTGCCTTTGGCCCTGTGGGACTCCATGATGCTTTCAAAGTGCCGGCTGAAGGAGTCCAGGTTGCTGTCGGAGGGCCGGCGGGGGCTGCCGATGGAGACGGGAGACTTGAGGCAACCATGGTTGTCGGATGATACATCCAACGTCCTGTTGGGGAATAAAAGAGTGAACTTTAAGGGCTGTACGTTACTCAACAGCAGCAGGAGATTCATCGACTAAAATTATGCTTTTGGGTTCAACAGGAAGCCGTCAAACAAGCATCTGTTAACCATCCAGATGTGAAACGTTCCCTCATTCTGAGAGGCTGGGGTAGCTTCTTCTTCCACCGGATTTACCAGGAAACAAAGATGGACTGTGATCAGCTCAGCTGGACTTCTTCTTCTTGGTTCCTGAAGACGTTTCCCGTCTCAGCTGAAAGCTTCTTCAGTTCTGAACCAGGTGGGATCATCAGCTGATAAGTAGCGGCACCAAGCCACTGGTAGGTGGACCACACCTGGGTCAAGATCCAAAACTCAAGAATTGGAAGCTTCCACGGAGCGCATCAACTTGGTGAACAGCAAGTTCACGGGGGGGGGGGGGGGGCAAAGGTTTACCTCCACAAACCCACCAGAACCTGCTTTTTGACTCACATCATCCACTAAAACACAAACTACATCATCGGGGTGAGAGTGGACCAACTGAGGCTGAGGGAAAACTCAAGGAGCATCAACACTTCAAACCTGTGGATGTCCAAACTGGGTCCAAAATGGGACCAAACTGGGTCCAAACTGGGTCCAAACTGGGCCAAAAGCTAGGTCCAAGCTGGGCCCAAACTAGGTCCAAACTTGGCCCAAAGCTGGACCAACTGATCCTAGGTCCAAATTGGGCCCAAACTGGGCACAAATTGGGACCAAACTGGGTCCAAACTGGGTCCAAACTGGGCCCAAACTAGGTCCAAAGCTGGGCCCCAACTGGGACCAAACTGGGTCCAAACTGGGCCCAAACTAGGTCCAAAGCTGGGCCCCAACTGGGCCCAAACTAGGTCCAAACTGGGTCCAAAGCTGGTTCCAAACTTGGACCAAACTGGGTCCAAACTAGGCCCAAACTGGGTCCAAAGTAGGCCCAAAGCTGGGCCCAAAGCTGGTTCCAAACTTGGCCCAAACTGGGTCCAAACTAGGCCCAAAGCTGGGTCCAAGCTAGGTCCAAACTAGGCCCAAACTGGGTCCAAACTAGGCCCCATGCTGGTTCCAAACTTGGCCCAAACTAGGTCCAAACCGGGCACAAAGCTGGACCAACTAATCCTAGGTCCAAATTGGGCCCAAACTAGGTCCAAAGCTGGGCCCCAACTGGGACCAAACTGGGACCAAACTGGGCCCCATCTGGGACCAAACTGGGCCCAAATTGGGACCGAACTGGGTCCAAACTTGGCCCCAACTGGGACCAAACTGGGTCCAAACTGGGCCCAAATTGGGACCAAACTGTGTCCAAACTGGGCCCAAATTGGGACCAAACTGGGTCCAAATTGGGCCCAAACTAGGTCCAAAGCTGGGCCCCAACTGGGCTAGAACTAGGTCCAAACTGGGTCCATATCTGGTTCCAAACTTGGTCCAAACTTGGTCCAAACTGGGTCCAAACTAGGCCAAAAGCTGGGACCAAACTGGGTACAAACTGGGTCCAAACTAGGCCAAAAGCTGGGACCAAACTTGGTCCAAACTGGGTCCAAACTGGGCCCAAAGCTGGGTCCAAGCTGGGCCCAAAGCTGGGTCCAAGCTGGGTCCAAACTAGGCCCAAACTGGGTCCAAACTAGGTCCAAAGCTGGGCCCAAAGCTGGGTCCAAAGCTGGGTCCAAACTTGGCCCAAACTGGGTCCAAACTAGGCCCAAAGCTGGGCCCAAACTGGGTCCAAACTAGGCCCAAAGCTGGGCCCAAAATGGGTCCAAACTAGGCCCAAACTGCTGTTCTGACAGAGGGATATAATAATATAATAATAATCTGAGTTTCTCACCCTTTCAGCAGCAGACTGAACACCTCGTCCTCCTCCTTGGTGGCCCGTTGCCTCTGCCGGTCTCCCAGCATCCTGACGCTGGCCCAGCTCACCACTCCTTCCCCCTCCTCCTCCTCCTCCTCCTCCTCCTCCTCCTCTTCCTCTCCATCCTCCTCCTTTCCTCCGCCTGTCCCGGGTTTCGGGGAGGCGTCGGTGGGGCTTAATCTGGAGTTATCCGAAACGCTGCGGTTACTCCCGAAAGCAGAGTCCGCCTCCTCAGCCGGCTCCGCCTCCGCTCGCATCACCTGCAGATGGACACGGCGTTTAACCTCCTGATCCACGTTTAACCCTCTGATCCACGAGCAGGTCCGGACCTGACGGAACCGGCGTTTAACGTCCTGACTAGGGATGGGAATCAAAAACCGGTTCTTGTTGAGAACCGGTTCCCAGTGTTTCAATTCCTTGGAATCGTTTGGCGATTCCAAGGAATTGGAATTGAATGACATCACCACGCAACGTTGTGTGGCGAGTCCAGTGCAGCCAGCAGTCAACATACATACAAACATGGTGCCCAAGCGGTACAAACGCTCGAAAGTTTGGTTACACATCCCTAAATCTCGGCCTTTTTAAAATCGAAGCTTAAGACCCACCTTTTTAGAGTGGCGTTCAAACTCTGATTAGGGCCACTATGCATCCATTCTATCCGCTCTTTTTTAATTATCTTAATTTTATACAAATTTTATACAATTAATTTTATTGCACTTGTGGAAGGGGTTTAATGCCCTGCAGCACTTTTAGCACTTTTACCATTTCTGAATCGTGTTTTATGTATTGTTGTTTTTATCCTGTTGTAAAGCACTTTGAGTACCAGTTGGCTATTATAAAGGGCTTCATAAATAAAGTTTGATTGATTGATTGATAAAAAAAGACGACAACAGGGCAACTTGCAAAGTGAATATTTCACCAAAGGGAGGAAATACTACCAACATGCAATAACTATGAATGACTGATTAAAGTCGGTGAATCTGAACCCAGCAACGTTAGCAACGTTAGCATGTCCTCGGCTAACACTGCAGGTAACTAACTAACAAACACTGCCTATCATGTTAGCTCCATTTGCCTGATTGTAAAAGCTGCTGTTAGTAACGGTTAAGGTTAAATGAATGCCTTCTCAGGCATTACATTTAGATGAAATCATGAGAGACAGAGCCTGACTGGCTCAGAGCCAGAGGCTGGTGGTACTACCCCCAGTTCACCTCTACCTCCAGCTTCTCCTTTCACCAGAGCAGGAAGAGTTAAATTACCCAGGCCAGGATAGACCAATGTGGACCTCACCGTTGTTGGGTTTGTGAGGTCATGACTCGTGTTACTTCTAAACTAAACAAAGTTGATGCTAATCGACCGGTTTGTTGTCCTTTTTCTCCAAATGAGAATCGATAAGGGAACCGACAAAGAACCGAATCGTAAAGCAGAATCCAAAATGGAATTGGAATCGTAAAAATCTTATCAATTCCCATCCCTACTCCTGATCCACGAGCAGGTCCGGACCTGACGGACCCGGCTCACCTCGTCCAGGTCGGTCTCGCGGTAGCAGCGCTGCGGCACGGCGTCCAGGTCCGTCTCGGAGTATTTGACGGCCCGCCGGATGATGCCCGTCTTGGGGGCGGGGCCTCTGAGCTGCGGAGACACCAGCTCCACCTCGATCCGCCGGACCTCCTGATGCGACTGACCCCCGCTGTCCCGCCCCCTCCTCTGATTGGCTGGCTTCAGGCAGAGGGAGGAGGGCGGCGCCGTGGACGGAGCTGCTGAAGGAACACAGCGTGTGATGTAACAGGTGTAATCAGGTGCCTGACCGGGTTCAATCCTGATCACATGTCTGCAAAACACACAAAACTGGAGCTTCATCAGCTTCATTTAATCTGTTAACCAACATCCATCTTTACATTTCAGACCAAAAACAGGTGGAAGAGGGCAATTTAGGGCGAATAATGAAGTAAAAATAATAAAACGATGGGTAGATTAAGGGTTACACTGGAAAAAATGCCCCTCCAAAAATAAGTAAGAAAAACAACAAATAAAAGACGTTTTTACTTGAAATAAGCAAAAAAATCTGCCAATGGAACTTGTGAAAATCGGCTTGTCAAGATTTCTTGAAATAAAATGTGATATTTAGGACTTTTGAGATAAAAGTGATCTTGAAATTAGCTTAAAAACCTCTTCAAATGAAAAAAAAAAGCTTGTTTCATATGAAATGTGACTCAAAACAATTTGTTTTCAAGACTTTTTCATTTAACAAGATATTCCAGATGTATTGTCTTCAAACAAGTCCCTATATCTGGCTGAAATAGAACTTGTTAGGCAGTTGTGTCTTATATTAAGTGTAATGAGATATTTTAACTAGAAATGAGACAAATATACTTGGTAAGACTTTGATTTTTTCCAGTGTAAAGTCTGAGCCTACGAGCATCTCATGCTTTACATCACTATGAGAACTCTTCCAGGTGGAATTATCCGGCCAGGAAAAGGCACCAAAGAACAGGATGTGAGTAGAGAAGCGTAGTAACACTCTGAGGTGGACTCATGCTAAGCTTCAGCTGCAGCTAATTGGCTTAGAAGAACCTGCTTGTTTACTTCACTGAGTTTGCCGAGTTTAATCGACCCAACAGATTCAGAGCTTCATTCAACAATAAGAACATTTTGACCTGAATCTTTATGGGAAGCCGACGAAGGGACGCTGATGGGACATTTAAGATCAGCTGAAGAAATTTAGATGCTTTTTTAAAGCATCAAAGAGCAACAACGGTCCAGAAAGGGTCAAATAAAAGCAGCGACTGCCTCTTTCAGGTAGAGATCATTCACATCTCAGGAAACCAATAAAGTTTTCCCCTAAAGGTTTCTGATTTATCTTCGTTACACCTAATAAGAATCCAGCATGTTTTAGGATAAAACCAATGTGGTCTAAAGGAAGATGTGATAATGTGCATCGCTGTTACTGATTCATGTGAGCAGCGCATTAAGATACCTGCATTAAACATTAATATCTAAAATTAATGCCTCTACAAAACCTGTCCTTTTAAAATATGTTGAATAATCGGTAAATATTTAATTCTTCACTGAACAGAAACTATAATCTCCTTTTGCTGCAAGTTTTTTTGGATTTTCTCTCTTTTTGTTAACAGAATGTGAAAATCCTGGGAAAATCATTTGTTTCTTATTCGTGTTGTGATTTCCTTCTGGGACTGGATAGTGTAGAGGTAAGACTGCCACCTTCCATGTGGGTTCAAATCTGCATGTAGGGGTCCTAAGGCAAGACCCCCTTTCCCTATCCGCTTACCAGTGGGAGTCGCTTTGGATAAAATCGTCCTCCACATGCATAAACATTAACATTTGATGTTGTTGAAAGATGCCTTCAAACACAATGTGTGCCTGCAGTACCTTTACTGCCCTCTGTGCGGCCTCCAAACAGGAACTCCCACTTTGCTCGGGCGATCTTCTGTGATCGAGAGGAAGGAGTCGACCCTAAGCTGCAGTCCGACTGCAGGAGGAAGGAAAATAATTAGATTAAATGATGTGTTTCCATTCACCAAGGAAGCAGAATCAAATAGATTTGGAAAATAAATTAGACCGAACGGCTAAAGGTTAAGATATTCAGATTATTTTGTAGTCAGATCATGAGTTTTATGACCGTAAAGGACTCCGGCATTTGACAAAGTTAATGTTTTTATGTACAATAAATGATTTATAGCCTCAACCTATACATGTACACAGTCATTATACCACTACAATAATAAAGTGTATTGATCACAGACCTCTTTAACTAGTTTTAATTAGTAATTAAGAAAAAACAAAAAACTGTAGCTGAAATGACCGAGTCCTTTACAATCAGCCTCTATAGTTACAAAGAAGTTAAAAAGATGTTTAAGTTCATCAATAAGGAGGTTCCATCGGTCATTTAAAAGTTGTAAGGAGTGAAATTCAAGACTCTGACAGAGAAAGTTTCCCCCTAAAGGGAGTTCTTTGTAGGAGATTTAAGATGTTCTGGAGGTGGAAACGTTAAATGAGAAGTTTCTATAGGCTCTACAGCCAATCTGAGGCTCTGTTTAGGAACTAGATTAAAAGGTGGTCACTGAGGAGGTTTGCTGTGGTCTTTCATAAAGTTGGAGGAGACCTTGAAAGCAGCCTGGAGTCCTTAAGCCACTGAGCAGCTCGGTAAATATCCAGTTAGATTCCGCCGTCTTTATCACATTGGTTTGGTTCTTTTTTGGTGGATAATTCCTGTCGGTGGACGTCCAGAAAAGGACCCAGGATCAATCTGTTTAGCTCCCTGAAGACATCTGGCAAGTTGAAACGTCTTGGTGTTTGAGAACCAAGGACTTCTCATGAAAATAAAGGCATTTAGAATAGTTTTCTTTAAAAAGAGAACTCCTTTGAGTTGGTTTTAGAACATTTGGGGTCTGGGCTGCCTTCAAAAACAATCTACGTCTCTTAATAGAATACATCCGTACAATTTAAAGGTCTCTGGACTCTGTAGAGTAGGGATGTCCAAAGTCGGTCCTCGAGGGCCATTCACCTGAATCAGGTGTGCTGAAGCAGGGAAACATCCAAAACCTGCAGGACGGCGGCCCTCCAGGACCGGATGTGGACATCCCTGCTGTAGAGGCTCTAAGGGGTCATTTTGGATGCTTTAGGGCAACTCTGTGCCACAAAGTATCCAGAAGTAGGACTCTATGACTTCCATTCTTCTTCGGGTCATTTTAGGGGTTTTGGAAGGAGTATCGGTTGACAGAAAGTAGGTCGCTGCAGCTCTTTGGGATGTTCTAGTTTATTTAATTGGTTGTAGGTTAACAAAAAGAAGGACGTTGCAGTCCTTTGGGAGAGTGTTTCCCAACCCTGGCCCTCAGGGTAACCCTCAAGGTGACCCTCAAGGTGACCCTCAAAGTGACCATCAAAGTGACCATCAAGGTGACCCTCAAGGTGACCATCAAGGTGACCCTCAAAGTGACCATCAAGGTGACCCTCAAAGTGACCATCAAGGTGACCCTCAAGGGGACCATCAAGGTGACAGTCAAGTTAACCCTCAAGGTGACCATCAAGGTAACCCTCAAGGAGACCCTAAAGGTAACCCTCAAGGGGACCCTCAAGGTGACCATCAAGGTAACCCTCAAGGTGACCCTCAAGGTAACCCTCAAGGGGACCCTCAAGGTGACCATCAAGGTGACCATCAAGGTAACCCTCAAGGTGACCATCGTAACCCTCAAGGGGACCCTCAAGGTGACCATCAAGGTAACCCTCAAGGTGACCCTCAGGGGGACCCTCAAAGTGACCCTCAAAGTAACCCTCAAGGGGACCATCAAGGTGACCCTCAAGGTGACCCTCAAGGTAACCATCAAGGTGACCCTCAAGGTGACCCTCAAGGTAACCATCAAGGTGACCCTCAAGGCAAGGCAAGGCAAGGCAATTTTATTTATAGAGCACAATTCATACACAGGGCAATTCAAAGTGCTTTACAGCTACATAAAATCACAAGAAGGCAATAAAACCATTAAAAAGGAATAAAAAAAAAATAAAAGAAAGAAATTAAAAAAGAAAGAAATTTAAAACCCATTAAAATAATCATTAAGTAATTAAAAAGTGAAGAGTGCAGATAAAATACTTTCAGGTGTCATATGCACAGCTAAATAGCCATCAAGGTGAACATCAAGGTAACCCTCAAGGGGACCATCAAGGTAACCCTCAAGGTAACCCTCAAGGTGACCCTCAAGGTGACCCTCAAAGTGGCCATCAAGGTAACCCTCGAGGTAACCATCAAGGTAACCCTCAAGGTAACCCTCAAGGTGACCCTCAAGGTGACCCTCAAAGTGGCCATCAAGGTAACCCTCGAGGTAACCATCAAGGTAACTCTCAAGGTAACCCTCAAGGTGACCCTCAAGGTGACCCTCAAGGTAACCCTCAAGGTGACCCTCAAGGTGACCCTCAAAGTAACCCTCAAGGTGACCATCAAGGTAACCCTCAAGGTGACCCTCGAGGTAACCCTAGAGGTAACCCTCAAGGGGACCATCAAGGTAACCCTCAAGGTAACTCTCAAGGTGACCCTCGAGGTAACCCTCAAGGGGACCATCAAGGTAACCCTCGAGGTAACTCTCAAGGTAACCCTCAAGGTAACTCTCAAGGGGACCCTCAAGGTGACTATCAAGGTGACCATCAAGGTAACTCTCAAGGGGACTCAAGGTGACCATCAAGGTAACCATCAAGGTAACTCTCAAGGGGACCCTCAAAGTGACCATCAAGGTGACCCTCAAGGTAACTCTCAAGGGGACTCAAGGTGACCATCAAGGTGACCATCAAGGTAACTCTCAAGGGGACTCAAGGTGACCATCAAGGTAACCATCAAGGTAACTCTCAAGGGGACCCTCAAAGTGACCATCAAGGTGACCCTCGAGGTAACCCTCAAAGTGACCCTAAAGGTGACCCTCAAGGTGACCATCAAGGTGACCCTCAAGGGGACCCTCAAAGTAACCCTCAAGGTGACCCTCAAAGTAACCCTCAAGGTGACCATCCAGGTAACCCTCAAGGGGACCCTCAGGGTAACCCTCAAGGGGACCATCAAGGTAACCCTCAAGGAGACCCTAAAGGTAACCCTCAAGGTGACCATCAAGGTAACCCTAGAGGTAACCCTCAAGGTAAGTCTAAAGGGGAACCTCAAGGTGACCATCAAGGTGACCCTCAAGGGGACCCTCAAAGTGACCATCAAGGTGACCCTCAGGGTAACCATCAAGGTGATCATCAAGGTAACCATCAAGGTGACCCTCAAGGGGACCATCAAGGTAACCATCAAGGTGACCCTCAAGGGGACCCTCAGGGTAACCCTCAAGGGGACCATCAAGGTGACCATCAAGGTAACCCTCAAGGTGACCCTCAAGGGGACCCTCAGGGTAACCCTCAAGGGGACCATCAAGGTGACCATCAAGGTAACCCTAAGGGGGACCCTCAAAGTGACCCTCAAGGTGACCCTCAAGGGGACCCTCAAAGTAACCCTCAAGGTGACCATCAAGGTAACTCTCAAGGGGACCCTCAAAGTAACCATCAAGGTGACCATCAAGGTAACTCTCAAGGGGACCCTCAAAGTGACCCTCAAGGGGACCCTCAAAGTAACCCTCAAGGTGACCATCAAGGTAACTCTCAAGGGGACCCTCAAAGTAACCATCAAGGTAACCCTCGAGGGGACCCTCAAAGTAACCATCAAGGTAACCCTCGAGGGGACCCTCAGAGTAACCCTCAAGGTGACCCTCAAAGTGACCATCAAGGTGACCCTCAGGGTAACCATCAAGGTGATCATCAAGGTAACCATCAAGGTGACCCTCAAGGGGACCCTCAGGGTAACCCTCAAGGGGACCATCAAGGTGATCATCAAGGTAACCCTCAAGGTGACCATCGTAACCCTCAAGGGGACCCTCAAAGTAACCCTCAAGGTAACCCCCAAGGTACCCTCAAAGTAACACTCAAGGTGACCATCAAGGTAACCCTCAAGGTGACCCTCAGGGGTACCCTCAAGGGGACCCTCAAAGTGACCCTCAAGGGGACCCTCAAAGTAACCCTCAAGGTGACCATCAAGGTAACCCTCAGGGGGACCCTCAAAGTGACCCTCAAGGGGACCCTCAAAGTAACCCTCAAGGTGACCATCAAGGTAACTCTCAAGGGGACCCTCAAGGTGACCACCAAGGTGACCATCAAGGTGACCCTCGAGGTAACCCTCAACGTGACCCTCAAGGGGACCCTCAAGGTGACCCTCAAGGTAACCCTCAAGGAGACCATCAAGGTGACCCTCAAGGGGACCCTCAGGGTAACCCTCAAGGGGACCATCAAGGTGATCATCAAGGTAACCCTCAAGGTGACCATCGTAACCCTCAAGGGGACCCTCAAAGTAACCCTCAAGGTAACCCCCAAGGTACCCTCAAAGTAACACTCAAGGTGACCATCAAGGTAACCCTCAAGGTGACCCTCAGGGGTACCCTCAAGGGGACCCTCAAAGTGACCCTCAAGGGGACCCTCAAAGTAACCCTCAAGGTGACCATCAAGGTAACCCTCAGGGGGACCCTCAAAGTGACCCTCAAGGGGACCCTCAAAGTAACCCTCAAGGTGACCATCAAGGTAACTCTCAAGGGGACCCTCAAGGTGACCACCAAGGTGACCATCAAGGTGACCCTCGAGGTAACCCTCAACGTGACCCTCAAGGGGACCCTCAAGGTGACCCTCAAGGTAACCCTCAAGGAGACCATCAAGGTAACCCTCAAGGGGACCATCAAGGTATCCCTCAAGGTGACCATCAAGGTGACATCAAGGTAACCCTCGAGGTGACCCTCAAGGTGACCATCAAGGTAACCCTCAAGGGGATCCTCAAGGTGACCATCAAGGTGACCATCAAGGTGACCATCAAGGTGACCATCAAGGTGACCCTCAAGGGGACCCTCAAGGTGACCATCAAGGTGACCATCAAGGTAACCCTCAAGGGGACCCTCAGGGTAACCCTCAAGGGGACCATCAAGGTGATCATCAAGGTAACCCTCAAGGTGACCATCGTAACCCTCAAGGGGACCCTCAAAGTAACCCTCAAGGTAACCCCCAAGGTACCCTCAAAGTAACACTCAAGGTGACCATCAAGGTAACCCTCAAGGTGACCCTCAAGGTGACCATCAAGGTAACCCTCAAGGTGACCCTCAGGGGTACCCTCAAGGGGACCCTCAAAGTGACCCTCAAGGGGACCCTCAAAGTAACCCTCAAGGTGACCATCAAGGTAACTCTCAAGGGGACCCTCAAGGTGACCACCAAGGGGACCATCAAGGTGACCCTCGAGGTAACCCTCAACGTGACCCTCAAGGGGACCCTCAAGGTGACCCTCAAGGTAACCCTCAAGGGGACCATCAAGGTAACCCTCAAGGGGACCATCAAGGTATCCCTCAAGGTGACCATCAAGGTGACATCAAGGTAACCCTCGAGGTGACCCTCAAGGTGACCATCAAGGTAACCCTCAAGGGGATCCTCAAGGTGACTATCAAGGTGACCATCAAGGTGACCATCAAGGTGACCCTCGAGGTAACCCTCAAAGTGACCCTAAAGGTGACCCCCAAGGTAAACCTAGAGGTAACCCTCAAGGTAACTCTAAAGGGGACCCTCAAGGTAACCATCAAGGTGACCATCAAGGTAACCCTCAAGGGGATCCTCAAGGTAACCCTGAAGATAACCCTAGAGGTGACCAGGGTTGCATCAGATGTGTCGGACTCTGTGGAGAATGCAGGGCAGGTGTGCCTTCAGGACCAGGGTTGGGAAACACTGCTTTAGGTTTTTCTGAATGTTTCACAAACTATATATAAATAGTCTGCGTTTCTGTAGATAAATTAGTATTTTGATGTATTTCTGATGTTTAAAATGTTTACACATACTTCAGGAGTTTTAGCCATAAGAGCAATAAGCTTCATGATGTAAAGCTTTCTTTGTCCATCTTAGAGAATGATGTATTCCTTCCATAACTGAAGGCAGAAACTAGATGAAAACACACTGAGAGCAAGAAACACAAACTAACAGAAGGGTGGGAGGAAACTTTCTGTCACAGATTCAGTATAATCAGTGTTTATGTTACAGAACATTTTAACATAATTTGCTGTTTTAGCTTTGTACACAGTTATTATAACTACGGATGTAAAGATTCAAAACAAACACAATCTCTGCTCCACCCAAAGCTTTCTCATCCAACCAGACTCTCATCACCCTCCTTTCCGGCAAACCTGCATCTCAGAGCCACCGTCTGCCGTATCGTGGCTCGACTGACTCGAGGTTTCAGGGGACAAACTGCCATTTCGCTCCAGCAGCAAACTGTCCCCCAGGCTGCCGGTCACACCACTGGAGCTCTGAGAGGAGGCGCCAGTGGCCCCATTATGATCCCGAGTCTCTCTTGGATCCTTGGACATGCCCAGAACCAGTCTTTGGTACTCCTGTACCAACTGTGTCTGGATCGCTTTGCGTCCTCCATCCATCTGACCGTATTCCTCTTTACTCTGAATATGAATTCTGGAGGAAGACGGGTTGTTGTTTTCTTCGCGGGGTTCACCTCCATCATGGGCCAGTCTGGCCTCTTTCCACTCATGCTGCCTGGATGTCCAGCTCACAGGCAGACCTTCAGCACTTTGATTGGACGGGTGTCTCCCGGTGAGCTCGGGACTGGCTTTGAGTGATCTTTCAAAGAGGTGATTATACTGCCAACGTTCCATGCATGGGGATTTCTGGTCTCCAGTGTACTGTGGTGGCTGGTAGCGATGCAAAGTAGACATGTCTTTAGTAGGGGATGAGCACTGTTTCTGTCTTTGGTAAAGTACCGGTGACTGAGAGGCAACTGTACGATGCAACTGTGCAGACAAGGCAGGAGATGCTGGTGCAGAGAGGCCTCTTTGGGACAGTAAAGGAGAAATGCTTCCTGGTTTAGTCCGAGGCAGAGGCGGTCCTGTTTTCCTGTTGTTGTTTTGGGTGTCCACCTGCAAAGGATCAATGGAGTTTCGCCAATGAGGAGTGGCGAATGGTTGGGATTCTTTTGGAAATAGTTCTCCAGTCCTGGGACTCTCAGACCTTAGAGACTCATCTTGAGAGGGAGTCGGAGAGGAAGTGTGTTTATCTGCAAATAATTTGTTAGCCTCACCAGTTACCTTACAATCAAATTCCGGATTTGAGGATGGGGACACACTTCTCCTGTCACTGATAGAGCTGTCTACCTCACTGGCTCTGCTACTACAGCGTGATGGTCTATAGAAAAGCTTATTGTTCAAGTTGTCATCAGCGATGCAGAGCATACCGTCTGTGGCATTGCGATTGATGTTGGCGACTTTAGCAATTTCACTAAGATTAACACTTTGGTGAAAGTTCCCAGTTTGGTAGTTAGTCCTGGAAGAGCTGCTCGTGGGGAACATGCTTGTTGGGATCTCATGCTGGATATCTGTGGGTCTCCCCGCAGGTAAAGGTGGGTGAAACTTGCTGGACAGCCTGGGGCTTTCCACTCCCACCCATGGCCTCTGCTGGCTTTGGGTTGGGGCGTGGTAGCCAGGCGTTGAGGTCGGAGCCACTGACGAGTGACCACTTTGGGCACACAAGTGGTCAGAGGCAGGACTTCTGGGTAATCCATTCAATGAGCTATGGCAGACTCTCTGGTCCAGATCGAGGAGTTGTTTATTGGATGGCAGGGTGAGGGAACTACGGGACAGGATAGGGGACCCCCCCAAAGACCGGCAGCGAGGAGACTGGTAGTGCCGTGGCAAGGTTGGACTGTAGGCATCTGGACTGTGACCTACAAATCTGCGCCTGAGCTCTGGTGATCCAAACTCCTGTAAGGCCCTGTAGGTGGCATCTCTAGCAACTCCTTCCACGGCAGCCTTCGGTAAGTAAGGCAAGCCCCGGTGGGACTCATTGTGAGATGGGTAGGGGTGACTGTGGAATGCATCACCCTGCGATGGCTGATCATTGTACCACACTGGATCGCTCATCCTCTTTTGGAGATAAGCCTGGAGGGGATTTTCTGGCTCATTTATGGACACAGAGTTACACCGTCTCGCCGTGCTGTGAACACTTGCTTTCTCTATGTACCCAAAGGAAACCACAGACGTCTTCCCCTCCTCATCCACCACCCCTGGGACCTCATGCAACCTACGTTTGGTGTTGGGGGTGGAGGGTACAGTCAGCCTACAGCAGGATGTAGATGTTGGGGGGATAAGCGCACTTCTCTGGTATGGATCCACGTCATGGGAACAGGTGCGTCCAGTTGAGTCATGATGAGGACCTGAATTGGATGTTTTGGGTGCAAGGACTGCAAGTAATTGACCGAGACTGTCATAGGATGTATCCTGTCTGTGCCTGGGAGATGAATTTGAGAGTGGGAAGCTGTGGTTCCCAGTGCCCGTTTGATTCTGAACGACGGGGGAAAGATCTGGACTGCGATTAGGACTGGAGCGGGCGGAGTGAGAAAGGACGTCTGGGCACTGCAGCATCAGGTGACCAGTCCCATCTTCGCTTCGACCCGACATCTTGTCGTCATCCTCCTCAGAAACAGATCTCACCTCCACATAGAGGTGGAGAAACTTAGCCGCCTGAGACATGTCTGCCTCCTAAATATGCTATTGGTGCAGAGGATCCATCGGCATCCTGGGACCAAAAAACAGAGCTCGTCTGAGGTCTTCAGCGAGGGTCAGAGGCAGGAGTGGACGACCAGCTCCATCCTTCATCCAGACCTAAAACCTGCAGCGACAAGAAAACACAGAGTTAAAACGATGCAGTTCAGCTTTTACAGCATGAGAAACATCCCAGTCAATTAGGGCTGGGCCATTTTTTCGGTTTAACCCTTTGTGCGATCTTAACATTGTGTTTACTCCCTTTGTCCTACGGGTCAAAAATGAGCCGCCCTACCAAAGCCCCAAAATAAAGCAACTTAATTGAATTTTAAATCCCAAATCTATTTTGTATGATGAAACCACCTGTTATTGATCTATTCAACTCAATTCAATACATTTTTTATCATGTATTTTTTGTTACACAATACAAAAAGACAATCACCAGTTTTCAGGATTACACTTTTTTTTTCTTTTTTAAACGACAAACCAACTGTCAGTTGGACCAACAGTTTTCTTGTTTTATCAGTTTTCTTTTACATAATAAATGTTTATTATTGCTATTATATAAATGTGAAGTAATTACTTCTGAATTAATTATATTGAAAGGGAAAAAAACAGTGAACTTTTTTCTGCTGTTTAAATGTTTTTATAATTCACGGGTCAGAAATGACCCATAAGACAATCTTTGTACCCTAGTGGTGTACAGCCCACATGGGAACATAAACAAAAATAAAGTATGACTTTTTCTAATGATGGGGTCCCTTTAGGAAAAGTCATAACATTTCAAGTTGGAAAAAGATAGTTTAAGGTATTTTTTCTACAGCTAAACATGGTCGTGGCTCACTTTTGACCCGCAAGACAACAGGAAGGTTAAACAAGACAACAGGAGGGTTAAATATTAAACCGCAAAAACATTTATAGACTCCGCAGATTTGTTTTGCTTTAAGGGACTCCGTAGAAGCCTCCTCTCTCACTTTGCCTAAATACGATCACATTCCCCGCGGCACCGACAGACGTAGCGTGCAATAAAAATGTCAACAAACAGAGATGAAGAAGAACTGCTTCCTAAAAATGGTTCTCCTTCGGTTGTATGGAAGTGAGTTCGGGTACAAGCGGTCAGACATGGAACAAACAACTGTTCTGTGGAAAGTTTGTAGAAAGAACACGGGAACACAACAAACTTATTCCAGCACTTCCTTATGACAAGAAAGGGTCCCTTTGGCAGGCCATCACAGATGTGGTGACATATTACATAGCAACAGATATGGTCCCCGTCTATACCGGAGAAAAAAAGACGGGTTCATTAAGATGCTGCAAACGATAAACCCGAAGTATCAACTGCCCCGCCGCAGGCATTTCGCCACAGTTGCCCAGTTTATATAACAAAACAAGAGCTACAGTCGCAGAGCAGCTGCAAAACATCGTTTATTATTCCACCACTTTCAGGGATGGCCTGCATGATTAAAATTTGAAAGTGGTGCTGTTTTTATTTCATTTTTTGTTTTTTTATTCTTGAACTGATTTGTTCACATAGGCCTAGACTACTTGGTAATTCTCAATTGTGCCAATAAAGAAAATATGTATTTAAATTTTGCCTTGGTCTGATTTGTTTAGAAAAAAACAGAAAAAAAACAGAAAAAAAAAAATCGAGCTTTAAATCCAAAATCGTCCATTAGTTCGAAAAGAAAATAAAAAAATAAAAAAATAAAAAAATAAAAAAATAAAAATCGAGATTTTATTTTTAGGCCAAATCGCCAAGCCCTACAGTCAATCTCAGCTAGTCTTTGTTCATGACCTTACAACACACTCTTTAATGGTTTTAATCTTTCATAAGCAGGTGGAAACAGACTGAAAGTAATTTATATCTCCCTCTAGGGTTAGGGTTTGTTCTTATTCACAAACATCTCAAACAGGTGTAGGTTGTGTGAAAGACGTGCTGTTTGAGACTGAAAGGAAAGACCCCTGAAATTAAATTAAACCACACTTCAGCCTCATCTCGAGTCTTGTTAATCCTTCGGGCAGATGTAGAACTGCTCCCAACATTAACAAGAAAACGGCCTCAGATGTCTCCAGCAGCTACCGATAAGATTTCAGATAAAACGTTATTTTTATGAGCCCAAGTGTGACTAAAGGAGGTTTTCTACCCTACTAACCAAAACCCTTCAGGCTGATGGTCCCGTTTGACCTTTTACACTTCAGCAGATCTCTGCGAATCCTCCATGTAGGTCAGACCAACTGGGCCAGAAACCAAAGACCCCTCATATCTTATTCAAGAGAGGCAAAAGACAACTCAGACACCACAGACCTCCACATTTCTAGAGTTAGAGCGAGGAAACGGAGGGGGAAGCTGCTCAGTGAATAAGGTTTCTTTAAAAAAAAACTTTGCTATTCAACACTTCTGTCGAGGTGTGACGCTCATGGGACAACTTTGGATTAAAACCACAAGAAATAATCAGTGTCAAAGTTGAACAGATTGAATAGAAGCAGTGATGCAGTTCTGTTCTGTTCGGGTATTTTTTCTATGCAACAAAGTGAAGTTGTGTTAGAGTTATGGTGATCCAAACACACATTTGGAAAGGAGAAAACGTACAATGGGCCACTGAAACGGTCTAAAATGAAAACCCAACAGAGAAAACGATCTGATTGGTTGATGCATCATCTGTTGTGTTCACTCCTTTCCACTCCTCCAGGGAGGTTGTATCTTTTGTTTAGATCGCATCGATTTTGGGTCTTGACGAAAATCGGAAGTGAGGTAGTTAAGAAAATAAAAACGGGATAAAACGGGATAAAACTGGAACTTCTTTGCCGTCATTTAAAGAAGCACACCAGCTACATGAAACCGAAGAATACTTTGACTTACATTCTGATACATTGCCCAACGTGGTAAGTTCATTTTTGAACGTTGTAAACAATCGGTAAATGTTCTTTTTCTGCATGGGTTGTTTGGCAGATTAGTATTATGCTATTAAAGGATAAGACCGGTTTTTTGACATTGGGCCCTTGATTTCACATTATAACATGATGTTCTACTCACCCCTGCTTGTTGTTGGTCATATGGAGCTGTTCCGAAGATATTCGCGAGGCGTCTGGCTGCTCTCTTGAGATATTCGGCCATGAAACGGTTTCCTATGGGCAAGCTCATACAGGCACAAACTATGCTGTTTATAATTTATTAATTACTGTACACTAGCACTGATAACGTGGAGGTGCGTCGCTTACTTAAAAAAATCCGGGTTACTAATTTTGAATTTTTTTGTCGTAAAGTGGGTGTTACTGACGTCCTCGTCGTGCTACTGCCACAGACAGCCCACAGACCTGCTGCCTCTTTATTCATTCGGCTAAAATTCAAAATTAGTAACCCGGATTTTTTTAAGTAAGCGACGCACCTCCACGTTATCAGTGCTAGTGTAGAGTAAATAATAAATTATAAACAGCATAGTTTGTGCCTGTATAAGCTTGCCCATAGGAAACCGTTTCATGGCCGAATATCTCAAGAGAGCAGCCAGACGCCTCGCGAATATCTTCGGAACAGCTCCAAATGTTCAACAACAAGCAGGGGTGAGTAGAACATCATGTTATAATGTGAAATCAAGGGCCCAATGTCAAAAAACCGGTCTTATCCTTTAAAGGGTTCTGTACGTTAGCGGCTAGTTAACGAAATGCTAGCACTTGTTTAGTGCATTAAACAGATTGAGGGTGATGTGTTCAAAGGGGAATTATATGTGGCACATAATGTTGTAAAATGTGAGTTAAAGCCAGCTCAACTTTGGCTGTGATACGATCATGTTTTACTGTGAAGCTTTAAAATGTACGGTTTAAAATTTGTGTTTAGGGGCGGTCGGTGGCGTAGTGGGTTAAAGCTGCAGTCTGCAAGATTTGTTGTTGTTATACGTAAAGTCCTAATTTTTGGCATTTTAAGAGTTTACATGATCTATCAGAACGCTTGAAGTTGGAAACGGTGACCTCCGTAGTTGCAAAATACAAGAAATGCTTATTTTTTAACCGAAAAATAAAAAGTTATTCAACTTCCTGTCCCGCCCCATCAAAACACATGAGAACTCGTGCACGTCTACGTGCACGCCAGATGCGCCTACACGACTCCTCATTCATCAACTCATCTGTCATTTGCGATCATGGAAGACACAGTAAGTAGACTAGCCCGTAATGAAGTTCAATAGTCCAGATAAATAAGCGTGGGGACGAGCCTACCTTGTATCGCGCGTGCACAATCGGTGATTGACAGGCAGCAGAGCCCAGCTCGTAACCTGATTGGTTACCTTTTACCGGTCCGGTCTGCAATTTTGTAAACAAACCTGCTGGCTTTGGAGGGACCTAGCGGGACATATAGGGGACCTAGAGAACTCATTTTTTATTGTATTGGGGTATTTAATGTACTACTTTCAGAATCCCCGGACAGTTCCAGGCATTATGCTTGAAAAAGAGTTGCAGAATGCAGCTTTAAGCAGGCGCCCCATGTACAGAGGCTACAGTCCTCGCTGCAGCTGGCCCCGGTTCGAGTCCCGCACCGAGCGGCCCTTTGCTGCATGTCTCCCCTCTCTCTGCCCCTTGCATTCCTGTCTCTCTCCAACTGTCCTATCATTAAAGGCATAAAAAGCCCCCAAAAAATAAATAAATAAATAATTTTTTTTTTTAATTTGTGTTTATTTGAATGCTATAAAATGCTAAATATTGTAAATTTATTTGTTTACAGTTTGACCGGTTTGACCGTGTAATGCACAAGGCAATAAACAACAACAACAACAACAAAGACTAGCTTATGTTATTCGTAACATCACCAGCGGTGGTTATAGGGAATACAAATCAAGACCTCACAGCAACTTTAAGTGCTGCCAGCCTCCATTTCCGGTAGAAACAGATGTTTTCCAAAGAACATCTGGATGGAACCAACGTCTGGAACCAAACTGGAACCAACCAAAGAGCATCTGGATGATAAAGCTCCTCTGATGAAGCTATGTTTAGTTGGAAAGATAATCTAAATCTAATGATAATGATAATGAGAGACTTTATTAATCCCCAATGGGGAAATTAAATGCCACCTGGTCATCCACACAGCACATAACAAACACATAGACAAACACATAATAAATCTAAATCTAAATCCAGCTCATTAAGAAGGTTCTTAGAGGCCTGCAAACAGTCTCGTCATCACCTAATAGTTTTTAGTCATCACTAAGGAGGTCCGAAGGTGTCTTAATGTTGTGTTTACAACCCCTGACCCATCAGCAGAGGATCATTCACACACTAAAGGGATGTGGGCATAAACCAGATGGTTTCAGGGGTATTCCTGGAAGGGTTTGCAGTGCTGAACATCTCTGATTGGTCAAGTGATGTCAGGATCTCCTCTCACAATAAGACTCCATCAGAAATATTTGTTCTACTGGTTTTTCACAGGATTTAGGATATTCTTTGAGCAATGAAAGACGTCATTAGGGTTCATGACTCAGTTTAAGTGGTCAACAAGGTTTTACGTCAGTTTATTAGGTTTTCATGGTCATTAATGAGGAACTACGGGTTCTTTTGGAGGTTTCTAGAACCTCTTTCAATTAAATTGTTTGAGCCAATCCAACGTCTGGAACCAACGTCTTGAACCAACCTGGAACCAACCTTAAACCAGCCTGGAACCAACCTTAAACCAGCCTGGAACCAATCTTAAACCACCCTGGAACCAACCTGGAACCAACCTCGACCCAGCCTGGAACCAGCCTGGAACCAACCTGGAACCAACCTGAAACCAGCCTGGAATAAACGTCTGGAACCAACCTGGAACCAACCTTAAACCAGCCTGGAACCAACCTGGAACCAACCTCGACCCAGCTGGAACCAGCCTGGAACCAACCTGGAACCAACCTGAAACCAGCCTGGAATAAACGTCTGGAACCAACCTGGAACCAACCTTAAACCAGCCTGGAACCAACCTGGAACCAACCTCGACCCAGCTGGAAACCAACCTGGAACAGCCTGGAACCAGCACCTGGCTCTGATTGGGTAAATGAGGTGTTCTGCCCTCTGATTGGGTAAATGAGGCGTTCTGCCCTGTGATTGGGTAAATGAGGCATTCCGCCCTCTGATTGGGTAAATGAGGCGTTCTGCCCTCTGATTGGGTAAATGAGGCGTTCTGCCCTCTGATTGGGTAAATGAGGCATTCCGCCCTCTGATTGGGTAAATGAGGCATTCCGCCCTCTGATTGGGTAAATGAGGCGTTCCGCCCTCTGATTGGGTAAATGAGGCGTTCTGCCCTCTGATTGGGTAAATGAGGCGTTCTGCCCTGTGATTGGGTAAATGAGGCGTTCTGCCCTGTGATTGGGTAAATGAGGCGTTCTGCCCTGTGATTGGGTAAATGAGGCGTTCTGCCCTGTGATTGGGTAAATGAGGCATTCTGCCCTGTGATTGGGTAAATGAGGCGTTCTGCCCTGTGATTGGGTAAATGAGGCGTTCTGCCCTGTGATTGGGTAAATGAGGCAGTAATTGCATCATTCGTGTCCTTGGCCATCGCCCGACAGGAGCAGCCGGCACCGAGTGGTTTGATTGGTCTATAAACAGATTCAGCCTGGAGGCTGTTCAGGTGAGGAAGCAACCAAACGAGCCTCTGAGGGCTTGTCACGCCTTCCAGTTAAATGGCCTCATTTCCTGCTGCTCCCAGCGGACTTTCTGAGTAGAGACATGGCCGAGTTTTCCACAGCCCACGCTCCACTTACTGTGTTCTACCTAACAGAGAATGGCTAACCCTAACCCTGACAGAGACTGGCTAACCCATTTCTGTCTGTTGGTTTAGATTACAGTGAATCTGCAGGAGGAGAAACCAGTTGTTTTGCTGTGTCTGGTTGGAGGTCAGCAGTTTGGATCAGACTGAGCTCACATGAAAACACCAGAGGCTGCAGGAAATGCAGCAGCAGCAGCAGCATATGACTGTGGAGGAGTTCTGATCCGACAGCTCAGACTAAAGGCTGTAAATCACAGGCCCAACATCAATGTTTTACCCAGTTCATTCATTAATGATAAAGAACACAAGAGGAAGTTAGAGTGTCAGAATCTGCTCATTTCAAGTGGCAGCAGAAAGCGACAGGACTGCAGGTTACAGCCCAACTCAGACCCTGATGGTAGTTTGTCAACTCGGATGTCTGAGGTGTTATTACGTAACACCAGAAAGATGATCGATGATCAATGAATGATCACTTTTATCCATCCATCTATCTTTTATTCCTGCTTAAACCAGTTTAAAATCGGGGGCTGGAGCCTATCCAGGCTACCACTGGGAGAGAGGCGGGTACACCTGGAAGGGTGGTACACCTGGGTAATGACCCAACGTTATAACCAACACTAACCAACGTTATAACCAACATTAACCAACATTATAACCAACGTTATAACCAACATTAACCAACGTTATAACCAACGTTATAACCAACATTAACTAACGTTATACCCAACATTAACCAACATTATAACCAACGTTATAACCAACGTTATAACCAACATTAACCAACATTATAACCAACATTAACCAACATTATAACCAACATTAACCAACATTATAACCAACATTAACCAACGTTATAACCAACATTATAACCAACATTAACCAACGTTATACCCAACATTAACCAACGTTATAACCAACGTTATAACCAACATTAACTAACGTTATAACCAACGTTATACCCAACATTATAACCAACGTTATACCCAACATTATAACCAACGTTATACCCAACATTAACCAACATTATAACCAACATTAACCAACGTTATAACCAACATTAACCAACATTATAACCAACGTTATACCCAACATTAACCAACATTATAACCAACATTAACCAACGTTATAACCAACGTTATACCCAACATTAACCAATGTTATAACCAACGTTATACCCAACATTATAACCAACATTAACCAACGTTATAACCAACGTTATACCCAACATTAACCAACGTTATAACCAACGTTAACCAACGTTATACCCAACATTAACCAACGTTATAACCAACGTTATAACCAACGTTAACCAACGTTATAACCAACGTTATAACCAACCTTATACCCAACATTATAACCAACGTTATAACCAACGTTATAACCAACCTTATACCCAACATTATAACCAACGTTATAACCAACGTTATAACCAACATTATAACCAACATTAACCAACGTTATACCCAACATTAACCAACGTTATAACCAACGTTATAACCAACGTTAACCAACGTTATACCCAACATTAACCAACGTTATAACGAACGTTATAACCAACGTTAAAACCAACGTTATAACCAACCTTATACCCAACATTATAACCAACGTTATAACCAACGTTATAACCAACGTTATACCCAACATTAACCAACGTTATAACCAACATTATAACCAACGTTAACCAACATTATAACCAACGTTATAACCAACATTATAACCAACGTTATAACCAACATTATAACCAACGTTAACCAACATTATAACCAACGTTATACCCAACATTAACCAACGTTATAACCAACGTTATAACCAACGTTATAAACAACGTTATACCCAACATTATAACCAACGTTATAACCAACGTTATACCCAACATTATAACCAACGTTATAACCAACATTATAACCAACGTTATAACCAACGTTATACCCAACATTAGAACCAACGTTATAACCAACATTATAACCAACGTTAACCAACATTATAACCAACATTAACCAACATTATAACCAACATTAACCAACGTTATAACCAACATTAACCAACATTATAACCAACGTTATACCCAACATTAACCAACGTTATAACCAACATTATAACCAACGTTATACCCAACATTAACCAACATTATACCCAACATTAACCAACATTATAACCAACATTAACCAACATTATAACCAACATTAACCAACGTTATAACCAACATTATAACCAACGTTATACCCAACATTAACCAACATTATAACCAACATTAACCAACATTATAACCAACATTAACCAACGTTATAACCAACATTATAACCAACGTTATACCCAACATTAACCAACATTATACCCAACATTAACCAACATTATAACCAACATTAACCAACGTTATAACCAACGTTATACCCAACATTAACCAACGTTATAACCAACGTTATAACCAACGTTAACCAACGTTATAACCAACATTAACCAACGTTATAACCAACGTTATAACCAACGTTATACCCAACATTAACCAACGTTATAACCAACGTTATAACCAACGTTAACCAACGTTATACCCAACATTAACCAACGTTATAACCAACATTATAACCAACATTAACCAACGTTATAACCAACGTTATACCCAACATTAACCAACGTTATAACCAACGTTAACCAACGTTATACCCAACATTAACCAACGTTATAACCAACATTATAACCAACCTTATAACCAACGTTATACCCAACATTAACCAACGTTATAACCAACGTTATAACCAAGTTATAACCAACGTTAACCAACGTTATACCCAACATTATAACCAACGTTATACCCAACATTATAACCAACATTAACCAACGTTATAACCAACGTTATAACCAACATTAACCAACGTTATAACCAACATTAACCAACGTTATAACCAACATTATAACCAACATTAACCAACGTTATAACCAACATTAACCAACGATATAACCAACGTTATAACCAACATTAACCAACGTTATACCCAACATTAACCAACGTTATAACCAACATTAACCAACGATATAACCAACGTTATAACCAACATTAACCAACGTTATACCCAACATTAACCAACGTTATAACCAACATTATAACCAACATTAACCAACCTTATAACCAACATTAAAACCAACATTAACCAACGTTATAACCAACATTAACCAACGTTATAACCAACGTTATAACCAACATTAACCAACGTTATACCCAACATTAACCAACGTTATAACCAACATTAACCAACGTTATACCCAACATTAACCAACGTTATAACCAACATTAACCAACGTTATAACCAACGTTATAACCAACATTAACCAACGTTATACCCAACATTAACCAACGTTATAACCAACATTAACCAACGTTATACCCAACATTAACCAACGTTATAACCAACATTAACCAACGTTATACCCAACATTAACCAACGTTATACCCAACATTAACCAACCTTATAACCAACGTTATAACCAACATTAACCAACGTTATAACCAACATTATAACCAACATTAACCAACGTTATAACCAACATTAACCAACGTTATAACCAACATTAACCAACATTAATAACCAACATTAATAACCAACGTTAAAGGGGTCTCAGCCCGCCGTGCCGTGACACCAACCAGGCGCATCAGGTCAGGTGGAGGTTGGGGACGCAGCAGTCAGGAACCAGCAGCAGTTCCAATAAGTCAAACACGTGTCAGTCGGTGCGCCTGGTCCCGAGGAGGAGGAGGAGGAGGAGGAGGTGGAGGTGGAGGAGCAGGAAGAGGGAGGTGGAGGAAGAGGAGGTGGAGCAGGAGGTGGAGGGAAGGAAGAGGGAGGTGGAGGAGGAGCAGGAGGAGGAAGAAGAGGAGCTGTACCCAACATTAACCAACGTTATAACCAACATTATAACCAACGTTATACCCAACATTAACCAACATTATACCCAACATTAACCAACATTATAACCAACATTAACCAACATTATAACCAACATTAACCAACGTTATAACCAACATTATAACCAACGTTATACCCAACATTAACCAACATTATAACCAACATTAACCAACATTATAACCAACATTAACCAACGTTATAACCAACATTATAACCAACGTTATACCCAACATTAACCAACATTATACCAACATTAACCAACATTATAACCAACATTAACCAACGTTATAACCAACGTTATACCCAACATTAACCAACGTTATAACCAACGTTATAACCAACGTTAACCAACGTTATAACCAACATTAACCAACGTTATAACCAACGTTATACCCAACATTAACCAACGTTATAACCAACGTTATAACCAACGTTAACCAACGTTATACCCAACATTAACCAACGTTATAACCAACATTATAACCAACATTAACCAACGTTATAACCAACGTTATACCCAACATTAACCAACGTTATAACCAACGTTAACCAACGTTATACCCAACATTAACCAACGTTATAACCAACGTTATAACCAACCTTATAACCAACGTTATACCCAACATTAACCAACGTTATAACCAACGTTATAAACCAAGTTATAACCAACGTTAACCAACGTTATACCCAACATTATAACCAACGTTATACCCAACATTATAACCAACATTAACCAACGTTATAACCAACGTTATAACCAACATTAACCAACGTTATAACCAACATTATAACCAACATTAACCAACGTTATAACCAACATTAACCAACGATATAACCAACGTTATAACCAACATTAACCAACGTTATACCCAACATTAACCAACGTTATAACCAACATTAACCAACGATATAACCAACGTTATAACCAACATTAACCAACGTTATACCCAACATTAACCAACGTTATAACCAACATTATAACCAACGTTAACCAACGTTATACCCAACATTAACCAACGTTATAACCAACATTAACCAACGATATAACCAACGTTATAACCAACATTAACCAACGTTATACCCAACATTAACCAACGTTATAACCAACGTTATAACCAACGTTAACCAACGTTATAACCAACATTAACCAACGTTATAACCAACGTTATACCCAACATTAACCAACGTTATAACCAACGTTATAACCAACGTTAACCAACGTTATACCCAACATTAACCAACGTTATAACCAACATTATAACCAACATTAACCAACGTTATAACCAACGTTATACCCAACATTAACCAACGTTATAACCAACGTTAACCAACGTTATACCCAACATTAACCAACGTTATAACCAACGTTATAACCAACCTTATAACCAACGTTATACCCAACATTAACCAACGTTATAACCAACGTTATAACCAAGTTATAACCAACGTTAACCAACGTTATACCCAACATTATAACCAACGTTATACCCAACATTATAACTAACATTAACCAACGTTATAACCAACGTTATAACCAACATTAACCAACGTTATAACCAACATTAACCAACGTTATAACCAACATTATAACCAACATTAACCAACGTTATAACCAACATTAACCAACGATATAACCAACGTTATAACCAACATTAACCAACGTTATACCCAACATTAACCAACGTTATAACCAACATTAACCAACGATATAACCAACGTTATAACCAACATTAACCAACGTTATACCCAACATTAACCAACGTTATAACCAACATTATAACCAACATTAACCAACCTTATAACCAACATTAAAACCAACATTAACCAACGTTATAACCAACATTAACCAACGTTATAACCAACGTTATAACCAACATTAACCAACGTTATACCCAACATTAACCAACGTTATAACCAACATTAACCAACGTTATACCCAACATTAACCAACGTTATAACCAACATTAACCAACGTTATAACCAACGTTATAACCAACATTAACCAACGTTATACCCAACATTAACCAACGTTATAACCAACATTAACCAACGTTATACCCAACATTAACCAACGTTATAACCAACATTAACCAACGTTATACCCAACATTAACCAACGTTATACCCAACATTAACCAACCTTATAACCAACGTTATAACCAACATTAACCAACGTTATAACCAACATTATAACCAACATTAACCAACGTTATAACCAACATTAACCAACGTTATAACCAACATTAACCAACATTAATAACCAACATTAATAACCAACGTTAAAGGGGTCTCAGCCCGCCGTGCCGTGACACCAACCAGGCGCATCAGGTCAGGTGGAGGTTGGGGACGCAGCAGTCAGGAACCAGCAGCAGTTCCAATAAGTCAAACACGTGTCAGTCGGTGCGCCTGGTCCCGAGGAGGAGGAGGAGGAGGAGGAGGAGGAGGTGGAGGTGGAGGAGCAGGAAGAGGGAGGTGGAGGAAGAGGAGGTGGAGCAGGAGGTGGAGGGAAGGAAGAGGGAGGTGGAGGAGGAGCAGGAGGAGGAAGAAGAGGAGCTGTACCCAACATTAACCAACGTTATAACCAACGTTATAACCAAGTTATAACCAACGTTAACCAACGTTATACCCAACATTATAACCAACGTTATACCCAACATTATAACCAACATTAACCAACGTTATAACCAACGTTATAACCAACATTAACCAACGTTATAACCAACATTAACCAACGTTATAACCAACATTATAACCAACATTAACCAACGTTATAACCAACATTAACCAACGATATAACCAACGTTATAACCAACGTTATAACCAACATTAACCAACGTTATACCCAACATTAACCAACGTTATAACCAACATTAACCAACGATATAACCAACGTTATAACCAACATTAACCAACGTTATAACCAACATTAACCAACGTTATAACCAACGTTATAACCAACATTAACCAACGTTATACCCAACATTAACCAACGTTATAACCAACATTAACCAACGTTATACCCAACATTAACCAACGTTATAACCAACATTAACCAACGTTATAACCAACGTTATAACCAACATTAACCAACGTTATACCCAACATTAACCAACGTTATAACCAACATTAACCAACGTTATACCCAACATTAACCAACGTTATAACCAACATTAACCAACGTTATACCCAACATTAACCAACGTTATACCCAACATTAACCAACCTTATAACCAACGTTATAACCAACATTAACCAACGTTATACCCAACATTAACCAACGTTATACCCAACATTAACCAACGTTATAACCAACATTATAACCAACATTAACCAACGTTATAACCAACATTAACCAACGTTATAACCAACATTATAACCAACATTAACCAACGTTATAACCAACATTAACCAACATTAATAACCAACATTAATAACCAACGTTAAAGGGGTCTCAGCCCGCCGTGCCGTGACACCAACCAGGCGCATCAGGTCAGGTGGAGGTTGGGGACGCAGCAGTCAGGAACCAGCAGCAGTTCCAATAAGTCAAACACGTGTCAGTCGGTGCGCCTGGTCCCGAGGAGGAGGAGGAGGAGGAGGAGGTGGAGGTGGAGGAGCAGGAAGAGGGAGGTGGAGGAAGAGGAGGTGGAGCAGGAGGTGGAGGGAAGGAAGAGGGAGGTGGAGGAGGAGCAGGAGGAGGAAGAAGAGGAGCTGTAGCAGGAGGAGGCAGGCTGCAGAGGAAGGATCCGACATCTTTATTTCAGTCCAAACCAGCTGATTAAAACACATTTTGTTGTGTTCACAGAGCTCAACATAAAATGTCTGGAAGGAAACATGAAGCCTCCAAAGTTTCCAGACGAAGCTGGAACACAGAGAAGGTTTTTTTCGGTTCAGCCTGGTTCTGTTTGGAATCTGAGCTGAACTCCCCCCTCAGTCACTTCCTGTCATCTGCTGATTCTATCACATAAAAAGGTTAAAAATGCAGAGGAGAGAACGACTGAGCAGCTGCTGGAACCATCAGTCTGAGCAGAGTCCCTGAGGGGCTTCTGGAAAATGTAGGAAAATCTGATGAACAACATGAGGCCGCTCAGAAGCTTCTGGAGGCACCTTTTACCTCCATGACCCGGTTCCATCAGGGCCCATCAGGGTCCATGACCCGGTTCCATCAGGCTCCATGACCCGGTTCCATCTGGGTCCATGACCCAGCTCCATCTGGGTCCATGACCCAGCTCCATCAGGGCCCATGACCCAGCTCCATCAGGGCCCATGACCCAGCTCCATCAGGGCCCATGACCCGGCTCCATCTGGGTCCATGACCCAGCTCCATCTGGGTCCATGACCCGGCTCCATCAGGGTCCATGACCCAGCTCCATCTGGGTCCATGACCCAGCTCCATCAGGGCCCATGACCCGGTTCCATCTGGGTCCATGACCCAGCTCCATCTGGGTCCATGACCCGGCTCCATCAGGGTCCATGACCCAGCTCCATCTGGGTCCATGACCCAGCTCCATCTGGGTCCATGACCCAGCTCCATCAGGGTCCATGACCCGGTTCCATCTGGGTCATGAACCCAAAACAAAACCCCGTAAAAGTAAGGAAAGAAGAAAAACTACCAACCACCGTCAGATGTGTTCCTATAGAACCCAGAACAGACCCAGGTGAGGAGAAGGAGCTGAAATGGTCCCTAGTTCCCAAGGGCCGCGGTCCCTGGTTCCCGAGGGCCGCGGTCCCTAGTTCCCGAGGGCCGCGATCCCTAGTTCCCGAGGGCCGCGATCCCTAGTTCCCATGGGCCGGGGTCCCTAGTTCCCGAGGGCCGCGATCCCTAGTTCCCGAGGGCCGAGGTCCCTGGTTCCCGAGGGCCACGGTCCCTAGTTCCCGTGGGCCGGGGTCCCTAGTTCCCGTGGGCCGGGGTCCCTAGTTCCCGAGGGCCGCGGTCCCTAGTTCCCGAGGCCCGGGGTCCCTAGTTCCCGTGGGCCGGGGTCCCTAGTTCCCGAGGGCCGAGGTCCCTAGTTCCCGTGGGCCGGGGTCCCTAGTTCCCGTGGGCCGGGGTCCCTAGTTCCCGTGGGCCGGGGTCCCTAGTTCCCGAGGGCCGGGGTCCCTAGTTCCCGTGGGCCGCGGTCCCTAGTTCCCGAGGGCCGGGGTCCCTAGTTCCCGTGGGCCGGGGTCCCTAGTTCCCGAGGGCCGGGGTCCCTAGTTCCCGTGGGCCGGGGTCCCTAGTTCCCGAGGGCCGGGGTCCCTAGTTCCCGAGGGCCGCGATCCCTAGTTCCCGAGGGCCGCGATCCCTAGTTCCCGAGGGCCGAGGTCCCTGGTTCCCAAGGGCCGCGGTCCCTAGTTCCCGAGGGCCGAGGTCCCTAGTTCCCGTGGGCCGGGGTCCCTAGTTCCCGAGGGCCGAGGTCCCTAGTTCCCGAGGGCCGGGGTCCCTAGTTCCCGAGGGCCGGGGTCCCTAGTTCCCGAGGGCGATGGTCCCGAGTTCCTGTATGTGCGAATCCGGGAGAAAACGGCCCCGTGGATTAAAAGGTTATAAGAACTGCCAAAAGGTTCCTACAGTCCGAAAACGGCCCATGAGGTTCCATCTGGGTCCATGACCCGGATCCATCTGGGTCCATGACCCGGTTCTGATCCAAGACCCTCTGCTGTCTGAAGATGTTCCACAATTAAAGCTCCGATTGGAGGAAAAGTCCAGGAGATGAACTCTGATTCTCCTGCTCATCATCAGGAGAGCAGGACTCTGTTTAGTTCGGATACGTAAACTCTGAAAACACCGTGTTCAGACCACGTTAAACAACCTTCAGAGTCTTGGTAAAAAGAAAGTACAGCCTCTCCCTCCTCTGCCTGAAATCTGAAGCAGCTTCACACGCAGAGTTTCAGCATCATGATGCCGGTTCACTCCTTACCAGCTGCGTCTCCTTCCCATCCAACGCTGGTAATGCTAATGCTAATGCTAACCCTTCATACCTTTCCATCCATACAGCTTCAGGCCAGCTGATTGGTGGGTTTTAAGCAGCAGAAACATCAAATGAAACGACTCATCGAGTGAGTCGTTTACTGAAGCTCTGCTGCGTTTAACCCCCGCCAACGTGTTCTGCTCAGCGGCCGCCCCGTTTCACACCCACAGTTATTACTGTCGCACAACGTGCACACGCACGTGCACACACACGTGCACACGCATAGAAGAAAGAAACAACGAGGAGCAAAATGAGAGAAAAAGAGGATAAATCTCTAAGGTTTGAAGGCGAAGAGAAAATACTGAAGAGTGTTCACAGAGAGCTGAAAGCTGCTGTTCTTTAGTCATGTGACCAGTCAGCAGGAAGTTAGTGAGTCATGTGACCCGTCGGCAGGAAGTTAGTGAGTCATGTGACCCGTCGGCAGGAAGTTAGTGAGTCATGTGACCCGTCGGCAGGAAGTTAGTGAGTCATGTGACCCGTCGGCAGGAAGTTAGTGAGTCATGTGACCCGTCGGCAGGAAGTTAGTGAGTCATGTGACCCGTCGGCAGGAAGTTAGTGAGTCATGTGACCCGTCGGCAGGAAGTTAGTGAGTCATGTGACCCGTCGGCAGGAAGTTAGTGAGTCATGTGACCCGTCGGCAGGAAGTTAGTGAGTCATGTGACCCGTCGGCAGGAAGTTAGTGAGTCATGTGACCCGTCAGCAGGAAGTTAGTGAGTCATGTGACCCGTCTGCAGGAAGTTAGTGAGTCATGTGACCCGTCAGCAGGAAGTTAGTGAGTCATGTGACCCGTCTGCAGGAAGTTAGTGAGTCATGTGACCCGTCAGCAGGAAGTTAGTGAGTCATGTGACCCGTCAGCAGGAAGTTAGTGAGTCATGTGACCCGTCGGTAGGAAGTTAGTGAGTCATGTGACCCGTCAGCAGGAAGTTAGTGAGTCATGTGACCCCTCAGCAGGAAGTCAGTGAGTCATGTGACCCGTCAGCAGGAAGTTAGTGAGTCATGTGACCCGTCAGTAGGAAGTTAGTGAGTCATGTGACCTGTCGGCAGGAAGTTAGTGAGTCATGTGACCCGTCAACAGGAAGTTAGTGAGTCATGTGACCCGTCAGAAGGAAGTTAGTGAGTCATGTGACCCGTCGGCAGGAAGTTACTGAGTCATGTGACCCGTCGGCAGGAAGTTAGTGAGTCATGTGACCCGTCGGCATGAAGTTAGTGAGTCATGTGACCTGTCGGCAGGAAGTTAGTGAGTCATGTGACCCGTCGGCATGAAGTTAGTGAGTCATGTGTCCTGTCGGCAGGAAGGAAGTTAGTGAGTCATGTGACCCGTCAACAGGAAGTTAGTGAGTCATGTGACCTGTCGGCAGGAAGTTAGTGAGTCATGTGACCCGTCGGCAGGAAGTTAGTGAGTCATGTGACCCGTCGGCAGGAAGTTAGTGAGTCATGTGACCCGTCGGCAGGAAGTTAGTGAGTCATGTGACCCGTCGGCAGGAAGTTAGTGAGTCATGTGACCCGTCGGCAGGAAGTTAGTGAGTCATGTGACCCGTCAGCAGGTGCACAACACAGCCAACATTAACCTTAATATCATTTACAGTTTCTGCTGTGAACAGAAAATGTTCTCTTTTTAAAAAGATATTTATATATAAATATATTTATTTATATATAATATAATAATAATATATGTATAAATATATAAATATAAATGTAGAATTTTCACCGTGTCTCACCAACAGTTCAACACTGAACCTTTTCTGAAGAATAAACCAATCAATGCTTCCCGTCTGAAGCTTAATTACTCGTTTAATCCATCACCATGACAACCGATTAAATTAAATTAATTTCGTTCAGCTTCTTCTTCTTCTTCTTCTTCTGCGTTTTAACTCCAGATTTTTACTTTTGTTTCAGAGGAAGCTCAAAGGTTTCAGAGATAAAACTGAAAAGTGAGACTGAAATAGTCCTGTCAGACGGTGTTTGTGTGTGTGTGTGCATGTGTTTATCTGTGTGTGCACGTGCGTGTGCACGGACACACATACAGATAAACACTGATAAGCACACAGTTAGCCCTACTTTTCCTGGACTCGGCTAATAGGATTCCCTGACACTCCCTCCTCCTCCTCCCAGCAGGCAGCTCAATCTGTGCACGTGCACGCACGCACACACACACACACACACACACACACACACACACACACACACACACACACACACACACACACACACACACACACAAAAAAACAGATCCAGCCTCACCTGTACTTCTCTCTGCTGCAGTAACCTGCTCTATTCTTCTTCTCCTTCTTCTTGATCCTCTTCTTCTTCTTCTTCTTCCTCCTCCTCCTCGGCGAACACTTGTTGTCTGCAGCACAGCCGGCTCATGGTGGATTTACAGACTCTCCGCTCGGCTCCTCCTCTCCATCTGATTTCGATCAATCGGCTGAAGCCCCGCCTCCCTTCCTCCCGGGCCGGTCAGGTGGTCTCTGCTCCGGCCAATCAGGAGGCCGAAGCTGCTGCGGTGATGAAACGCAGCGTCAGAGCAGCTGATCGATGAGCAAATCCCACAAACAGTGACATCACTCTGAGCTGCGTTCTGATTGGCTGCTCTTAGTCTCAGTTTCTGTTCCACAAATCATGACTCAGCGAAATCTGTCAGAACCAGAGCCAGAACCACAGCCAGAACCAGAATTACAACCAAAACCAGAACCAGAGCCAGAGCCAGAACCAGAACCAGAGCCAGAGCCAGAACCAGAGCCAGAACCAGAGCCAGAATTAGAGCCAGAACCAGAGCCAGAACCAGAACCAGAACCAGAGCCAGAACCAGAGCCAGAGCCAGAACCAGAACCAGAGCCAGAGCCAGAACCAGAGCCAGAGCCAGAACCAGAGCCAGAACCAGAGCCAGAATTAGAGCCAGAACCAGAGCCAGAACCAGAACCAGAGCCAGAACCAGAACCAGAGCCAGAGCCAGAGCCAGAGCCAGAACCAGAGCCAGAGCCAGAATCAGAACCAGAGCCAGAGCCAGAACCAGAGCCAGAGCCAGAACCAGAGCGAGAATTAGAGCCAGAACCAGAGCCAGAGCCAGAACCAGAGCCAGAACCAGAGCCAGAATTAGAGCCAGAACCAGAGCCAGAGCCAGAGCCAGAACCAGAGCCAGAACCAGAGCCAGAGCCAGAGCCAGAATCAGAACCAGAGCCAGAGCCAGAGCCAGAACCAGAGCCAGAACCAGAACCAGAACCAGAACCAGAGCCAGAGCCAGAACCAGAGCCAGAACCAGAGCCAGAACCAGAACCAGAACCAGAACCAGAGCCAGAGCCAGAACCAGAACCAGAACCAGAGCCAGAACCAGAACCAGAGCCAGAACCAGAGCCAGAGCCAGAACCAGAGCCAGAGCCAGAACCAGAGCCAGAACCAGAGCCAGAACCAGAGCCAGAGCCAGAGCCAGAACCAGAGCCAGAACCAGAGCCAGAATTAGAGCCAGAATTAGAGCCAGAACCAGAGCCAGAATTAGAGCCAGAATTAGAGCCAGAGCCAGAACCAGAACCAGAGCTTAGTTTAGTTTAGTTTAGCTTAGTTTAGCTTAGCTTAGCTTAGTATAGCTTAGCTTAGTTTAGTTTAGCTTAGCTTAGCTTAGTATAGCTTAGCTTAGTTTAGTTTAGCTTAGTTTAGTTCAGCTTAGCTTAGTTTAGTTTAGCTTAGCTTAGCTTAGCTTAGTTTAGTATAGCTTAGCTTAGTTTAGCTTAGCTTAGCTTAGTTTAGTATAGCTTAGTTTAGTTTAGCTTAGCTTAGTTTAGTTTAGTTTAGCTTAGTTTAGCTTAGCTTAGCTTAGTTTAGTATAGCTTAGCTTAGCTTAGTTTAGCTTAGCTTAGTTTAGTTTAGTTTAGTTTAGCTTAGCTTAGCTTAGCTTAGCTTAGTTTAGTTTAGTTTAGCTCTGGATTGTCAGCATCATGACGCTGGTTTGCTTTGTATCGTCATGGCAACTGATGCCGGTCAGTCTCCATAATGATTTCCATGTTTTCAAACCTTCCACATCGGTACTGTTGCTGCTCTTATCTCCGGTCTGACCGCCTGCTGTTCAGCACCGTCAGCTACAGCAGGTCCAAACTGTTCAGCACCGTCAGCTACAGCAGGTCCCAACTGTTCAGCACCGTCAGCTACAGCAGGTCCAAACTGTTCAGCACCGTCAGCTACAGCAGGTCCAAACTGTTCAGCACCGTCAGCTACAGCAGGTCCAAACTGTTCAGCACCGTCAGCTACAGCAGGTCCAAACTGTTCAGCACCGTCAGCTACATCAGGTCCCAACTGTTCAGCACCGTCAGCTACAGCAGGTCCAAACTGTTCAGCACCGTCAGCTACATCAGGTCCAAACTGTTCAGCACCGTCAGCTACAGCAGGTCCAAACTGTTCAGCACCGTCAGCTACAGCAGGTCCAAACTGTTCAGCACCGTCAGCTACATCAGGTCCAAACTGTTCAGCACCGTCAGCTACAGCAGGTCCAAACTGTTCAGCACCGTCAGCTACATCAGGTCCAAACTGTTCAGCACCGTCAGCTACATCAGGTCCCAACTGTTCAGCACCGTCAGCTACAGCAGGTCCAAACTGTTCAGCACCGTCAGCTACATCAGGTCCAAACTGTTCAGCACCGTCAGCTACATCAGGTCCAAACTGTTCAGCACCGTCAGCTACAGCAGGTCCAAACTGTTCAGCACCGTCAGCTACATCAGGTCCAAACTGTTCAGCACCGTCAGCTACAGCAGGTCCAAACTGTTCAGCACCGTCAGCTACAGCAGGTCCAAACTGTTCAGCACCGTCAGCTACAGCAGGTCCAAAGTGTTCAGCACCGTCAGCTACAGCAGGTCCAAACTGTTCAGCACCGTCAGCTACATCAGGTCCAAAGTGTTCAGCACCGTCAGCTACAGCAGGTCCAAACTGTTCAGCACCGTCAGCTACATCAGGTCCAAACTGTTCAGCACCGTCAGCTGCAGCAGGTCCAAACTGTTCAGCACCGTCAGCTACAGCAGGTCCAAACTGTTCAGCACCGTCAGTTACATCAGGTCCAAACTGTTCAGCACCGTCAGCTACAGCAGGTCCAAACTGTTCAGCACCGTCAGCTACATCAGGTCCCAACTGTTCAGCACCGTCAGCTACATCAGGTCCAAACTGTTCAGCACCGTCAGCTACAGCAGGTCCCAACTGTTCAGCACCGTCAGCTACATCAGGTCCCAACTGTTCAGCACCGTCAGCTACAGCAGGTCCAAACTGTTCAGCACCGTCAGCTACAGCAGGTCCAAACTGTTCAGCACCGTCAGCTACATCAGGTCCAAACTGTTCAGCACCGTCAGCTACAGCAGGTCCCAACTGTTCAGCACCGTCAGCTACAGCAGGTCCAAACTGTTCAGCACCGTCAGCTACATCAGGTCCAAACTGTTCAGCACCGTCAGCTACATCAGGTCCAAACTGTTCAGCACCGTCAGCTACAGCAGGTCCAAACTGTTCAGCACCGTCAGCTACATCAGGTCCAAACTGTTCAGCACCGTCAGCTACATCAGGTCCAAACTGTTCAGCACCGTCAGCTACATCAGGTCCCAACTGTTCAGCACCGTCAGCTACAGCAGGTCCAAACTGTTCAGCACCGTCAGCTACATCAGGTCCAAACTGTTCAGCACCGTCAGCTACAGCAGGTCCAAACTGTTCAGCACCGTCAGCTACAGCAGGTCCAAACTGTTCAGCACCGTCAGCTACAGCAGGTCCAAAGTGTTCAGCACCGTCAGCTACATCAGGTCCAAACTGTTCAGCACCGTCAGCTACAGCAGGTCCAAACTGTTCAGCACCGTCAGCTACAGCAGGTCCAAACTGTTCAGCACCGTCAGCTACAGCAGGTCCAAACTGTTCAGCACCGTCAGCTACATCAGGTCCAAACTGTTCAGCACCGTCAGCTACATCAGGTCCAAACTGTTCAGCACCGTCAGTTATATCAGGTCCAAACTGTTCAGCACCGTCAGCTACATCAGGTCCAAACTGTTCAGCACCGTCAGCTACAGCAGGTCCAAACTGTTCAGCACCGTCAGCTACAGCAGGTCCAAACTGTTCAGCACCGTCAGCTACATCAGGTCCAAACTGTTCAGCACCGTCAGCTACAGCAGGTCCAAACTGTTCAGCACCGTCAGTTATATCAGGTCCAAACTGTTCAGCACCGTCAGCTACATCAGGTCCAAACTGTTCAGCACCGTCAGCTACATCAGGTCCAAACTGTTCAGCACCGTCAGCTACAGCAGGTCCAAACTGTTCAGCACCGTCAGCTACAGCAGGTCCAAACTGTTCAGCACCGTCAGCTACATCAGGTCCAAACTGTTCAGCACCGTCAGCTACAGCAGGTCCAAACTGTTCAGCACCGTCAGCTACAGCAGGTCCCAACTGTTCAGCACCGTCAGCTACATCAGGTCCAAACTGTTCAGCACCGTCAGTTACAGCAGGTCCAAACTGTTCAGCACCGTCAGCTACATCAGGTCCAAACTGTTCAGCACCGTCAGCTACATCAGGTCCAAACTGTTCAGCACCGTCAGCTACAGCAGGTCCAAACTGTTCAGCACCGTCAGCTACAGCAGGTCCAAACTGTTCAGCACCGTCAGCTACATCAGGTCCAAACTGTTCAGCACCGTCAGCTACATCAGGTCCAAACTGTTCAGCACCGTCAGCTACAGCAGGTCCCAACTGTTCAGCACCGTCAGCTACAGCAGGTCCAAACTGTTCAGCACCGTCAGCTACAGCAGGTCCAACCACCAACCAAGTAATGAGCTTTAACCAGCCTGAACACAGTTAAATACATTCAGAGCTGCAGGTTTATAAACTCAAAATAAACTCATCTTATTATCAGAGGAACAGTTTATAACAGTGTAACAGCGTCTCCATCAGATGGGTTATTATCCATCATAAGTTATAAGTTCTCCATCAGATGGGTTATTATCCATCAGAAGTCATAAGTTCTCCATCAGATGGGTTATTATCCATCATAAGTTCTCCATCAGATGGGTTATTATCCATCAGAAGTCATAAGTTGTGTTACCTTGTTCATCCAGCTGGACTTCAGCGATGAGGAGGAGAAACAGCCTGAGTGGAGCTGGAAGTCAAAGGAAACAGAATGTGACGGAGCTCAGAAAGCAAACAGACTTTATGTTCATCACAGTTTATGATCAATCAAAGATGTCTTCTTACCCGGCAAAGAGAATCTTCTTCAGCTCATCCCGTCCAACCATCAGGAGAAAAGAGTCGCTCCACAAATACGACCGGATTCTGAACGTCCACGAAAACCCGGAACTTACACCAGAGTCTGGGTTTATTCTGTTTATTTAGGACTTCTTTTATTCATATAAATATAACTGATGCTTTAAAGTCTTTCTTTAAATTACAGCCGAACAGAAACACCCGGAAAATAAAGTGTTCACCAGTAAAACCACATAAAGGTTTCCTGTTCTGACCGGGTCGGACGTGACGACAGAACACAAAAAAAACAGAAACAGATTTCATCATCTGTCGACCATACGCAGAATAACCAAAAGATAAGAGAGCGTTTGGTGTCAGTCTGATGACAAAACAACAAAAAGAGCAAAAACAGGCAAAAGAAACACGAATAAACAGAAACAATTAGGAAAACAACAAAAAGATGAGAAAAAGCAAAACAACCACAAAATGATTTAAAAGAGAAAAAAAACAGACAGAAAAAAACAACAAATCACAAATTTTAAATAAAACAGATACAAAAATAAAAAAATATAATAAAAATAACAAACAAAAAATAAATAAATAAATAAATAAAAAGGTACAAAACTACCAAAAAAAGAGAAAATAACAACAAAAAGCTGAAAATGAGCTTTTTTCCTGGCCTCCTAAAATGAATGAATGAATGAATGTTTCTTTTTAAAACAGACTAATCAACACGCCCAGATGATCAGAGATATCGATGATCATAAAGTTAATGATCAGTTACTGCTGGACTGGTTTTATATTAAAATGAAAAACCCTCATTATGGAGATGATGAGAGAAGCTTGAACACTTCTACAGTTAATATCAGAAGCATTAAACTGAGGGATGAGAGTGAGACTGGAAGCATCTTCTCCCATCCATCAGCCTCACACTCTTTGGTTTATAATAAATAAACAGATAATAAACAGATCTGACGCCTCAAGGTGTCCAAAGTGTCATTTTTAGAGGTCGCTCGACCTTCCGCATCCCTGATTCTGACTCCAGTCCTGCTCCTGACTGATGGAGAATAAATATTTCTGCATTTCTGCATTTCCACTCGCAAACATAAACGTGTTCAGCTGCATTTTACTTCAGTCTCCGTGGCTCTTTGGCTGCGTGTTTCTGCCGAAAACAGCCGTTTTGTGTCGCTTCTGGGAGCTCAGATACCCGCTGCTCGCCCCGGCGCCTGATCTCCTTTCAGAATCCGGGCTTTTTTCATTCTCCCTCAGGGGAAAGTCATCAGTTAGCATCGCTCCGTCTCTTATTCAACACTCCTTTAAGCAACAAGGCTTCATTGTTGGTTCGGGATAAAAATAATCGACCATTCAGACATTTTTTTGACTAAATCGTCGACTTATCCGGGAGACTAGCGTTGCTGTAGGGCTCCGCTCCGCAGGGAGGACCATAATTAAGACAACATGAGGGGCAGTAAAGGTGGAAATGTTACCCAAAGAAGCTGCTGTTTACATGAATCCTGTCTATGCCGATTTATTGGGGATATGGTTTTACACTTGCTAAGACTTCCGGTTCGTCTCTGGCACGTGAGTAATTTGGTCAACAACAAAAAAAGAGATAAATTTCGCGATTTTTCAAAGGAGTTTCGCATACTGTCCACTTACCTCCAGGAGGGTCAAGGATGCAGCGGGTTGTGCAGCTTTTAACGACCCGTGGAACACCCCAGCAGCACCGGAGAACACTCTGACTCACTCGGCTGGTCCATTGGTCGGTGTCGGCGTCGGTGGCGGGTGTACCGACGGTCACAGAGGGCAGATGTAACCGGAGAAGTGGTAACGGCGGCGGCGGGCTGGGAAAACCGCGCTATAAGCGGGCAGCCGTGAGTGTGCAAGCCGGAGGTGAGTGACCGTGGAGCCCGCTGTCCGCCCCGCAGCTTCCGCCTGCTTTTCTTTCGCTTCTGCGGTTCTTTGCCTGATTTTTCAGGCGGGTTGCCTGACATTAGTTTACGTTCTCCACAGCGACTCCGACTTCCGCATCATTCGTGTGACGTAACGACGACGTAAGGTGACGTCAGAGGAAGACACGCACACTGAAAAAAGTAGTCTGTGAAGCTAATTTTTACGTTTGTTTTTTTTACAGCAGAATATCGGTGCTATGGAAGCCTGTTTCCGCCACAGTTATCAGGCCCCTCTCTGTGGAACCAGCTGCCAGTTTGGGAGGCAGAGCCTTCAGTTATCAGGCCCCTCTCTGTGGAACCAGCTGCCAGTTTGGGAGGCAGAGCCTTCAGTTATCAGGCCCCTCTCTGTGGAACCAGCTGCCAGTTTGGGAGGCAGAGCCTTCAGTTATCAGGCCCCTCTCTGTGGAACCAGCTGCCAGTTTGGGAGGCAGAGCCTTCAGTTATCAGGCCCCTCTCTGTGGAACCAGCTGCCAGTTTGGGAGGCAGAGCCTTCAGTTATCAGGCCCCTCTCTGTGGAATCATCTCCCAGTTTGGGAGGCAGAGCCTTCAGTTATCAGGCCCCTCTCTGTGGAACCAGCTGCCAGTTTGGGAGGCAGAGCCTTCAGTTATCAGGCCCCTCTCTGTGGAACCAGCTACCAGTTTGGGAGGCAGAGCCTTCAGTTATCAGGCCCCTCTCTGTGGAACCAGCTGCCAGTTTGGGAGGCAGAGCCTTCAGTTATCAGGCCCCTCTCTGTGGAACCAGCTACCAGTTTGGGAGGCAGAGCCTTCAGTTATCAGGCCCCTCTCTGTGGAACCAGCTGCCAGTTTGGGAGGCAGAGCCTTCAGTTATCAGGCCCCTCTCTGAGGAACCAGCTGCCAGTTTGGGAGGCAGAGCCTTCAGTTATCAGGCCCCTCTCTGTGGAACCAGCTGCCAGTTTGGGAGGCAGAGCCTTCAGTTATCAGGCCCCTCTCTGTGGAAGCAGCTGCCAGTTTGGGAGGCAGAGCCTTCAGTTATCAGGCCCCTCTCTGTGGAAGCAGCTGCCAGTTTGGGAGGCAGAGCCTTCAGTTATCAGGCCCCTCTCTGTGGAACCAGCTGCCAGTTTGAGAGGCAGAGCCTTCAGTTATCAGGCCCCTCTCTGTGGAACCGGCTGCCAGTTTGGGAGGCAGAGCCTTCAGTTATCAGGCCCCTCTCTGTGGAACCAGCTGCCAGTTTGAGAGGCAGAGCCTTCAGTTATCAGGCCCCTCTCTATGGAACCAGCTGCCAGTTTGGGAGGCAGAGTCTTCAGTTATCAGGCCCCTCTCTGTGGAACCAGCTGCCAGTTTGGGAGGCAGAGCCTTCAGTTATCAGGCCCCTCTCTGTGGAACCAGCTGCCAGTTTGAGAGGCAGAGCCTTCAGTTATCAGGCCCCTCTCTGTGGAACCAGCTGCCAGTTTGGGAGGCAGAGCCTTCAGTTATCAGGCCCCTCTCTGTGGAACCAGCTACCAGTTTGGGAGGCAGAGCCTTCAGTTATCAGGCCCCTCTCTGTGGAACCAGCTGCCAGTTTGGGAGGCAGAGCCTTCAGTTATCAGGCCCCTCTCTGTGGAACCAGCTACCAGTTTGGGAGGCAGAGCCTTCAGTTATCAGGCCCCTCTCTGTGGAACCAGCTGCCAGTTTGGGAGGCAGAGCCTTCAGTTATCAGGCCCCTCTCTGTGGAACCAGCTGCCAGTTTGGGAGGCAGAGCCTTCAGTTATCAGGCCCCTCTCTGTGGAACCAGCTGCCAGTTTGGGAGGCAGAGCCTTCAGTTATCAGGCCCCTCTCTGTGGAACCAGCTACCAGTTTGGGAGGCAGAGCCTTCAGTTATCAGGCCCCTCTCTGTGGAACCAGCTGCCAGTTTGGGAGGCAGAGCCTTCAGTTATCAGGCCCCTCTCTGTGGAACCAGCTGCCAGTTTGGGAAGCAGAGCCTTCAGTTATCAGGCCCCTCTCTGAGGAACCAGCTGCCAGTTTTGGAGGCAGAGCCTTCAGTTATCAGGCCCCTCTCTATGGAACCAGCTGCCAGTTTGGGAGGCAGAGCCTTCAGTTATCAGGCCCCTCTCTGTGGAACCAGCTGCCAGTTTGGGAAGCAGAGCCTTCAGTTATCAGGCCCCTCTCTGTGGAACCAGCTGCCAGTTTGGGAGGCAGAGCCTTCAGTTATCAGGCCCCTCTCTGTGGAACCAGCTGCCAGTTTGGGAGGCAGAGCCTTCAGTTATCAGGCCCCTCTCTGAGGAACCAGCTGCCAGTTTGGGAGGCAGAGCCTTCAGTTATCAGGCCCCTCTCTGTGGAACCACCTGCCAGTTTGGGAGGCAGAGCCTTCAGTTATCAGGCCCCTCTCTGTGGAACCAGCTGCCAGTTTGGGAGGCAGAGCCTTCAGTTATCAGGCCCCTCTCTGAGGAACCAGCTGCCAGTTTTGGAGGCAGAGCCTTCAGTTATCAGGCCCCTCTCTGTGGAACCAGCTGCCAGTTTGGGAGGCAGAGCCTTCAGTTATCAGGCCCCTCTCTGTGGAACCAGCTGCCAGTTTGGGAGGCAGAGCCTTCAGTTATCAGGCCCCTCTCTGAGGAACCAGCTGCCAGTTTGGGAGGCAGAGCCTTCAGTTATCAGGCCCCTCTCTATGGAACCAGCTGCCAGTTTGGGAGGCAGAGCCTTCAGTTATCAGGCCCCTCTCTGAGGAACCAGCTGCCAGTTTGGGAGGCAGAGCCTTCAGTTATCAGGCCCCTCTCTGTGGAACCAGCTGCCAGTTTGGGAGGCAGAGCCTTCAGTTATCAGGCCCCTCTCTGTGGAACCAGCTGCCAGTTTGGGAGGCAGAGCCTTCAGTTATCAGGCCCCTCTCTGTGGAACCAGCTGCCAGTTTGGGAGGCAGAGCCTTCAGTTATCAGGCCCCTCTCTGTGGAACCAGCTGCCAGTTTGGGAGGCAGAGCCTTCAGTTATCAGGCCCCTCTCTGAGGAACCAGCTGCCAGTTTGGGAGGCAGAGCCTTCAGTTATCAGGCCCCTCTCTGTGGAACCACCTGCCAGTTTGGGAGGCAGAGCCTTCAGTTATCAGGCCCCTCTCTGTGGAACCAGCTGCCAGTTTGGGAGGCAGAGCCTTCAGTTATCAGGCCCCTCTCTGAGGAACCAGCTGCCAGTTTTGGAGGCAGAGCCTTCAGTTATCAGGCCCCTCTCTGTGGAACCAGCTGCCAGTTTGGGAGGCAGAGCCTTCAGTTATCAGGCCCCTCTCTGAGGAACCAGCTGCCAGTTTGGGAGGCAGAGCCTTCAGTTATCAGGCCCCTCTCTATGGAACCAGCTGCCAGTTTGGGAGGCAGAGCCTTCAGTTATCAGGCCCCTCTCTGAGGAACCAGCTGCCAGTTTGGGAGGCAGAGCCTTCAGTTATCAGGCCCCTCTCTGTGGAACCAGCTGCCAGTTTGGGAGGCAGAGCCTTCAGTTATCAGGCCCCTCTCTGTGGAACCAGCTGCCAGTTTGGGAGGCAGAGCCTTCAGTTATCAGGCCCCTCTCTGTGGAACCAGCTGACTCAGAGCTTTGTTGTTCCTCAGCAGAGGAAGGTGCAGCTCAGACACTTTCCTCACCTGTTCCACCTGATCCTGTTCTGTTCACCTCAGGCTGCTCGGCCTGTTTGTCTCCTTTCACCACATCTCTGCCTCCCTGCTGTGATGTTTACAGCTGAACTGGTTTACCTGCTCGGCACATTCACCTGTAAACAGATCAAACCAGGAGTTTATAAGAGCTGCTGCTCGGAGCAGCTTCACCTGCAGAACTGTGTAACTTCCTGATGTAAAAGTTTAATAAAAGCAGAAAATAAATGTGGAAAAGTGTTCAATTTAAAAGTTGAACCTGTCAGATTAACAGTAAACCTGTATGGAAGTTTTTCTGTGCCATCAGTTTGAATACAAATTTCTAATATTGAATTTTTACAGCATCAAAATCAGACTTTGAATTTGAAAAACCAACAGAGTAAAAAAAAAAAAATCGAAAAACAAAAATCAGTGGAAAAAAATTCAACATCTAAAAATTCAATGGAAATTAAGTTGAATTTTTTGAATTTTATTTTTTTTTCCATTTAATTTTTTGAAGTTGAATTTTTTTTCCATTTAATTTTTTTTAAGTTGAATTTTTTTCCACTGAATTTTGTTTTTAGAAATTGTTTTTTTTTTTTACTCTGTTGGTTTTTCAAATTCAAAGTCTGATTTTGATGCTGTAAAAATTAAATATTAGAAATTCGTATTCAAACTCACAGAAAAACTTCCATAAACTTCCATCCTTCTTGTTTATTGGTCATTTTATATAGAAACTCAGAGTTATTAGAACTTATTGTGACTAACTGACAGGTGAGCTGTTTCACTGCTCACAACATTTGCTTTCTGCCCTTCAGTTACCATGGAAACTCACCTACCTGCTGTGATGAGTGGGACAGGTGTCCTCCGGAGGCCCCGCCCCCTTTCTTAACAGCCTTTAATTAGGACGGGAACAGGTGAGCGGACACACGGCAGGTGGAGACGCGGCGGGCGGACTGTTTTCCTCTGGATAGAGCCCATTTTTTTTTATCTGGTTTGAGCCCATTTCCCTCTGGTTGGACCCTGTCAGACCCTGTTGGACCCTGTTTTCCTCTGGTTGGACCCTGTTGGACCCTGTCGGACCCCGGCTGAAGACGCAGATGAACGACACGGACCTGTACCTGCAGCTGTCCCAGTACAGCTTCGAGCGGCGGTTCGATGAGCGCGGAGCGATCCAGTGGATGCAGGAGAACTGGTGAGCAGGTCTTTAATTGTGTGAGCAGGTTCCAGCCTGAATGAGACTCCTTTAGGAGAAACTAATCCCGCAGTTTATCTAATTTATCCCGCAGTTTACCTGTTTCCATACATAAACTGATCAGCGATCATCTGCTCTGATAGCTTATCGATCCGTGTCATCAGAAGTGTGTTTAGTTGGAGCCGAACAGCGCAGCTGATGCTGATCAATCACAGAAGTGATCAGACTGATCAGTTTTACTGATGGATCAGTTGGAACCAGCGGGGGAAGTTAGAATGTAAAGTTTTATAAACGGACCCCCTGAGAATCTGTTTCATTAGTTTTGTTTGAAAAATAAAAAAATCAGAAACCAGCAGAACATTCCGCCGTGCTCAGGTGTGGCGCAGTGACGTCACAGCTCACCTGGGATCCGGTCGGTCCGGTCCCCCCCTCCTCTGGTGGGTGTGTTAAATGTTAAAATGATGGATCAGGAACCTGTGAGGCCACACGTGGGGTCATCACTCAGGTATGCTGTGAAGGTGTGAGTCAGCTGATCAACAGAATTTAACCCTTTGTGCGGTCTTAACATTGTGTTTACTCCCGCCCTACCAAAGCCCCAAAATAAAGCAACTTAATTTCATTTTAAATCCAAAATCTATTTTTTATGATGAAGCCACCTGTTATTTATCTATTCAACTCAATTCAATACATTTTTATCATGTATTTTTTGTTACTCAATACAAAAAGACAATCAGCAGTTTTCAGGATTACACTTTTTTTTGTTTTTGTCAGTTGGACCAACAGTTTTCTTGTTTTCTCAGTTTTCTTTTACATAATAAAGGTTTATTATTGCTATTATATAAATGTGAAGTAATAACTTCTGAATTAATTATATTGAAAGGGAAAAAAAAACAGTGAACTTTTTTCTGCTGTTTAAATGTTTTTATAATTCACGGGTCAAAAATGACCCATAAGACAATCTTTGTACCCTAGTGGTGTACAGCCTACATGGAAACATAAACAACAATAAAGTCTGACTTTTTCTAATGATGGGGTCCCTTTAGGAAAAGTCAGAACATTTCAAGTTGGAAAAAGATAGTTTAAGGTATTTTTTTCTACAGCTAAACATGGTGGTGGCTCACTTTTGACCCGCAAGACAACAGGAGGGTTAAAGGGATAGTTCGCCTCTTTTGACATGAAGCGGCTAGTTGGCTGGGGTTTAAAAAATAAAGCCTTTTGCTTCTCAGAACAATATGCGTTCAACAGAGTAATACATTTGCATCACAAAATGGTTCTCCAGGAAAAAGGCAGACCTCACAATCTCTTGGCCCTATTTTCTCTCCCTTCGTATCACTGCCTGCAGCCGCGCCTGTTACGCAGTTTGCTGCTCGCTCTGCACAGCAGGCAGTGATACGAAGGGAGAGAAAATAGGGCCAAGAGATTGTGAGCTCTGACTTTTTCCTGGAGAACCATTTTGTGATGCAAATGTATTACTCTGTTGAACGCATATTGTTCTGAGAAGCAAAACGCTTTATTTTTTAAACCCCAGCCAACTAGCCGGACTACCTTCATCAACACCAAAACGAGGCTGGAACTCTGCTCACAGGACGCAGCAGGGGGTAAGAAGATGTTCAGAAATGATGTTGCTGATATGGGATGTTACACAGCTTCATGTCAGAAGAGGCGAACTGTCCCTTTAAGCAGGGCCTGGTTACAGTCCATTACCTGGACCCTCCATGGCTGTGTTCGATACTACATACTACATACTGCATACTCATCGATCAGACAGTATGCAGAGCGTTTACCCACAATGCATTTCGCTCCTGCCCGAGCCGAAATCAGCCGGCCTGAAGCTGATTTCCCTTAAGCTCTAAACTCTGTAAACTTTAGCAACATTTGAAACATTTTCAGGTGAGAAAGTAGTCGTTTAGATCCCCAACGTGTTGAAAACCTGACAAAATACCGGCTGTTTACCATTTTGTTCCCACGAATTCGGCGCTACTAAAGCTAGCCACAGTGAGCTAACGCACTTCCTGTTATTTTCACAAAATAAAATACTCGTTGCCTTTTATCACAGGGAAAGCCATTACCATACAATTGGTGCTTTTGTTTTGAAAACAGGAAGTGAACCGACCCTCGTTGTAGCTAGCTTGAAACTGCCGTTTTGACAGGAAATGACGATCGGCGACGTTACGTTGCATCTTGGGTAGTTTGAGTATGAGTAGTAACCTCATGATGCATACCCAACATTTCAGAGAATCTAGTATGCATCCGGGAACTTCTCGCATACTAACTCAGAAAGTTAAGGCTGAGTGATACTTCTTTTAACTAGCCTTGCGCTTGTGTTAATGGCTCGAGACGTTTATGCTTCATTTAGCTTTGCCGGCGGTTGCGTGTGCTGCGTGGCGATTCACCGCCAGGACAGTAGGTGGAGTAGCGGGTTTTTTCAATGACAAGCCTACTACGATGAAAGCAAATTCACCGCCAGGACCTCTTCGGCAAGTCTCTCTTCGAGTGGATTCATGCTCCTTCTTCTTCTTCGCTTTCTACCTTGGCGTTTGAAAACATAGACATAATATGTCTATAACATGTCTATGTTTGAAAACAGCGGTCTTTTATTAGGGGATGAAACCGGAAGATGAACACGCCGCCGGATGTGATGTAGATAGTGCCCTGTGCTCGCGTCCAGAGTGGCTACTCTATAGCTCTACTCGCGTCTTACGTCTTGCGTGAAGATTAGAAAATTGAGGTGACACACACAAGCACGCAAGGGCTTGCGTTGTGTCTTGCGTTACAGACTATGAACCAGGCTTTAGTAGAAGAAGTATGTGGTTTGGAACACAGTCCATGACTGAAACTCGGGTGTGAAACTCGGGTGTGAAAGTCGGGTGTGAAACTCTGAGCCGTTCTCTCTCTCCTACAGGAGGAAGTCCTTTGTGTTCAGCGCGCTGTACGCCGCCCTGGTGTTCGGAGGTCAGCACTACATGAAGCAGCGCCCCAAGATGAACCTGCGGCTGCCGCTCATCCTGTGGTCGCTCAGCCTCGCCGTCTTCAGGTAACTCGCCTTTTACACGCAGCCGAATCCCCCCCCCCACCCTTCCCAGTTCCCCCAGTCAGAGCCACAGATCAGCATCTGGTAATCGGCTGACATCAGTCGGCCCTGTAGGAGCTATTTGTAGAGTTAGTTTTTGGTTCTAGTTGTAATTTTAATTAGCTAATTATGAGTAACTTTATTTGATTAATTTCGGTGCTTTATTTAAATTTATTTATTTTTTTGCTAATATTCTTTGTTAGTTATTTGTTTAGAATATTTTGCGAATTGGGTCACACTGGGCACCTGGAGTCCCAGCATGCACCTGGGTGGGCCGATGGTTTATTACCAGGGAAAAGGAGAGAGCAGCACACTGAAAAAAGTGACTTTTTGGTGAAGTAAACTCTATTAGAGTAACTGTCCTAATCTCTACCATGTATTTTAAAGATCAGGAAGAATTTGAGCTTAAGTAAAATTAAACATTTTATTTAACGTAACACATGAATTATGGGGGAAGAGTAAGTTTTACTTAGGTTTCCTCATACAATTTAAATGTTTAATAGTTGTATGTACATAAACCTAGAAATACTACATAAACTTTACTCTGAAAGTGTATCGTTAAAATCTACTAAGTTACTTCATAACAGCAAATACTACAGATATATAACATTTAGGCTGGTTTATCTGTACGGCACGATTCAACTACAGGGCGATTCAAAGTGCTTTACGGATACATTAAAACAGTAGAAATAAAAAGCATGATTTAAATTTGAAAGAAATAAGAACAATAGATAAAATTAGTAGTTAAAATGTGATTAAGTTTGAAACTCATTTACTTCAAATTATGTTGAGTATATGAGTAAAATGTTCCTGCCTATGAAAACTTTACTTAATTTGTTTAAATAAATATCATTTAAAACTTGGATGTACTTAAGTAAATGTTACTTAATATCTTCAAAACTGTTTTATGGTAAGTAAAATTTACTTGATATTGCAGCATTAAATCTTACTTAAATCATTGGAGTGCAAATACTTACAAAGGGTTTTTTAAGTAAATCTTATGAGTTTGTTTTTTTCAGTGCAGGTTTTATTTGTTCTTTTGTTTGTTTTTATTGTTTTGAAATAAATAATCAGAAAAACACAAGAATTCATTTTTGGACATTCATCTTCTTTTTGCCTGCGTTAAACCACATCTCCCATGGTGCATCAGTGGCCTTTTGATTTGGTTTAATTAGTTTTTTATGGCGACTACAGGCCCGTTAAGAGATGGAGGCTGGTTTAAAGAGCTTCTCTGTAGTCAGACTCCAGCTGGGACTCAGACACAGTTTGGACCTCCTTTGGTTTGGTTCATTAATGTTTCTCCGGATCAGTTCTTTGGTCTCAGTAAGCCGCCCTGCAGCCGTTCGAGGCTCTACTTTCCCTCAGAATGGAACCTGTTTCTGACCAGAAGAAGCAGCCGGGCTTCATCTGGTTTCTGAGCTGTGAAAACAAAGTGAACGTCAGCTTTGTTTCCTCTGAGCTGCTCACACCCTCCATTAATCTGCTCTTTGTTTCCACCTGTCGGACCTGCAGGATCACAGGAAACGTCTCCTACCTCTCAGGTTAATGAGCTGAAACCAGATTTCATCTTTTCTTCTGTTGGAACCATAAAAATGAGACTAAATGGCTTAAAGTTCTTATCCTGATGGTTTGGATCATTTTTAATTTTTTCCCCAACATTATCTTTATTGAGTTTTCAACATGTTTCCAAAACACATACGGGAGATTTGGACCGACAAAAAAAAAGTTTCAATGCAATCTGTTGGTTTTCTTAGCTAGGAAAGTGTTTTTGAATTGGCTCTATATGAACGAATTGGATTATTTTATGAATAATTATGATTACAATGAATTGAATTCCAATTGGCTTGAATTGGACTTTATTATCTAAGTGCCTTGAGATGACATTTGTTGCAAGGCAATTTTATTTATAGAGCACAATTCGTACACACGGTAATTCAAAGTGCTTTACAGCTGCATAAAATCCCAAGAAGGCAATAAAATCATTAAAAAATAAAAAACCCACTGAAAATATCATTAATTAATTAAAAAGTGAAGAGTGCAGATAAAACACTTTCAGGTGTCACATGCACAGCTAAACAGAACTGGATTTAAACATGGTCGCAGTTTTATTCGGCGCTATATAAATAAAAAAATGAAATTGAACCGTCTCCATGGTAACCAGCCGCAACCTCAGATTCCTGACTCGACACGTCGGCGTGACGGCTGAGCTGAAAACACGCCGCCTCACGCCCAGGTGTGTGCGGTTACCACGGAGACGCCTCACGCCCAGGTGTGTGCGGTTACCACGGAGACGCCTCACGCCCAGGTGTGTGTGGTTACCACGGAGACGCCTCACGCCCAGGTGTGTGCGGTTACCACGGAGACGCCTCACGCCCAGGTGTGTGCGGTTACCACGGAGACGCCTCACGCCCAGGTGTGTGTGGTTACCACGGAGACGCCTCACGCCCAGGTGTGTGCGGTTCTGCTCGACTGAAACAGGAAGCTGCAGATTTCTGTCGGTGGAAACTTCAGATTTTTTTTTTTTTTTTTTCTCTCCCAACATTATCTTTATTGAGTTTTCAACATTTTTCCAAAACACACATATATTCAGAAATAAGAGTGCTCTCATATCCAAGGAGACATCAGGGGCAAAGTTATTATCCAACATTCAAATTGTCCTTCCTTGCAAGTCAGATATTTGAGATAATAAAGAGCAACACTTGGTACAAGTAGAAAAAGAAACAACAACAACCAGAACATTAACGTTTCTCTATCTTGTCAGGAATAAGCCCATATTATTTCACTATGTACCTATATGGTTAAAAAATAGATTCAGATGTACAATCCGTACAGAATAAAATTTAAAAAAAAAAAATAGATCACAGAAAGGACAGCCAACAACTACGCGTCTTCGTCACCCACATTACTTAAATCTCCATATATTCTATAAAAGGACCCCAAATGTTTTGAAATGGTGATATTTTCCCTTTTATAATGTAAGTTATCTTCTCCATGGGTAAAGTTGTGGATAGAAACTTCTGATTTAAATGAAATATTTTCCTGTTTCCTTGTAAAGTCTGGCCGGTTCTGGCTGGTTCTGTGAGGTTCTTTAGCCTCGGGCCTCACCGCTCTGCTTTCTGTCCTCAGCATCGTGGGTGCGCTCCGGACCGGGTCCTACATGTCCCACGTCCTGAGCTCCAGCGGCTTCAGGCGCTCCATCTGCGACCAAAGCTTCTACAACGGCCCCGTCAGCAAGTTCTGGGCCTACGCCTTCGTCCTCAGCAAAGCTCCAGAACTCGGTCAGTTCCATCACTGTATCATCACAACATCCAGATAAATGTGTTTAAGTTTAACGGGCCGACAGCTGATTGGTGGATTAAAGGTGAACCAACAGGTAGACAAAAGGTTTGGCGTGCGGCTCTGACCTCGTCACTAACGTTTGGTGGGTGTGTGTGTTTGGTGGGTGTGTGTGTTTGGTTGGTGTGTGTGTTTGGTTGGTGTGTGTGTTTGGTTGGTGTGTGTGTTTGGTTGGTGTGTGTGTTTGGTTGGTTGGTTGGTGTGTGTGTTTGGTTGGTGTGTGTGTTTGGTTGGTTGGTTGGTGTGTGTGTTTGGTTGGTTTGTTTGGTTGGTGTGGGTTTGGTTGGTGTGTGTGTTTGTTTGTTTGTTTGTTTGGTGTGTGTGTGTGTGTGTTTGGTTGGTTTGGTTGGTGTGTGTGTGTGTGTGTGTGGTTGGTTGGTTGGTTGGTGTGTGCGTGTGGTTGGTTGGTTGGTGTGTGTGTTTGTTTGTTTGGTTGGTGTGGTTGGTGTGTTGGTGTGTGCGTGTTTGGTTGTTTGGTGTGTGTGTTTGTTTGGTTGGTGTGTGTGTTTGTTTGGTTGGTGTGTGGGTTTGTTTGGTTGGTGTGTGTGTGCGTTTGGTGTGTGTGTTTGGTTGGTGTGTGTGTGCGTTTGGTGTGTGTGTTTGTTTGGTTGGTGTTGGTGTGTGTGTTTGGTTGGTGTGTTTGTTTGGCGTGCGGCTCTGACCTCATCACTAACGTGTGCTTGGCGTGTTTGCCCCCTCAGGCGACACGGCGTTCATCGTGCTGAGGAAGCAGAAGCTGCTCTTCCTGCACTGGTACCACCACATCACCGTGCTGCTGTACTCCTGGTACTCCTACAAAGACATGGTGGCGGGCGGCGGCTGGTTCATGACCATGAACTACGGCGTGCACGCCCTGATGTACAGCTACTATGCGGCGCGGGCGGCCCGGCTGCGCGTGCCCCGCCCCCTGGCCGTGCTGATCACCAGCGCTCAGATCCTGCAGATGGTGATGGGCGTGGCCGTCAGCGGGCTGGTGTACCGCTGGATGCAGCAGGGCGACTGCCCGTCCCGCCTCGCCAACATCACCTGGGCCTCGCTCATGTACCTCAGCTACCTGCTGCTGTTCGTCAACTTCTTCTACCGGACCTACCTGCGCCGCGACGCCAAGACCGCCAAGACCCAGTAGAGCCGGCAAGACCACCAATACCACCAATCAGTGGAAGGTTTGTTCCAACAGTAAAAGGAACAAAGTTCAGCAGCTTTCCTTCCTCAGGTCTGCGGCTGCTCCTCCAAACGGCCGAAGTTTTATTCTGAGAGATGAAACTGGCTGAAGGTAAACAGCTGGGTCTGGTTAAACTGGTTTAACTGGAGCCACATCCTTCAGTCTCTGTTCATTTTAACTTCTTTCAGCTGCTGAACGTTTTTAATCCTTGAGCGGATCAGTTAATAGAATAAATATACCCTCACCTGAGAAGCCTCTGATCATGTGACCCTCACCTGAGAAGCCTCTGATCATGTGACCCTCGTTCAAACGGCTGATCAGCTGGTTTCCATAAAGAATTTTCTGTTAAACTGTTTAATTTCCTCCTTTTCATGATGTTTACCTGCACGTTAACAGCGTTTCTGTCATTTCTCACTTTAATGACTCTGACATATGATGGCGCCTGATAGGCTGCTGGAGCGTCTCTGGCATATGATGGCGCCTGATTGGCTGCCGGAGCGTCTCTGGCGCCACCTGCTGGTGCGTCCTCACCTGTTTGTGTGAAGTTGGACAGGTTTGTTTCTGCTCTGTGAAAAAACTGAAACCTTTTTATTTATTGAAACAAACTGTATTTATCTGTCTTTGTTCTCCTCTGAAACTGTAATAAAGTTATTTATGGATTTGTAGTTCCTGTTTTGTTTTGTTTTTCAGCTGATTTGAGTCGGAAACGATCAGAGTTAAACGTTTTATTTCCACTTTTATCAGACGGATCTAAGCATGAGATCTTCTTACTTTGTTACGCTTTATTTTTTTCCCCAACATTATCTTTATTGAGTTTTCAACATTTTTCCAAAACACACATATTCAGAAATAAGAGCGCTCTCATCTCCCAGGAGACATCAGGGGCAAAGTTATTGTCCTTCCTTGCAAGTCAGATATTTATGAGATAATATAGAGCAACACTTAGTACAAGTAAAAAACCGAAAAGAAACAACAACCAGAACAATGAACGTTTCTCTATCTTGACAAGAATAAGCCCATATTATTTCGCTATTGTACCTATATGGTTCAAAAATACAGATTTTTGAACCATAGATCACAGAAAGGACAACCAACAACTACGCCTCTTCGTCTTCGTTACCCACATTACTGAAATCAGGGGTGTCAAACTCAATTGCACCGGGGGCCAAAAGTCAAAACACACTTTAGGTCGCGGGCCGAACAGAATAGACATTATTGAACACACTAAAACTAAATGTTTTTTTTTTTTTTTAACACAAATATGAATAAAAACAGACAGGAATGTTATTCTGGAATAAAAAAACTTAAACTTTAACTTAAAATATCTTGTTCTCCATAAAAATATATCCACTCAAAATTATACAAGTTAGAAATATGAACATGCTGCAAAAAATGCCAGAAAAAAAAAAAAATTGTGAAAGTGCTTGTGCTTTAAGTAAACATTAAATAACAAATCAAAACATTTGAATTTCTTTGGTTTTATGTAATTTTATATTAAAAAAGACTTAAATTTTAAATATCCCAAATGATTTTACTCTCCATAAAAATATCTCCTGTCAAAATTATACAAGTTAGAAATATGAACATGCTGCAAAACAAAACCTGGAAATGTAAATAAAATTTGGGCTTTTCAGCAATAATAAATAACCAATCAAAACCTTCAGTTTTCTTTGCTCTTATGCCATTTTATCAGAGCTGGATGCATTATGGGATCTGTAGTTTATTGTGTTACCAGCCATCAGTAACAATAATACAGTGGAAACCGCTTATAGTGATCACGTTGGTCCAGAGCCAATTTGAACACTATAAGCGGTTGATTTGTATTACAGTACAGGTATTTCACTTATTTTTTTATGCAGAATATCCTCTAAATGCCATTTGCATCGTTTCTCAATGAGAAAAATGAAATGAAACAGCTTCAGCATTTACTCAATTTTATTATCATGCAAGTTTAATTACATTTAATTATTAATATTAATTTAATTACTGCGCAGTCCGCCGTCGTTTTCTTTCTCGGTCGTTAGCATTCATGACTGTTTCTCGTTGCTTAATTAGACTACACGAGGTAGCCTGAGGAATGCCAAGCTTCGCCGCAGCATCTCGTTGGCTCGTTTTTGGTAATTTGTCATATGCCTCGAGGAGACTACGTTTTTCATTCAGAGAAAATTACTTCCTTTTTCCAGCCATGATTCGCGCGCTTGCTGCCCGGTGTCAACTCGTTACGTTAGCTAGCGAGGCAGAAGCATAGGCAGAAGCATAGAGCAGAAGCATAGGGCAGAAGCATAGGCAGAAGCATAGAGCAGAAGCATAGGCAGAAGCATAGGCAGAAGCATAGAGCAGAAGCATAGGCAGAAGCATAGGCAGAAGCATAGGGTAGAAGCATAGGGCAGAAGCATAGGGCAGAAGCATAGGCAGAAGCATAGAGCAGAAGCATAGGGCAGAAGCATAGGCAGAAGCATAGAGCAGAAGCATAGGCAGAAGCATAGGCAGAAGCATAGGGTAGAAGCATAGGGCAGAAGCATAGGGTAGAAGCATAGGCAGAAGCATAGGGCAGAAGCATAGGGTAGAAGCATAGGCAGAAGCCTAGGGCAGAAGCATAGGCAGACGCATAGAGCAGAAGCATAGGCAGAAGCATAGGGCAGAAGCATAGGGCAGAAACATAGGCAGAAGCATAGGGTAGAAGCATAGGCAGAAGCATAGGCAGAAGCATAGGCAGAAGCATAGAGCAGAAGCATAGGCAGAAGCATAGGCAGAAGCATAGGGCAGAAGCATAGGCAGAAGCATAGGGTAGAAGCATAGGCAGAAGCATAGGCAGAAGCATAGGCAGAAGCATAGGGCAGAAGCATAGGGTAGAAGCATAGGCAGAAGCATAGGCAGAAGCATAGGAAGAAGCATAGAGCAGAAGCATAGAGCAGAAGCATAGGGCAGAAGCATAGAGCAGAAGCATAGGGTAGAAGCATAGGCAGAAGCATAGGGTAGAAGCATAGGCAGAAGCATAGGGCAGAAGCATAGGCAGAAGCATAGGGTAGAAGCATAGGCAGAAGCATAGGCAGAAGCATAGGGCAGAAGAATAGGCAGAAGCATAGGGTAGAAGCATAGGCAGAAGCATAGGCAGAAGCATAGGCAGAAGCATAGAGCAGAAGCATAGGGCAGAAGCATAGGCAGAAGCATAGGGTAGAAGCATAGGGCAGAAGCATAGGCAGAAGCATAGGGTAGAAGCATAGGCAAAAGCATAGGCAGAAGCATAGGCAGAAGCATAGAGCAGAAGCATAGGGCAGAAGCATAGGCAGAAGCATAGGTAGAAGCATAGGCAGAAGCATAGGCAGAAGCATAGGCAGAAGCATAGGCAGAAGCATAGGGCAGAAGCATAGAGCAGAAGCATAGGGCAGAAGGATAGGCAGAAGCATAGGGCAGAAGCATAGGGCAGAAGCATAGGCAGAAGGATAGGACAGAAGCATAGGCAGAAGCATAGGGCAGAAGCATAGAGCAGAAGCATAGGGCAGAAGCATAGGGCAGAAGCATAGAGCAGAAGCATAGGGCAGAAGCATAGAGCAGAAGCATAGGGCAGAAGCATAGGGCAGAAGCATAGGCAGAAGCATAGGCAGAAGCATAGGGCAGAAGCATAGGGTAGGAGCATAGGCAGAAGCAAAGAAAGAAGCATAGGGCAGAAGCACAGGGCAGAAGCATAGAGCAGAAGCATAGGCAGAAGCATAGGGCAGAAGCATAGGGCAGAAGCATAGGCAGAAGCATAGGGCAGAAGCATAGGCAGAAGCATAGGCAGAAGCATAGGGCAGAAGCATAGGGCACAAGCATAGGGCACAAGCATAGGGCACAAGCATAGGCAGAAGCATAGGCAGAAGCATAGGCAGAAGCATAGGGCAGAAGCATAGGCAGAAGCATAGGGCAGAAGCATAGGGCAGAAGCATAGGGAGAAGCATAGGGCAGAAGCATAGGGCAGAAGCATAGGCAGAAGCATTGGCAGAAGCATAGGGCAGAAGCATAGGCAGAAGCATAGGGCAGAAGCATAGGGCAGAAGCATAGGGAGAAGCATAGGCAGAAGCTTAGGCAGAAGCATAGGGCAGAAGCATAGGGCAGAAGCATAGGCAGAAGCATAGGGCAGAAGCATAGGCAGAAGCATAGAGCAGAAGCATAGGCAGAAGCATAGGGCAGAAGCATAGGGCAGGAGCATAGGCAGAAGCATAGGCAGAAGCATAGGGCAGGAGCATAGGGCAGAAGGATAGGGCAGGAGCATAGGGCAGAAGCATAGGGCAGAAGCACAGGCAGAAGCATAGGGCAGAAGCATAGGGCAAAAGCATAGAGCAGAAGCATAGGGCAGAAGCATAGGGCAGAAGCATAGGCAGAAGCATAGGCAGTAGCATAGGGCAGAAGCATAGGGCAGAAGCATGGGCAGAAGCATAGGCAGTAGCATAGGGCAGAAGCATAGGGCAGAAGCACAGGCAGAAGCAGAGGGCAGAAGCATAGGGCAGAAGCATAGGCAGAAGCATAGGGCAGAAGCATAGGGCAGGAGCATAGGGCAGAAGCATAGGGCAGAAGCATAGGCAGAAGCATAGGCAGTAGCATAGGGCAGAAGCATAGAGCAGAAGCACAGGCAGAAGCAGAGGGCAGAAGCATAGGGCAGAAGCATAGGCAGAAGCATAGGGCAGAAGCATAGGGCAGGAGCATAGGGCAGAAGGATAGGGCAGGAGCATAGGGCAGAAGCACAGGCAGAAGCATAGAGCAGAAGCATAGGGCAAAAGCATAGAGCAGAAGCATAGGGCAGAAGCATAGGGCAGAAGCATAGGCAGAAGGATAGGCAGTAGCATAGGGCAGAACCATAGGGCAGAAGCATAAGGCAGAAGCATAGAGCAGAAGCATAGGGCAGAAGCATAGGGCAGAAGCATAGGGCAGAAGCATAGGGCAGAAGCATAAGGCAGAAGCATAGAGCAGAAGCATAGGGCACAAGCATAGGGCAGAAGCATAGAGCAGAAGCATAGGGCAGAAGCATAGGCAGAAGCATAGGCAGAAGCATAGGGCAGAAGCATAGGCAGAAGCATAGGGCACAAGCATAGGGCAGAAGCATAGAGCAGAAGCATAGGGCAGAAGCATAGAGCAGAAGCATAGGGCAGGAGCATAGGCAGAAGCATAGAGCAGAAGCATAGGCAGAAGCATAGGGCAGAAGCATAGGGCAGAAGCATAGGGCAGAAGCATAGCCAGAAGCACAGGCAGAAGCATAGGGCAGAAGCATAGGCAGAAGCATAGGGCAGAAGCATAGGGCAGAAGCATAAGGTAGAAGCATAGAGCAGAAGCATAGGGCAGAAGCATAGGGCAGAAGCATAGGGCAGAAGCATAGAGCAGAAGCATAGAGCAGAAGCATAGGGCAGAAGCATAGGGCAGAAGCATAGGGCAGAAGCATAGGGCAGAAGCATAGGGCAGGAGCATAGGCAAAAGCATAGGGCAGAAGCATAGGAAGAAGCATAGGCAGAAGCATGGGCAGAAGCATAAAGCAGAATTATAGGGCAGAAGCATAGGCAGAAGCATAGGCAGAAGCATAGGGCAGAAGCATAGGCAGAAGCATAGGGCGGAAGCATAGAGCAGAAGCATAGGGCAGAAGCATAGAGCAGAAGCATAGGGCAGAAGCATAGGCAGAAGCATAGGGCAGAAGCATAGGGCAGAAGCATAGAGCAGAAGCTTAGGGCAGAAGCATAGAGCAGAAGCATAGGGCAGGAGCATAGGCAGAATAATAGAGCAGAAGCATAGGCAGAAGCATAGGGCAGAAGCATGGGCAGAAGCATAAAGCAGAATTATAGGGCAGAAGAATAGAGCAGAAGCATAGGGCAGGAGCATAGGGCAGAAGCATAGGCAGAAGCATAGAGCAGAAGCATAGGGCAGGAGCATAGAGCAGAAGCATAGGGCAGAAGCATAGGCAGAAGCATAGGGCAGAAGCATAGGCAGAAGCATAGGGCAGAAGCATAGAGCAGAAGCATAGGGCAGAAGCATAGGCAGAAGCATAGGGCAGAAGCATAGAGCAGAAGCATAGGGCAGAAGCATAGGGCAGGAGCATAGAGCAGAAGCATAGGGCAGAAGCATAGGCAGAAGCATAGGGCAGAAGCATAGGGCAGGAGCATAGAGCAGAAGCATAGAGCAGAAGCATAGGGCAGAAGCATAGGCAGAAGCATAGGCAGAAGCATAGAGCAGAAGCATAGGGCAGGAGCATAGGGCAGAAGCATAGGCAGAAGCATAGGGCAGAAGCATAGGCAGAAGCATAGGGCAGAAGCATAGGGCAGGAGCATAGAGCAGAAGCATAGGGCAGGAGCATAGGGCAGAAGCATAGGCAGAAGCATAGGGCAGAAGCATAGAGCAGAAGCATAGGGCAGAAGCATAGAGCAGAAGCATAGGGCAGAAGCATAGGGCAGGAGCATAGGCAAAAGCATAGGGCAGAAGCATAGGCAGAAGCATAGGCAGAAGCATGGGCAGAAGCATAGGGCGGAAGCATAGAGCAGAAGCATAGGGCAGAAGCATAGAGCAGAAGCATAGGGCAGAAGCATAGGCAGAAGCATAGGGCAGAAGCATAGGGCAGAAGCATAGAGCAGAAGCTTAGGGCAGAAGCATAGAGCAGAAGCATAGGGCAGGAGCATAGGCAGAATAATAGAGCAGAAGCATAGGCAGAAGCATAGGGCAGAAGCATGGGCAGAAGCATAAAGCAGAATTATAGGGCAGAAGCATAGAGCAGAAGCATAGGGCAGAAGCATAGGCAGAAGCATAGGGCAGAAGCATAGGCAGAAGCATAGAGCAGAAGCATAGGGCAGGAGCATAGAGCAGAAGCATAGGGCAGAAGCATAGGCAGAAGCATAGGGCAGAAGCATAGGCAGAAGCATAGGGCAGAAGCATAGGCAGAAGCATAGGGCAGAAGCATAGAGCAGAAGCATAGGGCAGAAGCATAGGCAGAAGCATAGGGCAGAAGCATAGAGCAGAAGCATAGGGCAGAAGCATAGGGCAGGAGCATAGAGCAGAAGCATAGGGCAGAAGCATAGGCAGAAGCATAGGGCAGGAGCACAGAGCAGAAGCATAGGGCAGGAGCATAGGGCAGGAGCATAGGGTAGAAGCATAGGGCAGAAGCATAGGGCAGAAGCATAGGGCAGAAGCATAGGCAGAAGCATAGGCAGAAGCATAGAGCAGAAGCATAGGGTAGAAGCATAGGGCAGAAGCATAGGCAGAAGCATAGGGTAGAAGCATAGGGCAGAAGCATAGGCAGAAGCATAGGGCAGAAGCATAGGCAGAAGCATAGGCAGAAGCATAGGGTAGAAGCATAGGGCAGAAGCATAGGCAGAAGCATAGGGCAGAAGCATAGGCAGAAGCATAGGCAGAAGCATAGGGTAGAAGCATAGGGCAGAAGCATAGGCAGAAGCATAGAGCAGAAGCATAGGCAGAAGCATAGGCAGAAGCATAGGGTAGAAGCATAGGGCAGAAGCATAGGGCAGAAGCATAGGGCAGAAGCATAGGCAGAAGCATAGGCAGAAGCATAGAGCAGAAGCATAGGGTAGAAGCATAGGGCAGAAGCATAGGCAGAAGCATAGGGTAGAAGCATAGGGCAGAAGCATAGGCAGAAGCATAGGGCAGAAGCATAGGCAGAAGCATAGGCAGAAGCATAGGGTAGAAGCATAGGGCAGAAGCATAGGCAGAAGCATAGGGCAGAAGCATAGGCAGAAGCATAGGCAGAAGCATAGGGTAGAAGCATAGGGCAGAAGCATAGGCAGAAGCATAGAGCAGAAGCATAGGGCAGAAGCATAGGCAGAAGCATAGGCAGAAGCATAGAGCAGAAGCATAGGGTAGAAGCATAGGGCAGAAGCATAGGCAGAAGCATAGGGTAGAAGCATAGGGCAGAAGCATAGGCAGAAGCATAGGGCAGAAGCATAGGCAGAAGCATAGGCAGAAGCATAGGGTAGAAGCATAGGGCAGAAGCATAGGCAGAAGCATAGGGCAGAAGCATAGGCAGAAGCATAGGCAGAAGCATAGGGTAGAAGCATAGGGCAGAAGCATAGGCAGAAGCATAGAGCAGAAGCATAGGGCAGAAGCATAGGCAGAAGCATAGAGCAGAAGCATAGGCAGAAGCATAGGCAGAAGCATAGGGTAGAAGCATAGGGCAGAAGCATAGGGTAGAAGCATAGGCAGAAGCATAGGGCAGAAGCATAGGGTAGAAGCATAGGCAGAAGCCTAGGGCAGAAGCATAGGCAGACGCATAGAGCAGAAGCATAGGCAGAAGCATAGGGCAGAAGCATAGGGCAGAAACATAGGCAGAAGCATAGGGTAGAAGCATAGGCAGAAGCATAGGCAGAAGCATAGGCAGAAGCATAGAGCAGAAGCATAGGCAGAAGCATAGGCAGAAGCATAGGGCAGAAGCATAGGCAGAAGCATAGGGTAGAAGCATAGGCAGAAGCATAGGCAGAAGCATAGGCAGAAGCATAGGGCAGAAGCATAGGGTAGAAGCATAGGCAGAAGCATAGGCAGAAGCATAGGAAGAAGCATAGGGCAGAAGCATAGAGCAGAAGCATAGGGCAGAAGCATAGAGCAGAAGCATAGGGTAGAAGCATAGGCAGAAGCATAGGGTAGAAGCATAGGCAGAAGCATAGGGCAGAAGCATAGGCAGAAGCATAGGGTAGAAGCATAGGCAGAAGCATAGGCAGAAGCATAGGGCAGAAGAATAGGCAGAAGCATAGGGTAGAAGCATAGGCAGAAGCATAGGCAGAAGCATAGGCAGAAGCATAGAGCAGAAGCATAGGGCAGAAGCATAGGCAGAAGCATAGGGTAGAAGCATAGGGCAGAAGCATAGGCAGAAGCATAGGGTAGAAGCATAGGCAAAAGCATAGGCAGAAGCATAGGCAGAAGCATAGAGCAGAAGCATAGGGCAGAAGCATAGGCAGAAGCATAGGTAGAAGCATAGGCAGAAGCATAGGCAGAAGCATAGGCAGAAGCATAGGCAGAAGCATAGGGCAGAAGCATAGGCAGAAGCATAGGGCAGAAGCATAGGGCAGGAGCATAGAGCAGAAGCATAGGGCAGGAGCATAGGGCAGAAGCATAGGCAGAAGCATAGGGCAGAAGCATAGAGCAGAAGCATAGGGCAGAAGCATAGAGCAGAAGCATAGGGCAGAAGCATAGGGCAGGAGCATAGGCAAAAGCATAGGGCAGAAGCATAGGCAGAAGCATAGGCAGAAGCATGGGCAGAAGCATAGGGCGGAAGCATAGAGCAGAAGCATAGGGCAGAAGCATAGAGCAGAAGCATAGGGCAGAAGCATAGGCAGAAGCATAGGGCAGAAGCATAGGGCAGAAGCATAGAGCAGAAGCTTAGGGCAGAAGCATAGAGCAGAAGCATAGGGCAGGAGCATAGGCAGAATAATAGAGCAGAAGCATAGGCAGAAGCATAGGGCAGAAGCATGGGCAGAAGCATAAAGCAGAATTATAGGGCAGAAGCATAGAGCAGAAGCATAGGGCAGAAGCATAGGCAGAAGCATAGGGCAGAAGCATAGGCAGAAGCATAGAGCAGAAGCATAGGGCAGGAGCATAGAGCAGAAGCATAGGGCAGAAGCATAGGCAGAAGCATAGGGCAGAAGCATAGGCAGAAGCATAGGGCAGAAGCATAGGCAGAAGCATAGGGCAGAAGCATAGAGCAGAAGCATAGGGCAGAAGCATAGGCAGAAGCATAGGGCAGAAGCATAGAGCAGAAGCATAGGGCAGAAGCATAGGGCAGGAGCATAGAGCAGAAGCATAGGGCAGAAGCATAGGCAGAAGCATAGGGCAGGAGCACAGAGCAGAAGCATAGGGCAGGAGCATAGGGCAGGAGCATAGGGTAGAAGCATAGGGCAGAAGCATAGGGCAGAAGCATAGGGCAGAAGCATAGGCAGAAGCATAGGCAGAAGCATAGAGCAGAAGCATAGGGTAGAAGCATAGGGCAGAAGCATAGGCAGAAGCATAGGGTAGAAGCATAGGGCAGAAGCATAGGCAGAAGCATAGGGCAGAAGCATAGGCAGAAGCATAGGCAGAAGCATAGGGTAGAAGCATAGGGCAGAAGCATAGGCAGAAGCATAGGGCAGAAGCATAGGCAGAAGCATAGGCAGAAGCATAGGGTAGAAGCATAGGGCAGAAGCATAGGCAGAAGCATAGAGCAGAAGCATAGGCAGAAGCATAGGCAGAAGCATAGGGTAGAAGCATAGGGCAGAAGCATAGGGCAGAAGCATAGGGCAGAAGCATAGGCAGAAGCATAGGCAGAAGCATAGAGCAGAAGCATAGGGTAGAAGCATAGGGCAGAAGCATAGGCAGAAGCATAGGGTAGAAGCATAGGGCAGAAGCATAGGCAGAAGCATAGGGCAGAAGCATAGGCAGAAGCATAGGCAGAAGCATAGGGTAGAAGCATAGGGCAGAAGCATAGGCAGAAGCATAGGGCAGAAGCATAGGCAGAAGCATAGGCAGAAGCATAGGGTAGAAGCATAGGGCAGAAGCATAGGCAGAAGCATAGAGCAGAAGCATAGGGCAGAAGCATAGGCAGAAGCATAGGCAGAAGCATAGAGCAGAAGCATAGGGTAGAAGCATAGGGCAGAAGCATAGGCAGAAGCATAGGGTAGAAGCATAGGGCAGAAGCATAGGCAGAAGCATAGGGCAGAAGCATAGGCAGAAGCATAGGCAGAAGCATAGGGTAGAAGCATAGGGCAGAAGCATAGGCAGAAGCATAGGGCAGAAGCATAGGCAGAAGCATAGGCAGAAGCATAGGGTAGAAGCATAGGGCAGAAGCATAGGCAGAAGCATAGAGCAGAAGCATAGGGCAGAAGCATAGGCAGAAGCATAGAGCAGAAGCATAGGCAGAAGCATAGGCAGAAGCATAGGGTAGAAGCATAGGGCAGAAGCATAGGGTAGAAGCATAGGCAGAAGCATAGGGCAGAAGCATAGGGTAGAAGCATAGGCAGAAGCCTAGGGCAGAAGCATAGGCAGACGCATAGAGCAGAAGCATAGGCAGAAGCATAGGGCAGAAGCATAGGGCAGAAACATAGGCAGAAGCATAGGGTAGAAGCATAGGCAGAAGCATAGGCAGAAGCATAGGCAGAAGCATAGAGCAGAAGCATAGGCAGAAGCATAGGCAGAAGCATAGGGCAGAAGCATAGGCAGAAGCATAGGGTAGAAGCATAGGCAGAAGCATAGGCAGAAGCATAGGCAGAAGCATAGGGCAGAAGCATAGGGTAGAAGCATAGGCAGAAGCATAGGCAGAAGCATAGGAAGAAGCATAGGGCAGAAGCATAGAGCAGAAGCATAGGGCAGAAGCATAGAGCAGAAGCATAGGGTAGAAGCATAGGCAGAAGCATAGGGTAGAAGCATAGGCAGAAGCATAGGGCAGAAGCATAGGCAGAAGCATAGGGTAGAAGCATAGGCAGAAGCATAGGCAGAAGCATAGGGCAGAAGAATAGGCAGAAGCATAGGGTAGAAGCATAGGCAGAAGCATAGGCAGAAGCATAGGCAGAAGCATAGAGCAGAAGCATAGGGCAGAAGCATAGGCAGAAGCATAGGGTAGAAGCATAGGGCAGAAGCATAGGCAGAAGCATAGGGTAGAAGCATAGGCAAAAGCATAGGCAGAAGCATAGGCAGAAGCATAGAGCAGAAGCATAGGGCAGAAGCATAGGCAGAAGCATAGGTAGAAGCATAGGCAGAAGCATAGGCAGAAGCATAGGCAGAAGCATAGGCAGAAGCATAGGGCAGAAGCATAGAGCAGAAGCATAGGGCAGAAGGATAGGCAGAAGCATAGGGCAGAAGCATAGGGCAGAAGCATAGGCAGAAGGATAGGACAGAAGCATAGGCAGAAGCATAGGGCAGAAGCATAGAGCAGAAGCATAGGGCAGAAGCATAGGGCAGAAGCATAGAGCAGAAGCATAGGGCAGAAGCATAGAGCAGAAGCATAGGGCAGAAGCATAGGGCAGAAGCATAGGCAGAAGCATAGGCAGAAGCATAGGGCAGAAGCATAGGGTAGGAGCATAGGCAGAAGCAAAGAAAGAAGCATAGGGCAGAAGCACAGGGCAGAAGCATAGAGCAGAAGCATAGGCAGAAGCATAGGGCAGAAGCATAGGGCAGAAGCATAGGCAGAAGCATAGGGCAGAAGCATAGGCAGAAGCATAGGCAGAAGCATAGGGCAGAAGCATAGGGCACAAGCATAGGGCACAAGCATAGGGCACAAGCATAGGCAGAAGCATAGGCAGAAGCATAGGCAGAAGCATAGGGCAGAAGCATAGGCAGAAGCATAGGGCAGAAGCATAGGGCAGAAGCATAGGGAGAAGCATAGGGCAGAAGCATAGGGCAGAAGCATAGGCAGAAGCATTGGCAGAAGCATAGGGCAGAAGCATAGGCAGAAGCATAGGGCAGAAGCATAGGGCAGAAGCATAGGGAGAAGCATAGGCAGAAGCTTAGGCAGAAGCATAGGGCAGAAGCATAGGGCAGAAGCATAGGCAGAAGCATAGGGCAGAAGCATAGGCAGAAGCATAGAGCAGAAGCATAGGCAGAAGCATAGGGCAGAAGCATAGGGCAGGAGCATAGGCAGAAGCATAGGCAGAAGCATAGGGCAGGAGCATAGGGCAGAAGGATAGGGCAGGAGCATAGGGCAGAAGCATAGGGCAGAAGCACAGGCAGAAGCATAGGGCAGAAGCATAGGGCAAAAGCATAGAGCAGAAGCATAGGGCAGAAGCATAGGGCAGAAGCATAGGCAGAAGCATAGGCAGTAGCATAGGGCAGAAGCATAGGGCAGAAGCATGGGCAGAAGCATAGGCAGTAGCATAGGGCAGAAGCATAGGGCAGAAGCACAGGCAGAAGCAGAGGGCAGAAGCATAGGGCAGAAGCATAGGCAGAAGCATAGGGCAGAAGCATAGGGCAGGAGCATAGGGCAGAAGCATAGGGCAGAAGCATAGGCAGAAGCATAGGCAGTAGCATAGGGCAGAAGCATAGAGCAGAAGCACAGGCAGAAGCAGAGGGCAGAAGCATAGGGCAGAAGCATAGGCAGAAGCATAGGGCAGAAGCATAGGGCAGGAGCATAGGGCAGAAGGATAGGGCAGGAGCATAGGGCAGAAGCACAGGCAGAAGCATAGAGCAGAAGCATAGGGCAAAAGCATAGAGCAGAAGCATAGGGCAGAAGCATAGGGCAGAAGCATAGGCAGAAGGATAGGCAGTAGCATAGGGCAGAACCATAGGGCAGAAGCATAAGGCAGAAGCATAGAGCAGAAGCATAGGGCAGAAGCATAGGGCAGAAGCATAGGGCAGAAGCATAGGGCAGAAGCATAAGGCAGAAGCATAGAGCAGAAGCATAGGGCACAAGCATAGGGCAGAAGCATAGAGCAGAAGCATAGGGCAGAAGCATAGGCAGAAGCATAGGCAGAAGCATAGGGCAGAAGCATAGGCAGAAGCATAGGGCACAAGCATAGGGCAGAAGCATAGAGCAGAAGCATAGGGCAGAAGCATAGAGCAGAAGCATAGGGCAGGAGCATAGGCAGAAGCATAGAGCAGAAGCATAGGCAGAAGCATAGGGCAGAAGCATAGGGCAGAAGCATAGGGCAGAAGCATAGCCAGAAGCACAGGCAGAAGCATAGGGCAGAAGCATAGGCAGAAGCATAGGGCAGAAGCATAGGGCAGAAGCATAAGGTAGAAGCATAGAGCAGAAGCATAGGGCAGAAGCATAGGGCAGAAGCATAGGGCAGAAGCATAGAGCAGAAGCATAGAGCAGAAGCATAGGGCAGAAGCATAGGGCAGAAGCATAGGGCAGAAGCATAGGGCAGGAGCATAGGCAAAAGCATAGGGCAGAAGCATAGGAAGAAGCATAGGCAGAAGCATGGGCAGAAGCATAAAGCAGAATTATAGGGCAGAAGCATAGGCAGAAGCATAGGCAGAAGCATAGGGCAGAAGCATAGGCAGAAGCATAGGGCGGAAGCATAGAGCAGAAGCATAGGGCAGAAGCATAGAGCAGAAGCATAGGGCAGAAGCATAGGCAGAAGCATAGGGCAGAAGCATAGGGCAGAAGCATAGAGCAGAAGCTTAGGGCAGAAGCATAGAGCAGAAGCATAGGGCAGGAGCATAGGCAGAATAATAGAGCAGAAGCATAGGCAGAAGCATAGGGCAGAAGCATGGGCAGAAGCATAAAGCAGAATTATAGGGCAGAAGAATAGAGCAGAAGCATAGGGCAGGAGCATAGGGCAGAAGCATAGGCAGAAGCATAGAGCAGAAGCATAGGGCAGGAGCATAGAGCAGAAGCATAGGGCAGAAGCATAGGCAGAAGCATAGGGCAGAAGCATAGGCAGAAGCATAGGGCAGAAGCATAGAGCAGAAGCATAGGGCAGAAGCATAGGCAGAAGCATAGGGCAGAAGCATAGAGCAGAAGCATAGGGCAGAAGCATAGGGCAGGAGCATAGAGCAGAAGCATAGGGCAGAAGCATAGGCAGAAGCATAGGGCAGAAGCATAGGGCAGGAGCATAGAGCAGAAGCATAGAGCAGAAGCATAGGGCAGAAGCATAGGCAGAAGCATAGGCAGAAGCATAGAGCAGAAGCATAGGGCAGGAGCATAGGGCAGAAGCATAGGCAGAAGCATAGGGCAGAAGCATAGGCAGAAGCATAGGGCAGAAGCATAGGGCAGGAGCATAGAGCAGAAGCATAGGGCAGGAGCATAGGGCAGAAGCATAGGCAGAAGCATAGGGCAGAAGCATAGAGCAGAAGCATAGGGCAGAAGCATAGAGCAGAAGCATAGGGCAGAAGCATAGGGCAGGAGCATAGGCAAAAGCATAGGGCAGAAGCATAGGCAGAAGCATAGGCAGAAGCATGGGCAGAAGCATAGGGCGGAAGCATAGAGCAGAAGCATAGGGCAGAAGCATAGAGCAGAAGCATAGGGCAGAAGCATAGGCAGAAGCATAGGGCAGAAGCATAGGGCAGAAGCATAGAGCAGAAGCTTAGGGCAGAAGCATAGAGCAGAAGCATAGGGCAGGAGCATAGGCAGAATAATAGAGCAGAAGCATAGGCAGAAGCATAGGGCAGAAGCATGGGCAGAAGCATAAAGCAGAATTATAGGGCAGAAGCATAGAGCAGAAGCATAGGGCAGAAGCATAGGCAGAAGCATAGGGCAGAAGCATAGGCAGAAGCATAGAGCAGAAGCATAGGGCAGGAGCATAGAGCAGAAGCATAGGGCAGAAGCATAGGCAGAAGCATAGGGCAGAAGCATAGGCAGAAGCATAGGGCAGAAGCATAGGCAGAAGCATAGGGCAGAAGCATAGAGCAGAAGCATAGGGCAGAAGCATAGGCAGAAGCATAGGGCAGAAGCATAGAGCAGAAGCATAGGGCAGAAGCATAGGGCAGGAGCATAGAGCAGAAGCATAGGGCAGAAGCATAGGCAGAAGCATAGGGCAGGAGCACAGAGCAGAAGCATAGGGCAGGAGCATAGGGCAGGAGCATAGGGCAGAAGCATAGGCAGAAGCATAGGGCAGAAGCATAGGCAGAAGCATAGGGCAGAAGCATAGGGCAGAAGCATAGGGCAGAAGCATAGGGCAGAAGCATAGGGCAGGAGCATAGAGCAGAAGCATAGGGCAGGAGCATAGGGCAGAAGCATAGGCAGAAGCATAGGGCAGAAGCATAGGCAGAAGCATAGGGCAGAAGCATAGAGCAGAAGCATAGGCAGACGCATAGGCAGAAGCATAGGGCAGAAGTATAGGGCAGAAGTATAGGCAGAAGCATAGGGCAGAAGCATAGGCAGAAGCATAGGGCAGAAGCATAGGGCAGGAGCATAGGGAAGAAGCATAGAGCAGAAGCATAGGGCAGGAGCATAGGGCATAAGCATAGGCAGAAGCATAGGGCAGAAGCATAGGGCAGAAGCATAGGCAGAAGCATAGGCAGAAGCATAGAGCAGAAGCATAGAGCAGAAGCATAGGGCAGGAGCATAGGCAGAAGCATAGAGCAGAAGCATAGGCAGAAGCATAGAGCAGAAGCATAGGGCAGAAGCATAGGCAGAAGCATAGAGCAGAAGCATAGGCAGAAGCATAGGGCAGAAGCATGGGCAGAAGCATGGGCAGAAGCATAGAGCAGAAGCATAGGGCAGAAGCATAGGGCAGGAGCATAGAGCAGAAGCATAGGGCAGGAGCATAGGGCAGAAGCATAGGGCAGAAGCATAGGCAGAAGCATAGGGCAGAAGCATAGGGCAGGAGCATAGAGCAGAAGCATAGGGCAGGAGAATAGGGCAGAAGCATAGGCAGAAGCATAGGGCAGAAGCATAGAGCAGAAGCATAGGGCAGAAGCATAGAGCAGAAGCATAGGCAGAAGCATAGGCAGAAGCATAGGGCAGAAGCATAGGGCAGGAGCATAGGGCAGAAGCATAGAGCAGAAGCATAGGGCAGGAGCATAGGGCAGAAGCATAGGCAGAAGCATAGAGCAGAAGCATAGGGCAGGAGCATAGGGCAGAAGCATAGGCAGAAGCATAGAGCAGAAGCATAGGGCAGAAGCATAGGGCAGAAGCATAGGCAGAAGCATAGGGCAGAAGCATAGGCAGAAGCATAGGGCAGAAGCATAGGGCAGGAGCATAGGCCAGAAGCATAGGGCAGAAGCATAGGGCAGGAGCATAGGGCAGAAGCATAGGCAGAAGCATAGGCAGAAGCATAGAGCAGAAGCATAGAGCAGAAGCATAGGGCAGAAGCATAGGGCAGGAGCATAGGCCAGGAGCATAGGGCAGAAGCATAGAGCAGAAGCATAGGGCAGGAGCATAGGGCAGAAGTATAGGCAGAAGCATAGAGCAGAAGCATAGGGCAGAAGCATAGAGCAGAAGCATAGGGCAGAAGCATAGGCAGAAGGATAGGGCAGAAGCATAGGCAGAAGCATAGAGCAGAAGCATAGGCAGAAGCATAGGGCAGAAGCATAGGCAGAAGCATAGGGCAGAAGCATAGGCAGAAGGATAGGGCAGAAGCATAGGCAGAAGCATAGAGCAGAAGCATAGGCAGAAGCATAGGGCAGAAGCATAGAGCAGAAGCATAGGGCAGGAGCATAGGGTAGAAGCATAGAGCAGAAGCATAGGCAGAAGCATAGGCAGAAGGATAGGGCAGAAGCATAGGCAGAAGCATAGAGCAGAAGCATAGGGCAGAAGCATAGGCAGAAGCATAGAGCAGAAGCATAGGCAGAAGCATAGGGCAGAAGCATAGGCAGAAGCATAGGGCAGAAGCATAGGGTAGAAGCATAGGCAGAAGCATAGAGCAGAAGCATAGGCAGAAGCATAGGGCAGAAGCAAAGGGCAGAAGCATAGGCAGAAGCATAGGCAGAAGCATAGGGCAGGAGCATAGAGCAGAAGCATAGGCAGAAGCATAGAGCAGAAGCATAGAGCAGAAGCATAGGGCAGAAGCATAGGGCAGGAGCATAGGGCAGAAGCATAGGCAGAAGCATAGGGCAGGAGCATAGGGCAGAAGCATAGGGCAGAAGCATAGGCAGAAGCATAGACAGAAGCATAGGGCAGGAGCATAGGGCAGAAGCATAGGCAGAAGCATAGGCAGAAGCATAGACAGAAGCATAGGGCAGGAGCATAGGGCAGAAGCATAGGGCAGAAGCATAGGCAGAAGCATAGACAGAAGCATAGGGCAGGAGCATAGGGCAGAAGCATAGGCAGAAGCATAGGCAGAAGCATAGGGCAGAAGCATAGGCAGAAGCATAGGCAGAAGCATAGGGCAGAAGCATAGGGCAGAAGCATAGGCAGAAGCATAGGGCAGAAGCATAGGCAGAAGCATAGGGCAAAAGCATAGGGAAGAAGCATAGGGCAGAAGCATAGGGCAGAAGCATAGGCAGAAGCATAGGGCAGAAGCATAGGGCAGAAGCATAGGCAGAAGCATAAGGCAGAAGCATAGGCTGAAGCATAGAGCAGAAGCATAGAGAAGAAGCATAGGCAGAAGCATAGGGCAGAAGCATAGGGCAGGAGCATAGAGCAGAAGCATAGAGCAGAAGCATAGGGCAGAAGCATAGAGCAGAAGCATAGGGCAGAAGCATAGGCAGAAGCATAGGGCAGAAGCATAGAGCAGAAGCATAGGGCAGAAGCAGAAGCAGAAGCATAGGCCAGAAGCATAGGGCAGAAGCATAGGCAGAAGCATAGAGCAGAAGCATAGGGCAAAAGCATAGGCAGAAGCATAGAGCAGAAGCATAGGGCAAAAGCATAGGCAGAAGCATAGGGCAGAAGCATAGGCAGAAGCATAGGGCAGAAGCATAGGCAGAAGCATAGGCAGAAGCATAGAGCAGAAGCATAGGGCAGAAGCATAGGGCAGGAGCATAGGGCAGGAGCATAGGGCAGAAGCATAAGCAGAAGCATAGGGCAGAAGCATAAGCAGAAGCATAGGGCAGAAGCATAGGCAGAAGCATAGGCAGAAGCATAGGCAGAAGCATAGGGCAGAAGCATAGGCAGAAGCATAGACAGAAGCATAGGGCAGGAGCATAGGGCAGAAGCATAGGCAGAAGCATAGGCAGAAGCATAGGGCAGAAGCATAGGCAGAAGCATAGGCAGAAGCATAGGGCAGAAGCATAGGGCAGAAGCATAGGCAGAAGCATAGGGCAGAAGCATAGGCAGAAGCATAGGGCAAAAGCATAGGGAAGAAGCATAGGGCAGAAGCATAGGGCAGAAGCATAGGCAGAAGCATAGGGCAGAAGCATAGGGCAGAAGCATAGGCAGAAGCATAAGGCAGAAGCATAGGCTGAAGCATAGAGCAGAAGCATAGAGAAGAAGCATAGGCAGAAGCATAGGGCAGAAGCATAGGGCAGGAGCATAGAGCAGAAGCATAGAGCAGAAGCATAGGGCAGAAGCATAGAGCAGAAGCATAGGGCAGAAGCATAGGCAGAAGCATAGGGCAGAAGCATAGAGCAGAAGCATAGGGCAGAAGCAGAAGCAGAAGCATAGGCCAGAAGCATAGGGCAGAAGCATAGGCAGAAGCATAGAGCAGAAGCATAGGGCAAAAGCATAGGCAGAAGCATAGAGCAGAAGCATAGGGCAAAAGCATAGGCAGAAGCATAGGGCAGAAGCATAGGCAGAAGCATAGGGCAGAAGCATAGGCAGAAGCATAGGCAGAAGCATAGAGCAGAAGCATAGGGCAGAAGCATAGGGCAGGAGCATAGGGCAGGAGCATAGGGCAGAAGCATAAGCAGAAGCATAGGGCAGAAGCATAAGCAGAAGCATAGGGCAGAAGCATAGGCAGAAGCATAGGCAGAAGCATAGGCAGAAGCATAGGGCAGAAGCATAGGCAGAAGCATAGGCAGAAGCATAGGGCAGAAGCATAGGGAGAAGCATAGGCAGAAGCATAGGGCAGAAGCATAGGGCAGAAGCATAGGCAGAAGCATAGGGCAGAAGCATAGAGCAGAAGCATAGGGCAGAAGCATAGGCAGAAGCATAGGCAGAAGCATAGGCAGAAGCATAGGCAGAAGCATAGGCAGAAGCAGACGTCCAGAAAGGAATCAAGGGAGTAAAAAATAAAATAGCTACACGTAGTTTTAAAATGATTATTTCACATGTTTACATTCATAAAATGGCCAAAAATGAACATTATAAGCGGATTTCTTGATTACTATAAACAAATTATTTAAACAGCGTTTGTATAAACATGATTCTGTCCCAAGCCTTTTGATCTATATAAGCGTTTGATGATTACTATATCCGTGACCACTATAAGCAGTTTCCACTGTATAAAATGATCTCGGGGGCCGGATATAATTGCAAGCCGGGCCGGATGTGGCCCGCGGGCCTTGGGTTTGACACCTAGGACTTAAATCTACATTCTCCATATATTCTATAAAAGGACCCCAAATGTTTTGAAATAGTGATATTTTGCCTTTTATAATGTAAGTTATCTTCTCCATGGGTAAAGTTGTGGATATTTCCTTAACCCAGCTGATGATTTTTGGTTTACTCTTTTTGCCAGCAGTAAACATAAGTCCAGGGCAGTGATTATTTTTCTAGACATGTAGTGTCTATCAGGATATAAACCTAGAATAAATAGTTTAGGGTCAAGAACTCATTTTATACCTAGTATAGTTTCTAAAGCTTGTTGGACTTTACTGCATTCCCAGACACAGTGGAAGAACCTGACACACAGGTCTGGGATGGTATCGTTATACTTACTGAGCTTTTCTCTTTTGTTACATACGTCCTCATTAGCCAATTGTATTGGAGTACTTTAAGACGAGTATCGGTAGTTTGTGCTTCAGCACATACTTTTTCCCAGTCCTCGGAGGTCAAAGTCCTCCTGTAAATCTTCCGGAGACTTTATTTCAGATGGAACTTAAATGCGGCTGAGCCTGAACTCAACAAGGGAAACAAGATGGCCGCCTACAGCTGAGAGTAACGGCAGCTCGACGTAGAAAGGTTCCTCCTGGACTGATGCTGCTATTCCCCACAGTTTAAGGTTGTTTTACTCCCACGTTTACCTGCAGCTTCCAGGTGAACTACAGTTCATTACTTTAGACTGTGTTCTCAGATGGAACTCAACCTTTGTTCACAGAGACTTTAGCAGCACGTTTTCATCATGTTTTCATCACACCTGCTGCCAGAAATGTGAAACTATCAGAAGGTACAATGTGAGCATGAGCTGCAGTTCTCCATCACTCCACAGGGTGGCGCTGCAGCACAGAACAACCAGACTTTCTGCTCCTTCCAGCTGCTGAGATGACTGTAAATGGGAAACCGAGCAGCAGGAACTCTGGGATGGAGCTGGAGATGTTGGACCCCATTAAACTTCAGAACATAAGAAAGTAAACGCAGAAAATAACTTTTTCATCACATGAATATTTAGAGGATCATTTATCGAGCGGCGGCTTCAGCACTGAACCTCCAAAGTAAAAACTCGGACAAACGGTTGAGACAAAGTTTTAATTCATGTTTGAAACGAGCTTATAAAACAGGAGAACGCCTGAGAACAGCCGTCCTGAAGGAAGAACAGAGAAACATCTTACAGGAGCGGCGTCAGGCTGACAGCGAGAACAAGAACAGGAAGAGGCGGAGCCTTCGGTGAGAGGGCGGTGCCTCAGAGGAGGGCGGTGCCTCAGAGGAAGGCGGTGCCTCAGAGGAAGGCGGAGCCTCAGAGGAAGGCGTTACACCACTCCTTGAGGCACTGGGCGCACAGTCCCGCCTGGCGAGAGTTGGCCCCGCTGGCGTCTTTCAGCCAATCGGTGAACATCTCGGTGTCTTTCTTCAGCAGGAGGAACTGACCCAGAACCACGTAGGCCTGAAATCACAGAGAGGTGGGTTAGAAGGGCTGGACAGAGGGGGACACAGGAGCCCTGAGGCCCTGAGGGGGCCAGGTTCTGGTCCCGCAGCCCCCCCACAGAGTACTCCAGCAGCAACCTTCTGAGTCCATAAACTGATGGTGGTCAGACTCCCAGGATCCCTCAGTAACTACGAGGGTAAAACCAGGGGGCGGAGCCTCTTCTCCAACACTCTGCAGTAAACATTGGCTGTGTTCGAAACCGCCTACTACTCCTACTACTCCTACTACTCATACTAACTTCAACTTTTTTAAGTTCCCGGATGCAAACTAGATTCTCCTAAATGTTGGGTATGCATCATGAGGTTACTACTCATACTCAAACTACCCAAGATGCAACGTAACGTGACGTCGCCGATCGTCATTTCCTGTCAAAATGGCAGTTTCAAGCTAGCTACAACGAGGGTAGGTTCACTTCCTGTTTTCAAAACAAAAGCACCAATTGTATGGTAATGGCTTTCCCTATGATAAAAGGCAACGGGTATTTTATTTTGGTGAAAATAACCGGAAGTGCGTTGCTCACTGCGGCTAGCTTTAGTAGCGCCGAATTCGTGGGAACAAAATTGTAAACAGCCGGTATTTTGTCAGGTTTTCAACACGTTGGGGATCTAAACGACTACTTTCTCACCTGAAAATGTTTCAAATGTTGCTAAAGTTTACAGAGTTTAGAGCTTAAGAGAAATCAGCTTCAGGCCGGCTGATTTCTGCTCGGGCAGGAGCGAAATGCATTGTGGGTAAACGCTCTGCATACTGTCTGATCGATGAGTATGCAGTATGCAGTATGCAGTATTTATTATGTATTATGCATGTCACATGTTTCAGCAGGTTAGAGGCGTTTCCCTTTATGATAACATAAACACGAAGCGTGCACGTGACGTGCTAAAGCGTCAGACGTCAGCAGAAGCTATAAACGGGATCGTTAGGCAGGCGGGTTAACGAGTCCACGGAATCGAACTCCTGGGAGCCGGTTCTGGATTCCCAGCCCGAGTTCTGATGCTGCTCAGCTTCACATTCAGAGGTTTTTCCTACACGTTAAAGACGTTTTTACTCTTCTTTCTAACTTCTGTCAAAGGGAAACGGTTTAATCAGCCCGGGATGCAACAAATTGTCCAGTAAACTCCGGAGGATTGAGAGAAGGTTTAAAATCTGTTTATCTGCATGTAGATCTGAGACAAAATAAAATACCCGTTGCCTTTTATCATAGGGAAAGCCATTACCATACAATTGGTGCTTTTGTTTTGAAAACAGGAAGTGAACCTACCCTCGTTGTAGCTAGCTTGAAACTGCCGTTTTGACAGGAAATGACGATCGGCGACGACACGTTACGTTGCATCCTGGGTAGTTTGAGTATGAGTAGTAACCTCATGATGCATACCCAACATTTCGGAGAATCTAGTATGCATCCGGGAACTTAAAAAAGTTAAAGTTAGTATGAGTAGTAGGAGTAGTATGCGGTTTTGAACACAGCCTGTGACGCGCTGCTAAAGATGGCGGCTCTCACGGGGAGCTTTTGGCGCAGCGTCTTCTCTCAAAGGTCAAAGGTAACGCAGGGATCTGAGGTCTCGCTTTTGGGTCTTTAGTCTCGCCACACATTGCATTTCTCTATCGCTATGACAACAGCAGGAAACGAGCACGTCGCCCATGAGTCAGAGCAGAAAATTATTAATAACAACAACAATATTAATATTATTACTGTTAATGAAAGACCCCCATTCGTGCACACCTGTAGCTAAACCAAAGCCATTTGTTCGATACATAACTGGATGAGAACCGAACCGATAAGGAACCGGATTCACTAAATTCTTAACAGTTCCCGTCCTGATCATAACTGATACAGAAGACTCGCCTCATTTTAAAGGAAACAAACAAACAGAACTAAATCTGGGTTGGACTCCCCCCTCCGTCTCCTCCACCCACAGCAGCTTCAGGAGTATATATTTCTCCACCTTGTCGAAGCCTTGGTCCTCCAGCTTCCTCCCCAGAGTCTCTCCGATGCCCGACAGCGCCATCACCGGCTTGTCTCCCATCGGCTCGCCCACAAAGTCGCGGTGCTTCTGAGTCGTGGACGACATCCCTGCAGGAAACAGAGTTTAAATTCAGAGAAAATAACAGAAAAACACCTGGAAATGTGTTCAGAACTCAATGTTCCCCGCAGTGATGTCATCACATGCAGATTAGGTGGTAGGCATTCCCTTCTTAAAGGGACAGTTCGCCTCTTTTGACATGAAGCTGTATCACATCCCATATTAGCTAATATATATGTGTAGTGTATGTATATACACACATATCCAACAGAACAACTTTAACAAGTTTTATGTACATTTATATGCAGAAGTCCACTCGCATATAGTCAGAGAGGTTATTGCTGCTCAGAAACTGAAAATGAAGCTTCTCTTCAGAGTGAACCAAAGTGGCCAAAATGATTAAAACAAAACAAACTAGATTTTAAAGGTTCGGGGCTGGTGTTGGTTAAGGTGTGGTACACACTATTCTGTAGGAAATATTTAATTTATTCCTAAAAGCTGCTGCTGATCACCGAAAGACCGCGAAAAAAAACTCTGACGCACAGCGCCTTATTTTTACAGGACGAGAAACAAATATACAGAAGCTCCCAATCAAACTCAAACTCTCTAATTTCCACCATCAGGCCTTTTTATCATGGTTACTCATCTACAAGCACAACTTCTCTCCTCATCGATACTTCATACGGAATAATAAGGACATTTTATCTAAGAAGAAAACTTTATTTAATCATAACATTATTCTGGTTGATCGACTGTTTAACAGCGTTGGCACGTTGCTGAGTCATGAGGAATTTCTCTCTAAATTTAATTTCCCATTTCTTCTGGAGAATTCGCAAAAGTTTTTGGCGCTTTTTCTACAAAGATTTGCGTGTTTTTCAAACAGAGGAAGAGACTCAGTTATCATCAGTCTCCGACTCTTACTCCCATACATTCTCCTGGTGGAAAAATACGTTTTAACCCTCTTCTTGGTAACAATAATAAGTCGGTTAGATCCCCGTTTCAGAAGGAGGCGACTTCTGCTCCTGCTGTCGGGCCTTTTTGGAATCGCTTTCGGATTAATTGATCTTGGAATTTACCCGGTTGCTCCCAAATCACTTTCTTCTCACTAACGAGGTAAAGGAAGTGTCCTTTAAACTCATTCCCAGGATCCACCCTGCTAAAGACCACCTAAAGAAGTTCAACTCTAACATTAATGTGAACTGTACCTTCTGTGACCTTTGCCCTGAGGCCATTACTCATATGTTCTGGTTGTGTCCTCATTGTGAAGATTTCTGGCAACATTTTTGTAATTTTGTTGACTTAAAAATATCAGCGAGCTTCCTGTTGTACTGGGAACATGTCCTGTTTGGGTTTCAACTAAGTGGCAAAATGAACCCAAAGGTTTTCTTTATTCATTTATTAATTATCAAAGCTAAATTTCACATACACAAATACACATCTTTGAAAAGAAAACCAAATTTCTATGTTTTTTTTATTGAATTAAAGCAATACTTGCTCACAATTAAACCTTCAACTAATCATAAAGCAAAAACAACAATATGTGCTTGTTCCCAACTTGGGATTATGGACGAACTGTTGTCCTAAATCTTTGTTTTATTTGTTTGTTTTTTTATTTTTTTACACGAGACTCCTTGGCACATATGTCAGTTTGTTCAATAGTTTTCTTTTTGCAAGAGTTTTGCAAAAACTCTCTCTTATTATTATTCTTATCCTTATGCTCCCCTTGGCTGGCTTCTTTTTTTTTTTGACGTTATGTACACATTTATATGTCGTTATTCTGTTTTGTTGCAAATAAATTTATAAAAAAATAAAATAAAATAAATAAAAATTTACGCTTACTATGGCTACTACAGCCAATCACAGTGCACTCCCATTCAAGCGGACAGTCCATATTGTGTGACGTAATCAGCAGACGACGGAACCCGAGCCGATCTGGAACCTACGGTGGTCCGAAGGGCTCCATTTACGCGCGTTAGCCGTCCAGGGGTTAGCAGAATGCTAATCTCCTCTTATCTCGCACGTAGTTGTAGTTCTTTGTTAGGTCTTACCGTAGGTTACTATAACTACATTAATAAATAATACACAACGGAGGCGGGGTACTTCCGGGTGCCTTCTTTAGTACGTTAGCTTAGCCTAGCTACAGCTACAGCTACAGGCAATCAATCACAGAGCCGCAGGCCAACATAGTGGAGTACCGAGTGCTCGATCAGCTACACCAACCGGGTCAGATGCAGAGACACGTTGTTCCAACGTCGGCAGCTGAGCTGAGGAGCACCAACCGGGTCAGAACGGGCCGGTACCTGTCGGAGGTGTGGGCTTCACCGGCTGCTACCTGCTGCTCTGGACCTGGACACCTGGAACCCCCGAAGAATCCGCCGAAACTTCTGCCAGTCCGCGGAGGGGCGTTTTATTCTGAAACCATGACCAGCACCGGGAGCGGGACGCTCCGAGTGTGACGTCATGACGCATTGCGTCAACGATAGCCGGGTGGAGAGGATGCTCCACTCCTGAGAGAAAAGGAAAGATCACAATCACTTCACTGTTTAGATCATACATGCTGTGATTTTGAGCTCCTTCTGCAAAATGTCATTTTTGTTTTTTTATAAAGAGTGATGCTCCCACTGAAAAATAATATTTTTTAATTAATCTCATTTTAATTCTTGCTAAATATTACATCCACAAATGTAAATTTGCCAAAGTGAAACCCATTTTTTGTGCTTTCATGATAGAACTCCAGATGTATTTCAAGTCAATTTCCTCCAATAACAAGAAAGCTATCAAAACTATAAATCTAGTCTCCCACTTTATAAATATATAAATATTTAACTCAGTGTAATCCTCATTGTTCATGTCCCCTGGTATATTCTCTCTCTCTCTCTCTCTCTCTCTCTCTCTCTCTCTCTCTCTCTCTCTCTCTCTCTCTCTCTCTCTCTCTCTATTTATTATTTAAATTACTTATGTATGTATTTATTTTGGTATGCTTACTTATTCCTTATTTATTATTAATGATACTTGTCATGTTTTTGCACTGTTTTTGTATCTTGTAAAGCAAAATAAAGTTGTATTAGAAAAAACAATCACTTCACTGTTGGAGCGAAGAGTTCAGCGAATTAGTTTGAGTTTTTATCCAGTCCTGCTTCAGTGGAAACTGTTTTATAGACACAATAACTCCACATTATGTGGAAGAACAGGATAAAAATGGATAACAAAGGTGACTAAACTAAGTGAACCCTGGCTGCTTCCACATCATTCACTCTTTCAGTTTGTGTTCAACAACCAGCTGAGGCAGGAGTTTTATTCTGTTCTGATACGTATTTAAATAATTAACTATAATTATTTAGTTATTAGTTTTTTTATTTATTCCATTATTGTAAAAGTCCGTTGCTCACAGGCTTTTATTTTGTAAAAGTCTGTCGCTCACAGGCTTTTAATTTGTAAAAGTCTGTTGCTCACAGGCTTTTATTTTGTAAAAGTCTGCTGCTCACAGGCTTTTATTTTGTAAAAGTCCGCTGCTCACAGGCTTTTATTTTGTAAAAGTCTGCTGCTCACAGGCTTTTATTTTGTAAAAGTCTGCTGCTCACAGGCTTTTATTTTGTAAAAGTCTGTCACTCACAGGCTTTTATTTTATAAAAGTCTGCTGCTCACAGGCTTTTATTTTGTAAAAGTCTGCTGCTCACAGGCTTTTATTTTGTAAAAGTCTGCTGCTCACAGGCTTTTATTTTGTAAAAGTCTGCTGCTCAAAGGCTTTTATTTTGTAAAAGTCTGCTGCTCAAAGGCTTTTATTTTGTAAAAGTCTGTTGCTCACAGGCTTTTATTTTGTAAAAGTCTGTTGCTCACAGGCTTTTATTTTGTAAAAGTCTGCTGCTCAAAGGCTTTTATTTTGTAAAAGTCTGCTGCTCAAAGGCTTTTATTATTGTAAAAGTCTGTTGCTCACAGGCTTTTATTTTGTAAAAGTCTGTTGCTCACAGGCTTTTATTTTGTAAAAGTCTGCTGCTCAAAGGCTTTTATTTTGTAAAAGTCTGTTGCTCACAGGCTTTTATTTTGTAAAAGTCTGTTGCTCACAGGCTTTTATTTTGTAAAAGTCTGCTGCTGTCTGCTGTGGAACAGGAAAAGAAAGTAATTGGCGGATCCACCAAACATGGAGAAGGGTACGGAACTTTTACTCGGCCATTTTCATTTTAAAGTTCTTCCAGACGGCGGAGTCGACAGAACCAAAGTCATCTGTAAACACTGCCAAGTTGAATTGTCTTCTCAGCGTAGGGAAATCATGAGATTAATTAGATTAAACATTTTAATCGTTGCCCAGCCCTAGTTACTAACAAATAAAAACAATAAAAGAACAGTGAAAGCAAAATACAACAAAATCAAATAAGATAAAATAAGATAAAAGTATCATCATGCTACTGGGTATTAAAGCAATCCTAAATAAGAAGGTTTTTAGCCAAATCCGAAGAGCTGAAGGCGACTGAGAGAAGACTGGGAGACGCCGACATAAAGAGCATTAAAATAGTCTGACCTTGAACTTATTAGGACAGCTTTCTCAGGGTCTTAAAGGAGGGTGGACTTATTTTCCACAGGAGTGCAGTTATAAAAACACAAGTTAACTTTCCCGTTGAACACTTTTAGGGCTCGACATGAAAACATTCTGCTTGTATTTCACTCTGAAACACAGTAACTGACACACAAACTACAAATCAGCATCCTGCATCCTGAGCAACTTCAGGATGCTCATTTTGCACTAATAACATTTGCACAAATATCATCATAGTGCAATATAATGTAAATTATCCATATACCCCATATTTCTTATTGGTTCAGTCTGCTCAGTTAAATTTAGTTTTATCTATCTATCTATCTATCTATCTATCTATCTATCTATCTATCTATCTATCTATCTATCTATCTATATCAACATCCTCCATCCTGAGGTCATTAAGTTGATCTAAAGTGCTTTATAAATAAAATATCTTATTATTATTATTATTATTATTATTATTATTATTATTATTATCATCATCATCATTATTAAGGCTGATTGGGTGTCTCACAGTTTTTAACAAAGTAAAAGCTGCTTCATCCAGTGTAGTTTTATCTTATTTTGTTGATAAATAAACACGCTGACTCTATCCGGAAGTATTTGTGCCTCAGAAACAGCATCAGAGTGAGATTCCCAATTTGGGATTATGGACGAACTGTTTTCCTAAATCTTTGTTTTATATTTGATTTTTTTCTTTTTTTACACGAGACTCCTTGGCACATATGTCAGTTTTGTTCAATAGTTTTCTTTTTTGCAAGAGTTTTGTGACTGTTATTCTCTTATTATTATTATTATTATTATTATTATTATTATTATTATTATTATTATTCTTATTCTTATCCTTATGCTCCCCTTGGCTGGCTTTTTTTTTTTTTTTTGACGTTACGTACACATTTATATGTCGTTATTCGGCTTTGTTGCAAATAAAGTTCTTTAAAAAAAAAAAGAAACAGCATCAGAGTGAGACCTCTCGACCCAATTCTCACTCTTTGTTCACACATTCCACAGATAGCTCCGCCCCCCGCACATGTAGACCTCGCCCCACGGTTCATGCAGTGGGCGGGGCCGCCGCTGCCCCTCGTGCTGCCACCTGTCAGGTGTTCATCACCCCGCGGACCTTCTCCGTCCCCCTGGCCGCCCTTCGCACTCTCTCTGCCGGCTGTAGAGGGGAAACATGGCGCCGCCGCTGAGCGACCAGCAGAAGCGGCAGCAGATCAGCGTCCGCGGCATCGCGGGGCTCGGGGACGTGGCCGAGATCAAGCGCAGCTTCAACCGACACCTGCACTTCACGCTGGTGAAGGACCGGAACGTGGCGACCTCCCGGGACTACTACTTCGCCCTGGCCCACACCGTCCGGGACCACCTGGTGGGGCGCTGGATCAGAACCCAGCAGCACTACTACGAAAAGGACCCCAAGGTAGAAAGTCCGCCGGACTCCATTTAAAAACCTGACCGCTAAAACGTTCTGTGACTTTGCGCAAAGTCAGAATCGTTTAAACATATTTTCCATTTGCTTTTTTGGAAGTTCAGACATCAAACACGAGTTCGGCATGAATTTAACCACCAAATGTTTCTTTGTGCGACGTGACACAAAGTTTAAAAACTTTACTTCTTGCAGTTGGTGAGTCCCGCAGTGGGCTGCTGACAGCGTAGAGGAAAAGTTGTTTTTGTAATCATTTCCTGAAAATATACGCACGTGTTACCTTTACAACTTATGCCGATTTCATCAAAGGATCTTAAGTCATCTAAAGAAGACCTTTAACAAAGTGTGAGGATTTATTTTCCCCGGTAATTATCAATGCAACAATGAGTTGGACTGTTTGTGAATGGAGTCTGGTTTGACTTTCTGTATGACCTCCGTGGAATAAAAAAAAAAAGGAGAAAAGTGACCGATTTCTGTCCAGTTGTTCATGCAGAACTGCCAAAGACTTTATATTTGTGCTATAATAGAATTCCACTCGACAGTCTTGAACTAACTTTGTAATAAGGTGCTGTGAGACGGTTACACCAGACTCCATTGAATTACCTTGTAGATGTAGCTTGTGCTTGATTGGTGATCCAGATAAGGTGATGCGGAGAGGAGCTGCCAGTTCAGGATGTTTCCTGGTCTCTGTTGTTCAGTTCGGCTGCACAGAACTAAATTTAGATGTCAGTCTGTGTGGAGGTAACGTGTTTGTACAAAGCAGATGGTGTTTTCTGGCTGTTAGCAGAGTGTTGGGCACCATGGCTGCATAAAGAAATGGGTAAGAACATAGTTAGAAACACGGAATTCGTCCTCCGCCTTTAACCCATCCAGGTTGTGGATCTAGGTTGGATCTAGGTTGGATCCAGGTTGGATCCAGGTTGGATCCAGGTTGGATCTAGGTTGGATCCAGGTTGGATCCGGGTTGGATCTAGGTTGGATCCAGGTTGGATCCAGGTTGGATCCAGGTTGGATCTAGGTTGGATCTAGGTTGGATCCAGGTTGGATCCAGGTTGGATCTAGGTTGGATCCAGGTTGGATCCGGGTTGGATCTAGGTTGGATCCAGGTTGGATCCAGGTTGGATCCAGGTTGGATCTAGGTTGGATCTAGGTTGGATCCAGGTTGGATCTAGGTTGGATCCAGGTTGGATCTAGGTTGGATCCAGGTTGGATCCAGGTTGGATCTAGGTTGGATCTAGGTTGGATCCAGGTTGGATCCAGGTTGGATCCAGGTTGGATCTAGGTTGGATCCAGGTTGGATCTAGGTTGGATCCAGGTTGGATCTAGGTTGGATCCAGGTTGGATCTAGGTTGGATCTAGGTTGGATCCAGGTTGGATCTAGGTTGGATCCAGGTTGGATCCAGGTTGGATCCAGGTTGGATCCAGGTTGGATCTAGGTTGGATCCAAGTTGGATCCAGGTTGGATCTAGGTTGGATCCAGGTTGGATCTAGGTTGGATCCAGGTTGGATCTAGGTTGGATCCAGGTTGGATCTAGGTTGGATCCAAGTTGGATCCGGGTTGGATCTAGGTTGGATCCGGGTTGGATCTAGGTTGGATCCAGGTTGGATCTAGGTTGGATCCAGGTTGGATCTAGGTTGGATCCAGGTTGGATCCAAGTTGGATCTAGGTTGGATCTAGGTTGGATCCAAGTTGGATCCAGGTTGGATCCAGGTTGGATCTAGGTTGGATCCAGGTTGGATCCAGGTTGGATCCAAGTTGGATCCAGGTTGGATCCAGGTTGGATCTAGGTTGGATCCAGGTTGGATCCAAGTTGGATCCAGGTTGGATCTAGGTTGGATCTAGGTTGGATCCAGGTTGGATCCAGGTTGGATCTAGGTTGGATCTAGGTTGGATCCAGGTTGGATCCAGGTTGGATCCGGGTTGGATCCGGGTTGGATCTAGGTTGGATCCAGGTTGGATCCAAGTTGGATCTAGGTTGGATCTAGGTTGGATCCAAGTTGGATCCAGGTTGGATCCAGGTTGGATCCAAGTTGGATCTAGGTTGGATCCAAGTTGGATCTAGGTTGGATCCAAGTTGGATCTAGGTTGGATCTAGGTTGGATCTAGGTTGGATCCAGGTTGGATCCAAGTTGGATCCGGGTTGGATCTAGGTTGGATCTAGGTCGGATCCGGGTTGGATCCGGGTTGGATCCGGGTTGGATCCGGGTTGGATCCGGGTTGGATCTAGGTTGGATCCAGGTTGGATCCAGGTTGGATCTAGGTTGGATCCAGGTTGGATCCAAGTTGGATCTAGGTTGGATCCAAGTTGGATATAGGTTGGATCCAGGTTGGATCCAAGTTGGATCCAGGTTGGATCTAGGTTGGATCAGGGTTGGATCTAGGTTGGATCAGGGTTGGATCCAGGTTGGATCTAGGTTGGATCTAGGTTGGATCCAAGTTGGATCCAGGTTGGATCTAGGTTGGATCCAGGTTGGATCCAAGTTGGATCCAGGTTGGATCTAGGTTGGATCTAGGTTGGATCCAGGTTGGATCCAAGTTGGATCCAAGTTGGATCCAGGTTGGATCCAGGTTGGATCTAGGTTGGATCCCAGGTTGGATCTAGGTTGGATCCAGGTTGGATCTAGGTTGGATCCAGGTTGGATCTAGGTTGGATCTAGGTTGGATCCAGGTTGGATCCAGGTTGGATCAGGGTTGGATCTAGGTCGGATCCGGGTTGGATCCGGGTTGGATCCGGGTTGGATCTGGGTTGGATCTAGGTTGGATCCAGGTTGGATCCAGGTTGGATCTAGGTTGGATCCAGGTTGGATCCAAGTTGGATCTAGGTTGGATCCAAGTTGGATCTAGGTTGGATCTAGGTTGGATCCAGGTTGGATCCAAGTTGGATCCAGGTTGGATCTAGGTTGGATCAGGGTTGGATCTAGGTTGGATCTAGGTTGGATCAGGGTTGGATCCAGGTTGGATCTAGGTTGGATCTAGGTTGGATCCAAGTTGGATCCAGGTTGGATCTAGGTTGGATCCAGGTTGGATCCAAGTTGGATCTAGGTTGGATCCAGGTTGGATCTAGGTTGGATCTAGGTTGGATCCAGGTTGGATCCGGGTTGGATCCGGGTTGGATCCGGGTTGGATCTAGGTTGGATCCAGGTTGGATCCAAGTTGGATCTAGGTTGGATCTAGGTTGGATCCAGGTTGGATCCAGGTTGGATCCAGGTTGGATCCAAGTTGGATCTAGGTTGGATCCAAGTTGGATCTAGGTTGGATCTAGGTTGGATCCAGGTTGGATCCAAGTTGGATCCGGGTTGGATCTAGGTTGGATCTAGGTTGGATCAGGTTTGGATCTGGGTCGGATCCGGGTTGGATCCGGGTTGGATCCGGGTTGGATCCAGGTTGGATCTAGGTTGGATCCAGGTTGGATCCAGGTTGGATCTAGGTTGGATCCAGGTTGGATCCGGGTTGGATCCAGGTTGGATCTAGGTTGGATCTAGGTTGGATCCAAGTTGGATCTAGGTTGGATCTAGGTTGGATCCAGGTTGGATCCAAGTTGGATCCAGGTTGGATCTAGGTTGGATCAGGGTTGGATCTAGGTTGGATCAGGGTTGGATCCAGGTTGGATCTAGGTTGGATCTAGGTTGGATCCAGGTTGGATCCAGGTTGGATCTAGGTTGGATCTAGGTTGGATCCAGGTTGGATCCGGGTTGGATCCAAGTTGGATCCAGGTTGGATCCAGGTTGGATCCGGGTTGGATCCGGGTTGGATCTAGGTTGGATCTAGGTTGGATCCAGGTCGGATCCAAGTTGGATCTAGGTTGGATCCAGGTTGGATCAGGGTTGGATCTAGGTTGGATCCAAGTTGGATCCAGGTTGGATCAGGGTTGGATCTAGGTTGGATCCAGGTTGGATCTAGGTTGGATCCAGGTTGGATCCAGGTTGGATCAGGGTTGGATCCAAGTTGGATCCAGGTTGGATCAGGGTTGGATCTAGGTTGGATCCAGGTTGGATCTAGGTTGGATCCAGGTTGGATCTAGGTTGGATCCAGGTTGGATCCAAGTTGGATCTAGGTTGGATCCAAGTTGGATCTAGGTTGGATCTAGGTTGGATCCAGGTTGGATCCAAGTTGGATCCGGGTTGGATCTAGGTTGGATCTAGGTTGGATCAGGTTTGGATCTAGGTCGGATCCGGGTTGGATCCGGGTTGGATCCGGGTTGGATCTGGGTTGGATCTAGGTTGGATCTAGGTTGGATCCAAGTTGGATCCAGGTTGGATCTAGGTTGGATCAAGGTTGGATCTAGGTTGGATCCAAGTTGGATCCAGGTTGGATCCGGGTTGGATCCGGGTTGGATCTGGGTTGGATCTGTAGCTAATGAATGGATTTGTAGCTAATGGATGGATCTGTAGCTAATGAATGGATCTGTAGCTAATGAATGGATCTTTAGCTAATGGATGGATCTGTAGGTAATGGATGGATCTGTAGCTAATGGATGGATCTGTAGCTAATGAATGGATCTTTAGCTAATGAATGGATCTTTAGCTAATGGATGGATCTGTAGCTAATGGATGGATCTGTAGCTAATGGATGGATCTGTAGCTAATGAATGGATCTTTAGCTAATGAATGGATTTGTAGCTAATGGATGGATCTGTAGCTAATGAATGGATCTTTAGCTAATGAATGGATTTGTAGCTAATGGATGGATCTGTAGCTAATGGATGGATCTGTAGCTAATGAATGGATCTTTAGCTAATGAATGGATCTTTAGCTAATGAATGGATCTTTAGCTAATGGATGGATCTGTAGCTAATGAATGGATCTTTAGCTAATGAATGGATTTGTAGCTAATGGATGGATCTGTAGCTAATGGATGGATCTGTAGCTAATGAATGGATCTTTAGCTAATGAATGGATCTTTAGCTAATGGATGGATCTGTAGGTAATGGATGGATCTGTAGCTAATGAATGGATCTTTAGCTAATGAATGGATCTTTAGCTAATGGATGGATCTGTAGCTAATGAATGGATCTTTAGCTAATGAATGGATCTTTAGCTAATGGATGGATCTTTAGCTAATGGATGGATCTGTAGCTAATGGATGGATCTTTAGCTAATGAATGGATCTTTAGCTAATGGATGGATCTTTAGCTAATGGATGGATCTTTAGCTAATGGATGGATCTGTAGGTAATGAATGGATCTTTAGCTAATGGATGGATCTTTAGCTAATGGATGGATCTTTAGCTAATGGATGGATCTGTAGGTAATGAATGGATCTTTAGCTAATGGATGGATCTTTAGCTAATGGATGGATCTGTAGCTAATGGATGGATCTGTAGCTAATGGATGGATCTGTAGCTAATGGATGGATCTGTAGCTAATGGATGGATCTATAGCTAATGAATGGATCTGTCTGTAACTCCCCACCTGAGCTGAGCCTGCTGTCTGTCCTCAGAGGGTCTACTTCCTGTCTCTGGAGTTCTACATGGGTCGGGCTCTGCAGAACACCATGATTAACCTGGGCCTGCAGAACGCCTGCGATGAAGCCATCTACCAGGTAGAGTTCCTCCTCGGTTCTCTGGCCTGAGGTCAGCTTTGTGTTTGTGGCGCTGCTCGTTCAGCTTCCTGCTAGTTTTAAAACCAGGACGGCGTCCTGTGTGTCTGCAGCTGGGATTGGACATCGAGGAGCTGGAGGAGATCGAAGAGGACGCTGGTCTGGGAAATGGAGGACTGGGACGACTGGCAGGTAACCTTAAGGCTTTAACAGTTTTCCCTCCCACGGTCCCTCCCCTGGTACCCCCCCTTGGTCCCCCCCCCCCGGTCCCTCCCACAGTCCCTCCCATGGTCCCTCTCCTGATCCCACCCACAGTCCCTCCCATGGTCCCTTCCATGGTCCCTCCCATGGTCCCTTCCACGGTCCCTCCCATGATCCCTCTCCTGATCCCTCCCACAGTCCCTTCCATGGTCCCTCCCATGATCCCTCCCACAGTCCCTCCCATGGTCCCTTCCATGGTCCCTACCATGGTCCCTTCCATGGTCCCTCCCATGATCCCTCCCATGATCCCTCAGGAAGGTCTTTGCTAACATCTTCCTTCCTCCTGGTTGCAGCCTGTTTTCTGGACTCCATGGCGACGCTCGGTCTGGCTGCGTACGGCTACGGGATCCGCTACGAGTTCGGCATCTTCAACCAGAGGATCAGCAACGGGTGGCAGGTGCGGCCTCCTACACAAGCTGCGCTCAGGGTGTTATGTGAAGAGGCGTTGACCTGTTGCTCCGCCCTGTGCAGGTGGAGGAGGCAGATGATTGGCTACGGTTCGGGAACCCCTGGGAGAAGGCGAGGCCCGAGTACATGCTGCCGGTTCATTATTACGGCCGAGTGCTGAAAACGGAGAGCGGGATGAAGTGGACCGACACACAGGTGAGACTCTGAGTGTTCTGAGCTGAAACCGACGGAGCACCTGGTTACTTCATAACCTGGGTGTGTGTGTGTGCAGGTGGTGCTGGCGATGCCCTATGACACTCCAGTTCCTGGTTACCGTAACAACACGGTGAACACGATGAGACTGTGGTCGGCTAAAGCTCCGAATGACTTCAACCTGCAGAACTGTACGTCTGATCCGGGTTCAGTTCACCCTGTAAACACACAGCACAGGTGTTTGGGTTCTGGTGGGAAAAACCTGGTCCTGTGGAACAGCTGCCTCCATCCAGGGTTCTGGTTCGTCAGGGTTTACTTGTGCAGAACCTGGAAATATCGATTCATCCGACCCAACATTTAGAACATGATGGGGAGATGATGAAGGGTTCTGCTGCTGATTAAGATGTTGGAGTGAGGCCCAGTTCAGCCCAGTTGATCCAGAGCGGCTCAGCCCAGTTCAGCCCAGTTCAGCCCAGTTGATCCAGAGCGGCTCAGCCCAGTTCAGCCCATTTCAGCCCAGTTGATCCAGAGCGGCTCGGCCCAGTTAATCCAGAGTAGCTCGGCCTAGTCCAGCCCAGTTAATCCAAAACTGCTCGGTCCAGTTCGGCCCAGTTAATCCAGAGCTGCTCGGCCCAGTTTGGCCGAGTTAATCCAGAGTAGTTTGGCCCAGTTCAGCCCAGTTAATCCAGTCGGGCTCGGCCCAGTTCAGCCCAGTTAATCCAGTCGGGCTCGGCCCAGTTTAGCCCAGTTAATCCAGTCGGGCTCGGCCCAGTTTAGCCCAGCTCGGCCCAGTTAATCCAGAGCGGCTCGGCCCGGCCCAGTTCAGCCCAGTTAATCCAGAGCTGCTCGGCCCAGTTCGGCCCAGTTAATCCAGAGCAGCTCGGCCCAGTTTGGCCGAGTTAATCCAGAGTAGCTTGGCCCAGTTCAGCCCAGTTAATCCAGTCGGGCTCGGCCCAGTTCAGCCCAGTTAATCCAGTCGGGCTCGGCCCAGTTTAGCCCAGTTAATCCAGTCGGGCTCGGCCCAGTTTAGCCCAGCTCGGCCCAGTTAATCCAGAGCGGCTCGGCCCGGCCCAGTTCAGCCCAGTTAATCCAGAGCTGCTCGGCCCAGTTCGGCCCAGTTAATCCAGAGCAGCTCGGCCCAGTTCAGTCCAGTTAATCCAGAGCAGTTTGGCCCAGTTCAGCCCAGTTAATCCAGAGCAGTTTGGCCCAGTTCAGCCCAGTTAATCCAGAGAAGTTCGGCCCAGTTCAGCCCAGTTAATCCAGGCGTGTTCTGTCCTCTGTTGCTCCGCAGTTAATCTGGGAGATTACGTGGAAGCCTTGCTGCACAGAAACCTGGCCGAGAACATCTCCAGAGTTCTGTACCCCAACGATAACGTGAGTCCGACCCGACCCGACCTCGCACACAGCGGGATGGCGGCGGTGCTGACCGGAAGGTAACGGCTTTGTCTCCGTAGTTCTTCGAGGGGAAGGAGCTGCGTCTGAAGCAGGAGTACTTTGTGGTCGCCGCCACGCTGCAGGACACCATCCGCAGGTTCAAGTCCTCCAAGTTCGGCTGCAGAGACCCGGTCCGGACGTCCTTCGACACGTTCCCTGAGAAGGTGAAACCTTCTGAAGGAATTCTGAAGGATCTTTGGGGGGCGGGGCTGCTGCTCATTGGTCGGCCTTCTGCGGCTCTGGTCTCAGATTGTCCTTCCCGTCCTGCCAGGTGGCGATCCAGCTGAACGACACCCACCCGGCGCTGGCCATCCCCGAACTGATGCGGATCCTGGTGGACGTGGAGAAGCTGGACTGGGACAAGGTCCGTGGGACCAGGGGAGGGACCAGGGGAGGGACCGTGGGAGGGACCAGGGGAGGGACCGTGGGAGGGATCATGGGAGGGACCATGGGAGGGACCAGGGGAGGGACCAGGGGAGGGACCAGGGGAGGGACCATGGAAGGGACCAGGGGAGGGACCAGGGGAGGGACCAGGGGAGGGACCAGGGGAGGGACCATGGGAGGGACCATGGAAGGGACCAGGGGAGGGACCATGGAAGGGACCATGGGAGGGACCATGGAAGGGACCAGGGGAGGGACCAGGGGAGGGACCATGGGAGGGACCATGGAAGGGACCATGGGAGGGACCATGGAAGGGACCAGGGGAGGGACCATGGGAGGGACCATGGAAGGGACCATGGAAGGGACCATGGGAGGGACCATGGGAGGGACCATGGGAGGGACCAGGGGAGGGACCAGGGGAGGGACCAGGGGAGGGACCAGGGGAGGGACCATGGAAGGGACCAGGGGAGGGACCATGGAAGGGACCAGGGGAGGGACCATGGGAGGGACCATGGAAGGGACCATGGAAGGGACCATGGGAGGGACCATGGAAGGGACCAGGGGAGGGACCATGGGAGGGACCATGGAAGGGACCAGGGGAGGGACCAGGGAAGGGACCATGGGAGGGACCATGGGAGGGACCATGGGAGGTGACTAACCCGTGCGTCTGTGTGCTCAGGCGTGGGACATCACCTGCCGCACCTGTGCGTACACCAACCACACGGTGCTGCCCGAGGCGCTGGAGCGCTGGCCCGTCGCCATGTTCCAGCAGCTGCTGCCCCGACACCTGCTTATCATCTACGACATCAACCAGAGACACCTGGACGTAAGGCCGCCGCTCTTCTTCTGCGCTTTGATTCAATCCCGACACGGGCTGTAAGCGTCCGCCTTCTGTCCCAGAGGGTCGCGGCCATGTTTCCAGGCGACGTGGACCGTCTGCGGCGGATGTCTCTGATCGAGGAGGGAGACCCCAAGACGATCAACATGGCGCACCTGTGTGTGGTCGGATCCCACGCCGTCAACGGCGTGGCCATGATCCACTCGGACATCATCAGGAACACCGTGTGAGTTTCCAGAGGGCGCCTGCTCGATCTGCTCATCTCAGGCGTCCCTGACTCAGTTCCTCTTCTTCTGCAGGTTTAAAGACTTCTATGAGATGGATCTGGAGAAGTTCCAGAATAAAACTAACGGCATCACTCCACGCCGCTGGCTGCTGCTGTGCAACCCCGGCCTGTCTGAAATCATCGCTGAGGTATCGCTGCACACGCAGAGCGTTTACCCACAATGCATTTCGCTCCTGCCCGAGCCGAAATCAGCCGGCCTGAAGCTGATTTCCCTTAAGCTCTAAACTCTGTAAACTTTAGCAACATTTGAAACATTTTCAGGCGAGAAAGTAGTCGTTTAGATCCCCAACGTGTTGAAAACCTGACAAAATACCGGCTGTTTACAATTTTGTTCCCACGAATTCGGCGCTACTAAAGCTAGCCGCAGTGAGCTAACGCACTTCCTGTTATTTTCACAAAATAAAATACCCGTTGCCTTTTATCATAGGGAAAGCCATTACCATACAATTGGTGCTTTTGTTTTGAAAACAGGAAGTGAACCTACCCTCGTTGTAGCTAGCTTGAAACTGCCGTTTTGACAGGAAATGACGATCGGCGACGTCACGTTACGTTGCATCTTGGGTAGTTTGAGTATGAGTAGTAACCTCATGATGCATACCCAACATTTCAGAGAATCTAGTATGCATCTGGGAACTTCTGCTTACTCAAACTCGCATACTAACTCATACTAAGTTAGGAGGAGTAGTAGGAGTATGCGGTTTGGAACACAGCCAAAGACACACCTGCCTCCCTAAGACTGGTTCTGATCTGTTGGACGGGCCTTTGGGGATTCTTCTTCTTCCTTGGCCCACCTGTGCATTCTTTCTTCTTCATGACCTTGTTGCTTTTCTTCCTGCAGAAGATCGGAGAAGACTTCTTCACAGACCTCCTCCAGCTGAAGAACATCCTCCAGTTTGAGGACGATGAATCCTTCATCAGAGACGTGGCCAAAGTCAAACAGGTAGCAGCAGAAACCGACCCGCCGGTGAGGCCTCGCCCTCTGGTCCGTCCTCTCACAGGTGTCCGTCTGCCCTCAGGAGAACAAGCTGAAGTTCGCCTCCTTCCTGGAGGAACACAACCGGGTGAAGGTGAACCCGGACTCCCTTTTTGACATCCAGGTGAAGAGGATCCATGAGTACAAGAGGCAGCTGCTCAACTGTCTGCACGCCATCACGCTCTACAACCGTAAGAGTTTCTGAGTTTCTGATGTGTTTTTAGTCCAGAACACCAGCAGGTCCAAGCTGCAGGTACACCTGCAGTTTGAATCCTTCTCACACGGCATGGACCGTAAACCAGGACACGGTGCTGCAGTTTGAAGCTAAAAAACTGGAGAATTGGTTTGATTAACCAGCTTTAAGCCCCGCCCCCCTTAATAAAGAAAGTCCCACATTAACACATTAACATCTCATTTCTACCAGCACATAACAGACAGGAAACGTTTGGCCGTTAGCTCGTGCAGCTAACAGGAAACGTTTGGCCGTTAGCTCATGCAGCTAACAGGAAGTGTTTGGCCGTTAGCTCATGCAGCTAACAGGAAGTGTTTGGCCGTTAGCTCACGCAGCTAACAGGAAGCGTTCATATGGAAGATGTCCGGGTGAAATTTAGAGAAAATTAACCAAAATATTTAACAATAGATGTTTTGGTTCAAATCTTGGATTCAGACGTTCTCTTTTTATTTATGTGATGGATTAATATTCAGAATATATTGGTGACATGAAATGTTGTTTGTCTTCCAGTAAACATTTTTAAAGAGTCATTTTGGTTTTTGTGGGTTTGCTGCCCCCTGCTGGAGAATCTGATTCAGTTTCTTTTGTTTTTCAGGAATCAAACTGCAGCCCAAGCGGCGGTTTGTTCCCAGGACGGTGATCATCGGAGGGAAGGTGCTGCTCGTTTAGTCTCAGATGTGAAAACATCTGGAGGAGTCCAGTGTTCTCATGGGGTTCCACTGTGTCGCCCCCTGCAGGCAGCTCCAGGGTACCACATGGCGAAGAAGATCATCAAGCTGATCACGTCGGTGGGTCAGGTGATCAATAACGACCCGGCGGTGGGAGACAAGCTGAAAGTGATCTTCCTGGAGAACTACAGAGTGTCTTTGGCTGAGAGAGGTGAGAGCATGGAGCCCAGGCGCTTCTCTTTCCTCCGAGTCCTCCAGAACCTTCTTCTCTGGAGAATCTGGACTCGTTCAGGGTTCTCTTCCATTTCATTTTTGTGTTGTTTTTTTATTTATGCAACGAATTTGCCAACTTTTTTAGCCAAAAAAATCAAAACAATTAGACAAAACATTCAACTAATCTGTGTCTAAAACCTAGAAATAACTCTGACGTTATGTCACAACTAGGGCTGGGCACGTTAACTCGTTATTATCGCATTAACTTAACTTAATTATTTAACGCTGATGATTATTTTATCGCGCATTAACGCAGGTTTTATTATTGTAAAAGTCTGTGTGATAAAATAGTGATAAAATAAAGATAAACTAGCAGGTAACATCACCGCTACAGCTGTGAAGCTCACGGAGCTAACCGGCGCTACTTCCTGTTTTTACTTGTTTCAACATAAAAGCATGTATTTCAAAATAAATGTAAAAAAACTCCTGCATTTACAGCCAAGTTGAATTGTCTTCTTGCTCACAGGCTTTTATTTTGTTAAAATATGTTGCTCACAGGCTTTTATTTTGTAAAAGTCTGTTGCTCACAGGCTTTTATTTTGTAAAAGTCTGTTGCTCACTCTGCTGGTTCTGGTCCTGGTCCTGGTTCTGGTTCTCAGTGATCCCGGCCGCAGACCTTTCCGAGCAGATCTCCATGGCGGGAACGGAAGCTTCCGGAACAGGAAACATGAAGTTCATGGTGAACGGCGCGCTGACCATCGGCACCATGGACGGAGCCACGGTGGAGATGGCCGAGGAGGCCGGCGAGGAGAACCTCTTCATCTTCGGTTTGAGGGTGACGGACGTGGAGGAGCTGGACAGGAAGGGGTGAGGTCACTTCCTGTTCTCAGAACGGTGATGATGCTGAAGATGATGCTGATACAAAACAGTTCAAAGTGCTTCACATAAAATAAAAGCATTGCAGCAGGGAGTGGAAGAAGCATTACAAATATAATAATAATAAAAGAAAATAAAAAAAATTAAAAATTTAAATAAATACATAAAAGAATATAAAGAGAAACAGATAAAATCATTTAAATGATTAAAAGAATATAAAGAGAAACAAATAAAAATAATTAAAATACATAAAAGAATATAAAGAGGAACAAATAAAATCATTTAAATTAATTAAAAAACCAGAAACAGTCCAGATAAGTTCAAAGATATCGTGCAGATTTCATGCATAGACACACGAGAACAGAAATGTCTTTAACCTGGATTTAAAAATGTCTCCATTTGGTGAAAGTTTAATCTCCACTGGCAGTTTGTTCCACTTGTTTGCAGCAGAACAGCTAAATGCTGCTTCTCCATGTTTAGTCTGGACTCTGGACTGGACCAGCTGGCCTGAGTCCTTGGATCTCAGAGCTCTGCTAGATGAGTTTCACCTGATTTAACAACAAAGATCTGGACTACTGAGTTCACGTAACTCAACGACGGCTTACCCAAACACTACAAACAAACTACTGCAGATTCAAATATAGCACAGACAACCAAACATTGCTCTGAACATGAACTGTGAAATCTTAAAGTTAAAAAGTGTCAAGTTTAGTCCCCACTACAAGTTCAAAAGATCCCGGACAAGCCCCCAATGAATGTCATGACACGCTTGTTGGGAAGCTACAATAACTGGAGACCGAATACTGGAGTTAAATGAGGTTTTGGTTTCTTATTATAACCCAGCCAGCATCCATAAGTAATCCACCAAAATGGGCCCAACTTCTCCACATAAGAGGTCACCTCTAAGAATCTTCCTCACACCTTGTAGGCATCATTGAATGCTGATGTGCAGGCAGGTCAACACACAAAGCTACAACACTAAGTCACCACATAGTTGCTCATATAAAGTATTTAACCTGTCTGCCCTTAACATAAGACCATCAGTAGCAAACAGTTTCCGTTAGCCAACGAGTTCACGTAGTCCCCACTACAAGTTCAAAAGATCCCGGACAAGCCCCCAATTAATGTCATGACACGCTTGTTGGGAAGCAACATTAACTGGAGACCGAATACTGGAGTTAAATAAGGTTTTGGTTTCTTATTAAAACCCAGCCAGCATCAACTCTCAGCAATGATACCAGGCATGCTTTATGAACAGCTTCTCGATACAAACCAATCCAGCTTTATTTATAAAGCACATTTAAACCAGCAAAGTTGAACCAAAGTGTTGGAATGAAGCCAATTAGAATAATTAAGTCCATTCAAAGATTCAAAGAGACCTAAGCATGCGGATCAGAAAACTAGGACTGAACCACCTGAGCCACGGTCACCTATTCATGTGGCATATGTTTGAATAGATATAAGGTTACAACAGATATCTGTAGCATCTTTTCATGAAGTCATAAAGTGCAATTCAGGATTTCTGTAAAGATGTTATTAGCAACATTTCGACTGCACACGTGAAGGAGGAAATGTTGACTTTCTTCAAAGAATGCATAACAGGAAGCGTTTGGCCGTTAGCTCATGCAGCTAACAGGAAGCGTTTGGCCGTTAGCTCACGCAGCTAACAGGAAGCGTTTGGCCGTCAGCTCGTGCAGCTAACAGGAAGTATTTGGCCGTTAGCTCTTGCAGCTAACAGGAAGTGTTCATATGGAAGTTGTCCAATCCAGGAAATGTTGACTTTCTTCAAAGCAAGACTACAGTTGAGGCCCAAGTTCGATCAGACGGGGTCGCTGTGGTCATATGAAGGTGGTGCCAGAGAACTTCAGAATAACAAGCCTTAGGAATGATTTTGTTTCCCGTTTTCTGCAGCTACGATGCTACAGAGTATTACAACCGTCTGCCGGAGCTGAAACTGGCTGTGGACCAGATCCAGTCCGGCTTCTTCAGTCTTGCAGAACCAGATCTGTTCAGAGACCTGACTGAGATGCTGATGAAACACGACAGGTAACTGTTAGCTTAGCTTAGCACAGAGACTGGGAGCAGGGTGAAACTGTTAGCGTAGCTTAGCACAGAGACTGGGAGCAGGGTGAAACTGTTAGCGTAGCTTAGCACAGAGACTGGGAGCAGGGTGAAACTGTTAGCGTAGCTTAGCACAGAGACTGGGAGCAGGGTGAAACTGTTAGCGTAGCTTAGCACAGAGACTGGGAGCAGGGTGAAACTGTTAGCGTAGCTTAGCTCAGAGACTGGGAGCAGGGTGAAACTGTTAGCGTAGCTTAGCACAGAGTCTGGGAGCAGGGTGAAACTGTTAGTGTATCTTAGCACAAACATTGCAAATAGGGGAAACCTGTTAGCATAGCTTAGCACAGAGACTGGGAGCAGGGTGAAACTATTAGCGTAGTTTAGCACAGACACTGGGAGCAGGGTGAAACTATTAGCGTAGTTTAGCACAGACACTGGGAGCAGGGTGAAACTATTAGCGTAGCTTAGCACAGACACTGGGAGCAGGGTGAAACTATTAGCGTAGCTTAGCATAGAGACTGGGAGCAGGGTGAAACTATTAGCGTAGCTTAGCACAGAAACTGGGAGCAGGGGGAAGCTCTGACTTTATGACCGTTTCTCTGTCGTCCTTCATGTTGTCCTATGTTGTCTCCTACAGGTTTAAGGTGTTTGCAGATTATGAAGCCTACGTCAAATGTCAGGAGCGAGTTGGTAAACTGTACGAGGTAATCCAGAACATCCATGTTTCCTTTAACACACTCATAACGAGTCTTTTCTGTGCAGAAGCTAAAAGAAAAGGTAGCTGGTTTAACATGTTTGAAGAAGCACGAGGACGAGCTGAGAATGGATGTCGGCAGTAAACAGACTTCAGGTTCATATTGCACTCAAAAACAAACAGGAAGTGATGTCATCGAGACCTATTTTAATCTGAACTACCTACTAGCACAAGCACACCATCATATCGTCCTTAATGTGTCTTAATGTGCCCATCAGAGAAGCTTCAGCCTGTTAATGTGAACTAACGTTCTGAGTCCCATCAGAGTCCAACCGGAACAAAAACAGCTCATTTTATCAGACGTGTTGTGTCTGTAACATCAGAAACTGCTGGTTAAACTGCTGGTTAAACTGCTGGTTAAACTGGTAGTTAAACTGCTAGTTAAACTGCTAGTTAAACTGCTGGTTAAACTGCTAGTTAAACTGCTGGTTAAACTGCTAGTTAAACTGCTAGTTAAACTGCTAAAGACAATAAAACAGGAAATAAGAGGCTTTATCAGGATTTCAACTGCAGTAAAACAGTTTATGAAAGCTGAGACAGCAGGAGAGAAGCTAACAGATGTTAGCACAGCTAGATGTTAGCTAGGAAGCTAACAGATGTTAGCACAGCTGGATGTTAGCTAGGAAGCTAACAGCTGCTGATCTGTGGTCCTGTTATCAGCATCAGGAGGAATGTTTGGTTCAGATCATCCAGAAATAAAATAAAGCACATTTATTTTAGCTGAATCTGGTTCATGGTGGACATTTTCTCTTTTTTTTTGACAAATATCTTTATTGATTTTTTTCTTTTAATTAACAAACAACCACATACAAAAACAAAGCAACAAGAACAAAAGAAGGCACATTAACAGACATAATCATCAAGCACAAACAGTAAGTAGATACAAAATCTGGAAATGAACATTCACAGTGAAGAAAGTAAAAAGAATAACATGAGCAGAAGAAGAAGAAAAAAAAAAGTTATACAATCTCCGACAAACCCCCTCCCTCCAAAAACTCCATAAACGAATCCCAGATCTTAACAAATCTGTTATATTTCCCCTTGATGGCTATACAGTGAGAGTCCTTCAGCACACATCTGCTTACTTGGCCTATACATAGATTTACATGAGAGAGCGATTTTATGTTTAGCTTCACGTATACATTATATGACCATTGATTTCTCATACTTACTGAGTGTACAATTATCTGGGAAAAGTCCCAGAATACAGAGCTTAGGGCACAGTGGAAGATGTGTACCAGTGATCTCAGACAAAGTCGTAATTATCTCCTTCCAAAATACTATTAGGATAATGGAACAAGCCCCTTTATGTGTACCACATTTAACACATAGATCAGGTGTGTTAGGATCAATACGATGTTGTACTACTGGAGTAATATATGTTCTCATCAGCCATTTGTACTGAAGTAACTTAAACCGTGTATTTATCGTTTGAACTCGGCTTTGTAAGCACACACAGCTATCATTTCAGTAGTGTTCAGGGAAGGCATGTCTAAGGAGTTTTGAGTTTGTTTTATGAAATGTCTAATCTGCAAATATTTAAAAAAGTGTTTGGCATCAATGTTAAACCTTTGCTGAACATCAGTAAAACGTAAAAGAACATCTTTATCGTAAAGATCTGATGTTTTGTTGATACCCTGATTAGCTCATATCTTAAAGTGATACTCCGGAGTAGATTCAACCTGGGGTCATTTGAACCGTGATATCCAGCCAAGTAGCCCACCCGCAGTTTTTCCGATATTGGCTGAACATCAGCTGAGTTACTGAGTTATCCCGAATAGCTTCGTACAAGCGCTAATGGACCCTGGCAGTATCTCTAAAATTACCACACTAAAATCACATGCCATGACACCAAACTTCTACAGTAGTACAAATATGGTCTGTACTCACAAAGCGATGCATTTGGAAGTTTGAAAATAGTCCAGGAGTTTATTATTATCAACACAAGCCTGATAGCTTCTCTGCAGCTAAAGCTGCGTCGACGTCACTTCCTTGATCTGGGAGCTTCAAAGTAAGATGAGGGTTGATCTACTACTGTAGACAACAAAGTATATGCTATATTCTACATGTTTTTTTATGATTTTTTATGTTGTAGAGTTGTGAATTTATTTTATCAATGGAGAAATTGAGCAGCCTTGCTTTGTTGTCTACAGTAGTAGATCAACCCTCATCTTACTTTGAAGCTCCCAGATCAAGGAAGTGACGTCGACGCAGCTTTAGCAGCAGAGAAGCTATCAGGCTTGTGTTGATAATAATAAACTCCTGGACTATGTACAAACTTCCAAATGCATCGCTTTGTGAGTACAGACCATATTTGTACTACTGTAGAAGTTTGGTGTCATGGCATGTGATTTTAGTGTGGTAATTTTGGAGATACTGCCAGGGTCCGTTAGCGCTTGTACTAAGCTATTCGGGATAACTCAGTAACTCAGCTGATGTTCAGCCAATATCGAAAAAACTGCGGGTGGGCTACTTGGCTGGATGTCACGGTTCAAATGACCCCAGGGTGGATCTACTCCGGAGTATCACTTTAAAGCCAAGATCATTCGTACCTGGTGTGAAATTTCTATTTCCCCAAATGGGAGTAAATTGGGATAAAGCAGCATTTTATTTTAAGTAGTTCAAAACCTTATGCCAGACGATCACTGTATTTTTAACAAAAGGATTTAGGGTACATTTTTTTCCAAATAGAAAGATTAGCTGAGTGGAGATATAACTTAAGAGGGATTTTGGTGGTTGTCTTCTCCTCGATCCTCGCCCAGTTAGGGAATGATGTAGTCTCAAACCAGTATGAAGCCGCTCTGCAGCCCAATGGTATCCTTGGAGAAAAGGGTACCCCCCCCCCCCCCCCCCCCCCCCCCCCCCCCAGCAGGGTGAAACTGTTAGCGTAGCGTAGCTTAGCACATCCCAGAGACTGGGAGCAGGGTGAAACTGTTAGCGTAGCGTAGCTTAGCACATCCCAGAGACTGGGAGCAGGGTGAAACTGTTAGCGTAGCGTAGCTTAGCACAGCCCAGAGACTGGGAGCAGGGTGAAACTGTTAGCGTAGCGTAGCTTAGCACATCCCAGAGACTGGGAGCAGGGTGAAACTGTTAGCGTAGCGTAGCTTAGCACATCCCAGAGACTGGGAGCAGGGTGAAACTGTTAGCGTAGCGTAGCTTAGCACATCCCAGAGACTGGGAGCAGGGTGAAACTGTTAGCGTAGCGTAGCTTAGCACATCCCAGAGACTGGGAGCAGGGTGAAACTGTTAGCGTAGCGTAGCTTAGCACAGCCCAGAGACTGGGAGCAGGGTGAAACTGTTAGCGTAGCGTAGCTTAGCACATCCCAGAGACTGGGAGCAGGGTGAAACTGTTAGCGTAGCATAGCTTAGCACATCCCAGAGACTGGGAGCAGGGTGAAACTGTTAGCGTAGCATAGCTTAGCACATCCCAGAGACTGGGAGCAGGGTGAAACTGTTAGCGTAGCATAGCTTAGCACAGCCCAGAGACTGGGAGCAGGGTGAAACTGTTAGCGTAGCATAGCTTAGCACATCCCAGAGACTGGGAGCAGGGTGAAACTGTTAGCGTAGCATAGCTTAGCACAGCCCAGAGACTGGGAGCAGGGTGAAATTGTTAGCCTAGCTTAGTACAGAGACTGGGAGCAGGGTGAAACTGTTAGCGTAGCGTAGCTTAGCACATCCCAGAGACTGGGAGCAGGGTGAAACTGTTAGCGTAGCGTAGCTTAGCACATCCCAGAGACTGGGAGCAGGGTGAAACTGTTAGCGTAGCGTAGCTTAGCACATCCCAGAGACTGGGAGCAGGGTGAAACTGTTAGCGTAGCATAGCTTAGCATAGCCCAGAGACTGGGAGCAGGGTGAAACTGTTAGCGTAGCATAGCTTAGCACATCCCAGAGACTGGGAGCAGGGTGAAACTGTTAGCGTAGCATAGCTTAGCACAGCCCAGAGACTGGGAGCAGGGTGAAATTGTTAGCCTAGCTTAGCACAGAGACTGGGAGCAGGGTGAAACTGTTAGCGTAGCATAGCTTAGCACAGCCCAGAGACTGGGAGCAGGGTGAAACTGTTAGCGTAGCGTAGTTTAGCACAGCCCAGAGACTGAGAGCAGGGTGAAACTAACGCTAACAAAAGGGCAGGAACAGATTGGTCAGGAAAACGACCACGTCATCAGCAAAGAGAGCTGTTTTAGACATTTTCTCTTTTGAATAGTTTTTATCGTAAAATATTTCTGATCCGACTCAGACAGAACGCTGGTTTATCTGAATAAGTGTTTGCTGCTGCCTGAGTTCTGATGTACGTACCCGTGACCCGTTCAGAACCCCAGAGAGTGGACCAGGATGGTGATCCGGAACATCGCCGCCTCGGGGAAGTTCTCCAGCGACAGAACCGTCGCTCAGTACGCCTGCGAGATCTGGGGCGTGGAGCCGTCCGGCGTGAAGATCCCGCCGCCCAACGAGCCGCCATTCCAGAACCTGAGCAGAACCTGAGCAGAACCAGAACCTGAGCAGAACCTGAGCAGAACCTCAACAGAACCAGAACCTGAGCAGAACCAGAGCAGAACCAGAACCTGAGCAGAACCAGAACCTGAGCAGAACCAGAACCTGAGCAGAACCTGAGCAGAACCTCAACAGAACCAGAACCTGAGCAGAACCTGAGCAGAACCTGAGCAGAACCAGAACCTGAGCAGAACCTGAGCAGAACCTCAACAGAACCAGAACCTGAGCAGAACCATCATTTTCTGGCCTTATGAACAACCACTGAGATGAATAAATGTCACAAACGGGGAAACCTTGACATCAACGTTCTTTCCTGGTTTCTGTTGGAGCTCAAACCAGAACCGGCTGATTCCGAGCTGAGCATCTTCCCCAGAGGGATCGGCTCAGTTTGAAGCTCCGGGATCAGCAACATTAACCAGGAAAGGAACCTCTGAGTGGTGTAACGGCAGCTGAAGCGTGACTGCACCCAGCAGGTTAAGCACTGAATTAAACCATCAGAAAACTCCTGACTTTGATCAGGATGAAGCAGCTTTAAAAGCATCTTTGGCCCAAATAAAATCTTTACTTCGTCACCTGTTTAAAAACAATAAAAATGTTGATATTTAATTTGTTTCCTAAATAAAGAAATTCATGAAAATGATAAATTATAGATGATTCATATTTTGCTCTTTACGTTATTTTTTTATATAAAATGTCGTCGCTCAGATTGAACTGAACCACAATTTATCCAGAATTAAACCTCGAGGCCTAAAATACAAGAAGTACACACTGAACATGTGGCTCAATACATCTTAGTTATTCTAAGTTCTCTTATGGCAATTTCTTTACATTTAAATGTGATAACTTTGCATTTAAATGTGATAACTTTGCATTTATATGTGATAACTTTACATTTAAATGTGATAACTTTGCATTTAAATGTGATAACTTTACATTTAAATGTGATAACTTTGCATTTAAATGTGATAACTTTGCATTTAGCAGAGCAAACGGCTGAACTTAATTCCAGGAAATCTCTTCATCCTCTTAACTTTCCCCTGAATCGGCAGCTTTGAGCTTTGGTCCCGTTTCCTCGTTGGTCCGCTGGCAGCTAAAAGCAGAACTTTGAGGTTTTCATGTCTCAGATCCGTGTTTTCCTCTTTAAAAAATCACTTCAGAGCCTCACAGCTGAAGTTCGTGTTATCGTTGGATAAATGTTGTTTCAGGAAACCTGCAACTCTGACATGAACGTCCAAAGAGCCTCAACTGGACTTCAGAGGTGTTTTATGGGAAATCGAGTCCACTCAGTCACACCGAACACATGAACGTGGATCACTGGCAGAACAATAAGCTAATTATGGGGCACCACTGGTTAAAACAATAAGCTAATTATGGGGCACCGCTGGTAAAACAATAAGCTAATTATGGGGCACCACTGGTTAAAACAATAAGCTAATTATGGGGCACCGCTGGTAAAAACAATAAGCTAATTATGGGGCACCGCTGGTAAAAACAATAAGCTAATTATGGGGCACCGCTGGTAAACAATAAGCTAATTATGGGGCACCACTGGTTAAAACAATAAGCTAATTATGGGGCACCGCTGGTAAAAACAATAAGCTAATTATGGGGCACCACTGGTTAAAGCAATAAGCTAATTATGGGGCACCGCTGGCAGAACAATAAGCTAATTATGGGGCACCACTGGTTAAAACAATAAGCTAATTATGGGGCACCGCTGGTAAAAACAATAAGCTAATTATGGGGCACCGCTGGCAGAACAATAAGCTAATTATGGGGCACCACTGGTTAAAACAATAAGCTAATTATGGGGCACCGCTGGTAAAAACAATAAGCTAATTATGGGGCACCGCTGGTAAACAATAAGCTAATTATGGGGCACCGCTGGTAAAACAAGCTAATTATGGGGCACCGCTGGTAAAACAATAAGCTAATTATGGAGCACCGCTGGTAAAACAATAAGCTAATTATGGGGCACCGCTGGCAGAACAATAAGCTAATTATGGGGCACCGCTGGTAAAACAATAAGCTAATTATGGGGCACCGCCGGTAAAACAATAAGCTAATTATGGGGCACCACTGGTAAAACAATAAGCTAATTATGGGGCACAGCTGGTAAAAACAATAAGCTAATTATGGGGCACCGCTGGTAAAAACAATAAGCTAATTATGGGGCACCACTGGTTAAAGCAATAAGCTAATTATGGGGCACAGCTGGTAAAAACAATAAGCTAATTATGGGGCACCGCTGGCAGAACAATAAGCTAATTATGGGGCACCACTGGTTAAAGCAATAAGCTAATTATGGGGCACCACTGGTTGAAACAATAAGCTAATTATGGGGCACCGCTGGTAAAACAATAAGCTAATTATGGGGCACCGCTGGTAAAACAATAAGCTAATTATGGGGCACCACTGGTTGAAACAATAAGCTAATTATGGGGCACCGCTGGTAAAACAATAAGCTAATTATGGGGCACAGCTGGTAAAAACAATAAGCTAATTATGGGGCACCGCTGGCAGAACAATAAGCTAATTATGGGGCACCACTGGTTAAAGCAATAAGCTAATTATGGAGCACCGCTGGTTAAACAATAAGCTAATTATGGGGCACCACTGGTTAAAGCAATAAGCTAATTATGGGGCACCGCTGGTAAAAACAATAAGCTAATTATGGGGCACCGCTGGTAAAACAATAAGCTAATTATGGGGCACCGCTGGCAGAAACAACACACACACACAGCTACGTAAAACAAATATTTAATTCATAATTCAAGTCATAACAGGCTTCAAACAGATGTTTTTACAAACAAACCTCCAGCCGGGGAGTCCGGGTGACCAGGTGAAGAAGAAGAAGAAAAGAAGAAAGAAGAAGAAACCATGCGGAGGAGAAAATAATAATAAATCTGCCGCTCAGAATAAATCCTATGAGATAAAAACACTCTGTTTACGCTGCAAGTCGCCCAGATTTCCGCCGTCCTTTTCGCTCTGGAGGACAAACGGTTGCCATGGTGACCCTGTGTCCCGTGAAGCCAGTGAGAGGGGGGGGGGGGAATGTGCTGAGTCTGACGGGAACAAAGCGACGTGTCACCGGCGGCGTCCGCCTCTGAGTCACAGCGTGACGGGATGAGCTGAGCCGAGGAAGTCGCTGAAACAACAACAGAACAGGTGAGCGGGACGTTCGGCCGCCGGCGGCATCATGGCGGCGGCGGCGTGGCGGCGCTACCTGAGGATGTTTGGCAGCTCCGGGCTCCTGTAGATGAACTTGTGTTTGTAGGCGAGAGAAGACGGAAACGAGACAAACTGAACCTTCAGACCGCCGAGGCTCTTCGACTGAGACGCCGCGTTGTAGAGCTGCACGGGGACAGAGTTTAAGGTTAAAGGTTAAACTAAGGTAGAGTTTAAAGAGTTTAAAGAGTTTAAAGAAGAGTTTAAAGAAGAGTTTAAAGAGTTTAAAGAAGAGTTTAAAGAGTTTAAAGAAGTTTAAAGTGTTTAAAGAAGAGTTTAAAGAGTTTAAAGAAGAGTTTAAAGAGTTTAAAGAAGTTTAAAGTGTTTAAAGAAGAGTTTAAAGAGTTTAAAGAAGTTTAAAGTGTTTAAAGAAGAGTTTAAAGAGTTTAAAGAAGAGTTTAAAGAGTTTAAAGAAGAGTTTAAAGAAGAGTTTAAAAAAGTTGAAAGAAGAGTGTTTAAACTTAAAAGAAAATGTTTAAACTTTTTAAAAAAAGGAGTTTAGCTTGAATGTTTTTAGGCTTTCTGAAGTAAATAAATAAAGTTTGAACATAAAACTTAAACAGAAGTTTCTGAGTTACTGAAAGAATCTCAAAGCTTATCAGAACTGAAAGATCCATCAACACTTCTTCACTTCTCTCAGAGTTCTACCTTTTTTCCCAGGTGGAACGGAACCACGCTGTCGTCCTCGGCGTGGAGGATCAGAACCGGGCAGGAGATGTGGTTCACGCTGCAGAACAGAACACAGTGTGAGCTGCAGTTCCTCTGCCGTCCACCAGAGGCTGCTACACATCCAATCAGGCTGAATGAAAAGCTGCAGCTTTAACTGCTTAAAACACGTTAAACTGATAAACTTTCAGGCTGAAAATCAGCCGACAACCTTTTCAGAGACATTTTATATCCTCGCAAGCTCAGACGCAGAAACTCTGCAGGTTATTAAAGGTTATTAAAGGGTATTAAAGCGTCCCACTGCTGAGGAATCGTATCTCTAACAGGCAGCAGGGCTGCACGATAATGGCCAAAATGATTATCATGATTAATTATCACGATTAATTGTTGATTTTAACCAAAACAAATTTTATTGTCACATAGGCTTATTATAACTGCTTTCACATCCATATTGTGCTACATTCCTGGTAATGTACAAATATGTGTTTTCGAGTGGCTAAAGAGGTTCGTTGTGTTGCTTCGTGGCGCCAACACAACCGTACGGCACTCTTTGCATGTCACCTTTTCTTGAGTTGTGTCACTCGCCTTGAACCCAAAATGCTTCCACACAATGGAGGACGATCCGGTTCTCGGCCTCGCCCTCTGCCACGTTGGACATTTTTTGTTTTCTCTGTTAAGATTGTTTATAGCTCATAAGACCGACTGCTACCTGTTGTGGTGTGTTCGCCACGTTACTCTGTCCTCTGTAACTAGCATCTATATCTACAAACTAAACTGCGCGGTGCAGGGAGCAGCTCTGATTGGCTCATGGAGGCATGTGATCAGACTAGAGTTAAAGCGGAGGATCTTTGAAAACACCTTTAATACTTAGCGTTCTATGGACGGAACGACGCATTTTAAATATCGCTCGTTATCGTGATTAAAATTCGATATATTGTGCAGCCCTAACAGGAAGAGTCCAAAGTGTTCGTGGAAAAGAGCTCTAAAAGGTTCCACATGAAATCCAGAAAAACGTTCCTGTGGGTCAGAACAGGATTTCCAACTTTAAAAACTGATTATTTGATTTAAACTAAAGTTCTGTCAGAACTGAAAGTCTGGAGAAAAGCTTCTGAAAGTTATCCGAAATGTTTCTGAGCTCACAGAAAGCTAAAATCCTGAAGAAGTTTGAGGCTCGGCAGCGTTTCTCAGACCACCTTCCTAAAACCAAAGCTTTGGTCAAACGTATATTTGGTCGAGTTGAAGGTTCCCGGGTTATAAAAAGTTAAAAGGTTCTGATGTGCTGCCGCCGTTTGGACTCCAGGATCCGGGACGACCTCTGAACCTGGAAACAGGAAACAGGAAGTGAAAGTCTACGTACTTCTCGTCGCTGGCGAAGCGGATGTTGTTGGCGGTGATGGCGTCCAGGAAGAACCAGTCAAAGCCGGGCAGGTACCTGTACACCTGAAACACAGAGAACGGGTCAGCGCTGTGCTGTGAACGCGGGGTCCCAAGGGTTTGTGGGGCCCAGGTTCTGCAGGCGTTACCATGGAGAAGGGGTGACTCTTGGCCTCCTCTCTGATGTTGGTGAACGGCGACTCTAAGATCAGCGCGTCGGGAGGACTTCCTGAAGATACAGAACCACCGACTTCATTAGATAGATAGATGGATAGATAGATAAGTACTTTATTCATCCCAATTTGGGAAATTATTGTGTTGCAGCAGCAGACAGTATAAAATATATGTAAACAATTAAAGGAAAAACAAGCTAATAGAATAAAATTAGAGAAATAAACATTAGCTATATACAAATCTATAGTATGAAGAGTTAAATAATAATAATAATAATAATAAAAATCAGTAAACTAAATAAAAACAATTTGTACATTTAACAATAAAGGTAAAAATAAATTTAACTGAGCAGACTGAACCAATAAGAAATATGGGGTATATGGATCATTTACATTATGTTGTACTATGATGATATTTGTGCAAATATTATCATTAGTCAGCTCAGAGCTCTGCTGGATGATGTCATGCACCTTCAAACTACAACTCCCATGATCCCCTGCTGACCCTGAGCTCTAACTGAACTGCTTTCAGCATCTTTGGCCCCTAAAGGAGCTAAAGGGGATCAGGGCACAGCTGTTTCTGGCTGAAATGCATCATGGGACTTGTAGTAAAGGTGTGTCTGCAGCTTTATGCTGAAACATAAACATGAAGCAGCTCCTTATCTAACGGCTTCATGTTTCTGAACCATCATCCAGTCGTTCCCTGATGTTACCGGCCGATAAACCGACCAATCACAGCTCTGATCAGTGTGTGCGTCTCACCTCTGTCACACAGCCGTCTGACCAGGTTCGTGGCGACTCTGAAAAACAGAACGATCGGATTATTTCAAAGCGACACCATTTAACTGTAACTGTGGTTACCCTGGTTACCCCTGGTTACCCCGGTTACCCTGTTCCCAGAGAGTGTCCCCAGATGTAAAGCGGCAGAGATTTGTCCATCCGTCCTTTCAGCCAATCGTATACGAAGAGAGCGTCTGATGTCATCCCTCCCTCTGATGGCGAGCCGTCAGAATCGCCCCAACCTGCACACACAAGCACACAAATGGCTTTTAAGTTCCCGGATGCATACTAGATTCTCCGAAATGTTGGGTATGCATCATGAGGTTACTACTCATACTCAAACTACCCAAGATGCAACGTAACGTGACGTCGCCGATCGTCATTTCCTGTCAAAACGGCAGTTTCAAGCTAGCTACAACGAGGGTAGGTTCACTTCCTGTTTTCAAAACAAAAGCACCAATTGTATGGTAATGGCTTTCCCTATGATAAAAGGCAACGGGTATTTTATTTTGTGAAAATAACAGGAAGTGCGTTGCTCACTGCGGCTAGCTTTAGTAGCGCCGAATTCGTGGGAACAAAATGGTAAACAGCCGGTATTTTGTCAGGTTTTCAACACGTTGGGGATCTAAACGACTACTTTCTCACCTGAAAATGTTTCAAATGTTGCTAAAGTTTACAGAGTTTAGAGCTTAAGAGAAATCAGCTTCAGGCCGGCTGATTTCAGCTCGGGCAGGAGCGAAATGCATTGTGGGTAAACGCTCTGCATACTGTCTGATAGATGAGTATGCAGTATGCGGTTTCGAAGCCATTGGCTGTGTTCCAAACCACCTACTTCTCCTACTACTCCTTCTAACTTTAACTTTTTTTAAGTTCCCGGATGCGTACTAGATTCTCCGAAATGTTGGGTATGCATCATGAGGTTACTACTCATACTCAAACTACCCAAGATGCAACGTAACGTGACGTCGCCGATAGTCATTTCCTGTCAAAACGGCAGTTTCAAGCTAGCTACAACGAGGGTAGGTTCACTTCCTGTTTTCAAAACAAAAGCACCAATTGTATGGTAATGGCTTTCCCTATGATAAAAGGCAACGGGTATTTTATTTTGTGAAAATAACCGGAAGTGCGTTGCTCACTGCGGCTAGCTTTAGTAGCGCCGAATTCGTGGGAACAAAATGATAAACAGCCGGTATTTTGTCAGGAATCATTGGTCTCTGAATGCTGGTTTTTATACGCTGGATGGAGAGTTTCTCACCTCTGTAGTCGAACGTCACCACATGATATCCTAATGAACTGAGGACCTGAAGGGAGACAGAAAGAAGAGTCAGTCACCTGCAGCAGAGGGAAATATGTCTGGCGTTTCCTGACAGCCAATCAGGGAACAAATTAATAAATTAAGCTTTTTCTCAACCAGAAAAAGGTGGAGTAACAATGCAGGAGGGTTTGTGTCTATAGACCAATAAATGTTGAGTGTGTTCACCTTGTAAAGCTGCACTCTGTGGTCTCCTCCTCTGGTCCCTGCGTTTCCATGGAGATAGAGGATGACGGGGTGGGCGGAGCTGAACGTGGAGTCGTACCAGTCGCCATCTTTCCCCTGAGCTTCTCTCCACATCCGATCGGGAACTGTGTGCCTGAAACACAAACACACACAAAGGGTCGTCTTCATCTTCAGTCGAACATATTACAGCTAAACAGATACCGGCAGATACCGGCACTACAGATACCGGCAGATACCGGCAGATACCGGCACTACAGACACCGGCACTACAGACACCGGCACTACAGATACCGGCACTACAGATACCGGCACTACAGATACCGGCACTACAGACACCGGCACTACAGACACCGGCACTACAGATACCGGCACTACAGATACCGGCACTACAGATACCGGCACTACAGACACCGGCACTACAGACACCGGCACTACAGATACCGGCACTACAGACACCGGCACTACAGACACCGGCACTACAGACACCGGCACTACAGACACCGGCACTACAGACACCGGCACTACAGACACCGGCACTACAGATACCGGCACTACAGATACCGGCACTACAGACACCGGCACTACAGACACCGGCACTACAGACACCGGCACTACAGATACCGGCACTACAGACACCGGCACTACAGACACCGGCACTACAGATACCGGCACTACAGATACCGGCACTACAGATACCGGCACTACAGATACCGGCACTACAGACACCGGCACTACAGACACCGGCACTACAGATACCGGCACTACAGACACCGGCACTACAGACACCGGCACTACAGACACCGGCACTACAGACACCGGCACTACAGACACCGGCACTACAGATACCGGCACTACAGATACCGGCAGATACCGGCACTACAGATACCGGCACTACAGATACCGGCACTACAGACACCGGCACTACAGATACCGGCACTACAGATACCGGCACTACAGATACCGGCAGATACCGGCACTACAGATACCGGTACTACAGATACCGGCACTACAGACACCGGCACTACAGATACCGGCACTACAGATACCGGCACTACAGATACCGGCACTACAGACACCGGCACTACAGATACCGGCACTACAGACACCGGCACTACAGATACCGGCACTACAGATACCGGCACTACAGACACCGGCACTACAGATACCGGCACTACAGATACCGGCACTACAGACACCGGCACTACAGATACCGGCACTACAGATACCGGCAGATACCGGCACTACAGATACCGGCACTACAGATACCGGCACTACAGACACCGGCACTACAGATACCGGCACTACAGATACCGGCACTACAGATACTGGCACTACAGACACCGGCACTACAGATACCGGCACTACAGACACCGGCACTACAGATACCGGCACTACAGATACCGGCACTACAGACACCGGCACTACAGATACCGGCACTACAGACACCGGCACTACAGACACCGGCACTACAGATACCGGCACTACAGATACCGGCACTACAGACACCGGCACTACAGATACCGGCAGATACCGGCACTACAGATACCGGCACTACAGATACCGGCAGATACCGGCACTACAGATACCGGCACTACAGATACCGGCAGATACCGGCACTACAGACACCGGCACTACAGATACCGGCACTACAGATACCGGCAGATACCGGCACTACAGATACCGGCACTACAGATACCGGCAGATACCGGCACTACAGATACCGGCACTACAGACACCGGCACTACAGACACCGGCACTACAGATACCGGCACTACAGATACCGGCACTACAGATACCGGCACTACAGACACCGGCACTACAGACACCGGCACTACAGATACCGGCACTACAGATACCGGCACTACAGACACCGGCACTACAGATACCGGCACTACAGATACCGGCACTACAGATACCGGCAGATATCGGCACTACAGATACCGGCAGATACCGGCACTACAGATACCGGCACTACAGATACCGGCACTACAGATACCGGCACTACAGATATCGGCACTACAGATACAGGCACTACAGATACCGGCACTACAGATACCGGCAGATACCGGCACTACAGATACCGGCACTACAGATACAGGCACTACAGATATCGGCACTACAGATACAGGCACTACAGATACCGGCACTACAGATACCGGCACTACAGATACCGGCACTACAGATACCGGCACTACAGACACCGGCACTACAGACACCGGCACTACAGACACCGGCACTACAGATACCGGCACTACAGATACCGGCACTACAGATACAGGCACTACAGATACAGGCACTACAGATATCGGCACTACAGATACCGGCAGATACCGGCACTACAGATACCGGCACTACAGATACCGGCACTACAGATACCGGCACTACAGATACAGGCACTACAGATACCGGCACTACAGATACCGGCACTACAGATACAGGCACTACAGATACAGGCACTACAGATACCGGCACTACAGATACCGGCACTACAGATACCGGCACTACAGATACCGGCACTACAGATACCGGCACTACAGACACCGGCACTACAGACACCGGCACTACAGATACCGGCACTACAGACACCGGCACTACAGACACCGGCACTACAGACACCGGCACTACAGATACCGGCACTACAGATACCGGCACTACAGACACCGGCACTACAGATACCGGCACTACAGACACCGGCACTACAGATACAGGCACTACAGATACCGGCACTACAGATACCGGCACTACAGATACCGGCACTACAGATACCGGCACTACAGATACAGGCACTACAGATACCGGCACTACAGATACCGGCACTACAGATACCGGCACTACAGATACAGGCACTACAGATACCGGCACTACAGATACCGGCACTACAGATACCGGCACTACAGACACCGGCACTACAGACACCGGCACTACAGATACAGGCACTACAGATACAGGCACTACAGATACCGGCACTACAGACACCGGCACTACAGATACCGGCACTACAGACACCGGCACTACAGACACCGGCACTACAGATACAGGCACTACAGATACAGGCACTACAGATACAGGCACTACAGACACCGGCACTACAGATACCGGCACTACAGATACAGGCACTACAGATACCGGCACTACAGATACCGGCACTACAGATACCGGCACTACAGATACCGGCAGATACCGGCACTACAGATACAGGCACTACAGACACCGGCACTACAGATACCGGCAGATACCGGCACTACAGACACCGGCACTACAGATACCGGCACTACAGACACCGGCACTACAGATACCGGCAGATACCGGCACTACAGATACCGGCACTACAGATACCGGCAGATACAGGCACTACAGATACCGGCACTACAGATACCGGCACTACAGACACCGGCACTACAGATACCGGCACTACAGATACCGGCACTACAGATACCGGCACTACAGACACCGGCACTACAGACACCGGCACTACAGACACCGGCACTACAGACACCGGCACTACAGATACAGGCACTACAGATACCGGCAGATACCGGCACTACAGATACAGGCACTACAGATACCGGCAGATACCGGCACTACAGACACCGGCACTACAGACACCGGCACTACAGATACCGGCAGACACCGGCACTACAGACACCGGCACTACAGACACCGGCACTACAGACACCGGCACTACAGACACCGGCACTACAGATACCGGCAGATACTAGAGTTCAACTGCAGGGAGTGTGCACGTGTGTGTGTGCCTTACCAGACTCCGATCTTGAGTCCCGTCTCGGGCTCCAGGTAGAAGTTGTGTGTGTGGTTCAGTCCCTGGTCCAGCGGTCGCTTCAGGTCGATGAAGTACGGCATCCTCACTGAGGGGTCACAGACAGGTCACATGACTTAAAATATTACATTAATAATATTATAATATTAAAATAGCAACAAGCTCCCAGAGTCTCTGATCTGGTTCACACAGTGAAACCTCCAACTCAACCAGGCAGAGCCTTCGGTTATCAGGCCCCTCTCTGTGGAACCAGCTGCCAGTTTGGGAGGCAGAGCCTTCAGTTATCAGGCCCCTCTCTGTGGAACCAGCTGCCAGTTTGGGAGGCAGAGCCTTCAGTTATCAGGCCCCTTTCTGTGGAACCAGCTGCCAGTTTGGGAGGCAGAGCCTTCAGTTATCAGGCCCCTCTCTGTGGAACCAGCTGCCAGTTTGGGAGGCAGAGCCTTCAGTTATCAGGCCCCTCTCTGTGGAACCAGCTGCCAGGAGGCAGAGCCTTCAGTTATCAGGCCCCTCTCTGTGGAACCAGCTGCCAGTTTGGGAGGCAGAGCCTTCAGTTATCAGGCCCCTCTCTGTGGAACCAGCTGCCAGTTTGGGAGGCAGAGCCTTCAGTTATCAGGCCCCTATCTGTGGAACCAGCTGCCAGTTTGGGAGGCAGAGCCTTCAGTTATCAGGCCCCTCTCTGTGGAACCAGCTGTCAGTTTGGGAAGCAGAGCCTTCAGTTATCAGGCCCCTCTCTGTGGAACCAGCTGCCAGTTTGGGAGGCAGAGCCTTCAGTTATCAGGCCCCTCTCTGTGGAACCAGCTGCCAGTTTGGGAGGCAGAGCCTTCAGTTATCAGGCCCCTCTCTGTGGAACCAGCTGCCAGTTTGGGAGGCAGAGCCTTCAGTTATCAGGCCCCTCTCTGTGGAACCAGCTGCCAGGAGGCAGAGCCTTCAGTTATCAGGCCCCTCTCTGTGGAACCAGCTGCCAGTTTGGGAGGTAGAGCCTTCAGTTATCAGGCCCCTCTCTGTGGAACCAGCTGCCAGTTTGGGAAGCAGAGCCTTCAGTTATCAGGCCCCTCTCTGTGGAACCAGCTGCCAGTTTGGGAGGCAGAGCCTTCAGTTATCAGGCCCCTCTCTGTGGAACCAGCTGCTAGTTTGGGAGGCAGAGCCTTCAGTTATCAGGCCCCTCTCTGTGGGACCAGCTGCCAGTTTGGGAGGCAGAGCCTTCAGTTATCAGGCCCCTCTCTGTGGAACCAGCTGCCAGTTTGGGAGGCAGAGCCTTCAGTTATCAGGCCCCTCTCTGTGGAACCAGCTGCCAGTTTGGGAGGCAGAACCTTCAGTTTGATATTTGGTATTAAGTGGAACTAAGTAGCTCAGAAAAATCATTTTTCCACAGAATGTTCTGGTTGGACCTTCATGTAATCTGACACCAGACATAATTTTCTCAGCTGCGTGTCGGTTCAGGGCTGAAAACACTCACCGAAGTTGAGGAAGACGAGTTTGGCCTGGATGGAGGGGAAGAGTTTGATGAGGAATGGGATGGAGACGTAGACGACCAGCAGTACCAACATCACCCTCTTTAGTTTCCCCAGAAGCCCCAACCTGAGGACACATGGGACACATCATCAGAACATCTCAAACCCCACAGGGTTCCTCTGCCATATAAAAGCTTTTACACCCAGAAACCATCTCTGTGGAGTTTGTCTCAGATCAGCAGGTTAAATATTAAAGAGACACCTGAGCCCGCCCAGCGTCCCGCTGTCACATGATCCGGCAGGACCGCGGACCTGAATAATTCATAGAAGAAGAGTGAGAGTCAGCGGCACTCAGAGCTGCCACTGAAGCACGAGGACAGTCTGAGCTGCTCGTCCTAGGTTAGGGGTACCTAACCTTAGGGGTACCTAACCTTACCCTTTCAGGTTCGGGGTTAGGTTAGGGGTACCTAACCTAACCCTTTCAGGTTCGGGGTTAGGTTAGGGGTACCTAACCTTACCCTTTCAGGTTTGGGGGTTAGGTTAGGGGTACCTAACCTTACCCTTTCAGGTTTGGGGGTTAGGTTAGGGGTACCTAACCTTACCCTTTCAGGTTCGGGGTTAGGTTAGGGGTACCTAACCTTACCCTTTCAGGTTTGGGGGTTAGGTTAGGGGTACCTAACCTTACCCTTTCAGGTTTGGGGGTTAGGTTAGGGGTACCTAACCTTACCCTTTCAGGTTTGGGGGTTAGGTTAGGGGTACCTAACCTTACTCTTTTAGGTTTGGGGGTTAGGTTAGGGGTACCTAACCTTACCCTTTTAGGTTTGGGTTTAGATTAGGGGTACCTAACCTTAGGGGTACCTAACCTTACCCTTTCAGGTTCGGGGTTAGGTTAGGGGTACCTAACCTTAGGGGTACCTAACCTTACTCTTTTAGGTTTGGGGGTTAGGTTAGGGGTACCTAACCTTACTCTTTTAGGTTTGGGGGTTAGGTTAGGGGTACCTAACCTTACCCTTTCAGGTTTGGGGTTAGGTTAGGGGTACCTAACCTTACCCTTTCAGGTTTGGGGTTAGGTTAGGGGTACCTAACCTTACCCTTTCAGGTTCGGGGTTAGGTTAGGGGTACCTAGGGTTAGGGGTACCTAACCTTACCCTTTCAGGTTCGGGGTTATGTTAGGGGTACCTAGGGTTAGGGGTACCTAACCTTACTCTTTTAGGTTCGGGGTACCTAGGGTTAGGGGTACCTAGGGTTAGGTTAGGGGTACCTAACCCTTTCAGGTTCAGGATTTTTACACATTTAAAAACTGAAATGATGTGAAAGTTAAAAGTTTCAGAGATTTATGGAAAAACATCAAGTTAAAACTCTGAAAGACCTTCAGAAAGCTGGAGAACTCCGGGTCAGAACCGCTCAGGGTCAGAACACTCCGGGTCAGAACACTCAGGGTCAGAACGGCTGAGTGGTGTTGGAGGACCGGACGGGTTGGCTGACTATCAGAACCATGATGTAGCTCAGTGACTGCAGGTCCATCTTTAACTTCCTGTTCTTCTCAGAACGTACTCTGGTTCTGGTTCTGGTTCTGGTATCAGACCCTGAACCAGAGCGGCTTCACCTGCTCAAACGTTCTGATCTGTGGGTTTAACTTTAGCTTTTGTGCTTTTAGAACCGAACTGTTCTGAAAGAACTGTTGGTGTTTGTGGGTCCGAAGCCGTTTCTGACCGACCGAAGCAGAGCCGAGGTCACGGTGTCACACGTGCTGCCGGGCTTTAAGGAAATCCTCTTTGCTTAAGCTCTGCTCAGCTTTCAGGTGTCTCAGCGGGACAGTCCTAGAATGGTTCAGGTCCTACTTGGAGGAGCGGAGTTATTTTGTGACTATTGGAAGTAATCAATCTGATCGAGTGGCTATGAAATGTGGAGTTCCTCAGGGGTCAGTTCTTGGACCCCTTCTGTTCACCCTATACATGCGGCCTCTGGGTCAAATTCTGAAGAACTCTAAAGTCAACTACCAAAGCACTTTGAATTGTTTGTACATGAAATGTGCTATACAAATAAATTTGATTTGATACCACAGCTATGCAGATGACACACAGATATATCTGGCACTGTCTCCAGATGACTGCAGTCCTATAGAGTCATTGTGCGACTGCTTAGAGCAAGTCAAAAAGTGGATGAACCAAAATTTCCTTCAGTTAAATCAATAAAAAACTGAGGTCATTGTGTTTGGCAACAAAGAGAAGAGGTTTGCTGTCAGTAAACACCTGGCTGTGTTCGAAACCGCATACTGCATACTCATGGATCAGACAGTATGCAGAGCGTTTACCCACAATGCATTGCGCTCCTGCCCGAGCCGAAATCAGCCGGCCTGAAGCTGATTTCCCTTAAGCTCTAAACTCTGTAAACTTTAGCAACATTTGAAACATTTTCAGGAGAGAAAGTAGTCGTTTAGATCCCCAACGTGTTGAAAACCTGACAAAATACCGGCTGTTTACCATTTTGTTGCCACGAATTCGGCGCTACTAAAGCTAGCCGCAGTGAGCTAACGCACTTCCTGTTATTTTCACCAAAATAAAATACCCGTTGCCTTTTATCATAGGGAAAGCCATTACCATACAATTGGTGCTTTTGTTTTGAAAACAGGAAGTGAACCTAACCTCGTTGTGGCTAGCTTGAAACTGCCGTTTTGACAGGAAATGACGATCTGCGACGTCACGTTACGTTGCATCTTGGGTAGTTTGAGTATGAGTAGTAACCTCATGATGCATACCCAACATTTCGGAGAATCTAGTATGCATCTGGGAACTTCTCGCTTACTCAAACTCACATACTAACTCAGAAAGTTAGAATGAGTAGTAGGAGAAGTATGCGGTTTGGAACACATCCACTGTCTCTAGAAACTAAAGACCAAGTCCGGAATCTCGGCGTGCTGATAGACTCAGACCTGACCTTCAACTATCATATCAAATCAGTCACTAAATCAGCCTTTTATCAACTTAAGAACATATCCAGAATGAAGGGTTTTATGTCCCAAACAGATCAGGAGAAGCTGATTCATGCTACATGCTAATGCTAACGGTCTTCTGACTGGACTCACCCAAAAGAGTCTCAAACAGCTGCAGCTCATTCAGAACGCTGCAGCCCGAGTTTTAACCAGAACAAAGAGATCACATCACATCACCCCAGTTCTCTTAGATTTTAAAGTTCTGCTACTCGTCTACAAATCACAGAACGGTTTAGGTCCAGAATACATGAATGACATGCTAGCAGAGTATAAACCCAGCAGAGCTCTGAGATCTGCTGACTCAGGTCAGATAGTGGAGCCCAGAGTTCAAACTAGACACGGTGAAGCAGCTTTTAGCCGTTATGCTGCACACAACTGGAACAAACTACCAGCAGCTTTTAGCCGTTATGCTGCACACAACTGGAACAAACTACCAGCAGCTTTTAGCCGTTATGCTGCTCACAACTGGAACAAACTACCAGCAGCTTTTAGCCGTTATGCTGCTCACAACTGGAACAAACCACCAGCAGCTTTTAGCCGTTATGCTGCTCACAACTGGAACAAACTACCAGCAGCTTTTAGCTGTTATGCTGCACACAACTGGAACAAACTACCAGCAGCTTTTAGCCGTTATGCTGCACACAACTGGAACAAACTACCAGCAGCTTTTAGCTGCTATGCTGCTCACAACTGGAACAAACTACCAGCAGCTTTTAGCTGTTATGCTGCTCACAACTGGAACAAACTACCAGCAGCTTTTAGCTGTTATGCTGCACACAACTGGAACAAACTACCAGCAGCTTTTAGCCGTTATGCTGCTCACAACTGGAATAAACTACCAGCAGCTTTTAGCCGTTATGCTGCACACAACTGGAACAAACTACCAGCAGCTTTTAGCTGTTATGCTGCTCACAACTGGAACAAACTACCAGCAGCTTTTAGCTGTTATGCTGCTCACAACTGGAACAAACTACCAGCAGCTTTTAGCTGTTATGCTGCTCACAACTGGAACAAACTACCAGCAGCTTTTAGCTGTTATGCTGCTCACAACTGGAACAAACTACCAGCAGCTTTTAGCTGTTATGCTGCTCACAACTGGAACAAACTACCAGCAGCTTTTAGCTGTTATGCTGCTCACAACTGGAATAAACTACCAGCAGCTTTTAGCCGTTATGCTGCTCACAACTGGAACAAACTACCAGCAGCTTTTAGCCGTTATGCTGCTCACAACTGGAACAAACTACCAGCAGCTTTTAGCCGTTATGCTGCTCACAACTGGAATAAACTACCAGCAGCTTTTAGCCGTTATGCTGCACACAACTGGAACAAACTACCAGCAGCTTTTAGCCGTTATGCTGCTCACAACTGGAACAAACTACCAGCAGCTTTTAGCCGTTATGCTGCTCAGAACTGGAACAAACCACCAGCAGCTTTTAGCCGTTATGCTGCTCACAACTGGAACAAACCACCAGCAGCTTTTAGCCGTTATGCTGCTCACAACTGGAACAAACTACCAGCAGCTTTTAGCCGTTATGCTGCTCACAACTGGAACAAACTACCAGCAGCTTTTAGCTGTTATGTTGCACACAACTGGAACAAACTACCAGCAGCTTTTAGCCGTTATGCTGCACACAACTGGAACAAACTACCAGCAGCTTTTAGCCGTTATGCTGCTCACAACTGGAACAAACTACCAGCAGCTTTTAGCCGTTATACTGCTCACAACTGGAACAAACCACCAGCAGCTTTTAGCCGTTATACTGCTCACAACTGGAACAAACCACCAGCAGCTTTTAGCCGTTATGCTGCACACAACTGGAACAAACTACCAGCAGCTTTTAGCCGTTATGCTGCTCACAACTGGAACAAACTACCAGCAGCTTTTAGCCGTTATACTGCTCACAACTGGAACAAACTACCAACAGCTTTTAGCTGCTATGCTGCTCACAACTGGAACAAACTACCAGCAGCTTTTAGCCGTTATACTGCTCACAACTGGAACAAACTACCAGCAGCTTTTAGCCGTTATGCTGCTCACAACTGGAACAAACTACCAACAGCTTTTAGCTGCTATACTGCTCACAACTGGAACAAACTACCAACAGCTTTTAGCTGCTATGCTGCTCACAACTGGAACAAACTACCAGCAGCTTTTAGCCGTTATACTGCTCACAACTGGAACAAACTACCAGCAGCTTTTAGCCGTTATGCTGCTCACAACTGGAACAAACTACCAGCAGCTTTTAGCCGTTATGCTGCTCACAACTGGAACAAACTACCAGCAGCTTTTAGCTGTTATGCTGCTCAGAACTGGAACAAACCACCAGCAGCTTTTAGCCGTTATGCTGCTCACAACTGGAACAAACTACCAGCAGCTTTTAGCCGTTATGCTGCTCACAACTGGAACAAACTACCAGCAGCTTTTAGCTGTTATGTTGCACACAACTGGAACAAACTACCAGCAGCTTTTAGCCGTTATACTGCTCACAACTGGAACAAACTACCAGCAGCTTTTAGCCGTTATGCTGCTCACAACTGGAACAAACTACCAGCAGCTTTTAGCCGTTATACTGCTCACAACTGGAACAAACTACCAGCAGCTTTTAGCTGTTATGCTGCACACAACTGGAACAAACTACCAGCAGCTTTTAGCTGTTATGCTGCTCACAACTGGAACAAACTACCAGCAGCTTTTAGCTGTTATGCTGCTCAGAACTGGAACAAACCACCAGCAGCTTTTAGCCGTTATGCTGCTCACAACTGGAACAAACCACCAGCAGCTTTTAGCCGTTATGCTGCTCACAACTGGAACAAACCACCAGCAGCTTTTAGCCGTTATGCTGCTCACAACTGGAACAAACCACCAGCAGCTTTTAGCCGTTATACTGCTCACAACTGGAATAAACTACCAGCAGCTTTTAGCCGTTATGCTGCTCACAACTGGAACAAACTACCAGCAGCTTTTAGCTGTTATGCTGCTCACAACTGGAACAAACTACCAGCAGCTTTTAGCCGTTATGCTGCTCAGAACTGGAACAAACCACCAGCAGCTTTTAGCCGTTATGCTGCTCACAACTGGAACAAACTACCAGCAGCTTTTAGCCGTTATGCTGCTCACAACTGGAACAAACTACCAGCAGCTTTTAGCCGTTATGTTGCACACAACTGGAACAAACTACCAGCAGCTTTTAGCCGTTATGCTGCTCACAACTGGAACAAACTACCAGCAGCTTTTAGCCGTTATACTGCTCACAACTGGAACAAACCACCAGCAGCTTTTAGCCGTTATACTGCTCACAACTGGAACAAACTACCAGCAGCTTTTAGCCGTTATACTGCTCACAACTGGAACAAACTACCAACAGCTTTTAGCTGATATGCTGCTCACAACTGGAACAAACTACCAGCAGCTTTTAGCCGTTATACTGCTCACAACTGGAACAAACTACCAGCAGCTTTTAGCCGTTATGCTGCTCACAACTGGAACAAACTACCAACAGCTTTTAGCCGCTATACTGCTCACAACTGGAACAAACTACCAACAGCTTTTAGCTGCTATGCTGCTCACAACTGGAACAAACTACCAGCAGCTTTTAGCCGTTATACTGCTCACAACTGGAACAAACTACCAGCAGCTTTTAGCCGTTATGCTGCTCACAACTGGAACAAACTACCAGCAGCTTTTAGCCGTTATGCTGCTCACAACTGGAACAAACTACCAGCAGCTTTTAGCTGTTATGCTGCTCAGAACTGGAACAAACCACCAGCAGCTTTTAGCCGTTATGCTGCTCACAACTGGAACAAACTACCAGCAGCTTTTAGCCGTTATGCTGCTCACAACTGGAACAAACTACCAGCAGCTTTTAGCTGTTATGTTGCACACAACTGGAACAAACTACCAGCAGCTTTTAGCCGTTATACTGCTCACAACTGGAACAAACTACCAGCAGCTTTTAGCCGTTATGCTGCTCACAACTGGAACAAACTACCAGCAGCTTTTAGCCGTTATACTGCACACAACTGGAACAAACTACCAGCAGCTTTTAGCTGTTATGCTGCTCACAACTGGAACAAACTACCAGCAGCTTTTAGCTGTTATGCTGCTCAGAACTGGAACAAACCACCAGCAGCTTTTAGCCGTTATGCTGCTCACAACTGGAACAAACCATCAGCAGCTTTTAGCCGTTATGCTGCTCACAACTGGAACAAACTACCAGCAGCTTTTAGCTGTTATGCTGCTCACAACTGGAACAAACTACCAGCAGCTTTTAGCCGTTATACTGCTCACAACTGGAATAAACTACCAGCAGCTTTTAGCTGTTATGCTGCTCACAACTGGAACAAACTACCAGCAGCTTTTAGCCGTTATGCTGCACACAACTGGAACAAACTACCAGCAGCTTTTAGCTGTTATGCTGCTCACAACTGGAACAAACTACCAGCAGCTTTTAGCTGTTATGCTGCTCAGAACTGGAACAAACCACCAGCAGCTTTTAGCCGTTATGCTGCTCACAACTGGAACAAACTACCAGCAGCTTTTAGCCGTTATGCTGCTCACAACTGGAACAAACCACCAGCAGCTTTTAGCCGTTATGCTGCTCACAACTGGAACAAACTACCAGCAGCTTTTAGCCGTTATGCTGCTCACAACTGGAACAAACTACCAGCAGCTTTTAGCTGTTATGTTGCACACAACTGGAACAAACTACCAGCAGCTTTTAGCCGTTATGCTGCTCACAACTGGAACAAACTACCAGCAGCTTTTAGCCGTTATGCTGCTCACAACTGGAACAAACTACCAGCAGCTTTTAGCCGTTATGCTGCTCACAACTGGAACAAACTACCAGCAGCTTTTAGCCGTTATACTGCTCACAACTGGAATAAACTACCAGCAGCTTTTAGCTGTTATGCTGCTCACAACTGGAACAAACTACCAGCAGCTTTTAGCCGTTATACTGCTCACAACTGGAATAAACTACCAGCAGCTTTTAGCTGTTATGCTGCTCACAACTGGAACAAACTACCAGCAGCTTTTAGCTGTTATGTTGCACACAACTGGAACAAACTACCAGCAGCTTTTAGCCGTTATACTGCTCACAACTGGAACAAACTACCAGCAGCTTTTAGCCGTTATACTGCTCACAACTGGAACAAACTACCAGCAGCTTTTAGCTGTTATGCTGCACACAACTGGAATAAACTACCAGCAGCTTTTAGCTGTTATGCTGCTCACAACTGGAACAAACTACCAGCAGCTTTTAGCCGTTATACTGCTCACAACTGGAATAAACTACCAGCAGCTTTTAGCTGTTATGCTGCTCACAACTGGAACAAACTACCAGCAGCTTTTAGCTGTTATGTTGCACACAACTGGAACAAACTACCAGCAGCTTTTAGCCGTTATACTGCTCACAACTGGAACAAACTACCAGCAGCTTTTAGCCGTTATACTGCTCACAGCTGGAACAAACTACCAGCAGCTTTTAGCCGTTATACTGCTCACAACTGGAACAAACTACCAGCAGCTTTTAGCTGTTATGCTGCTCACAACTGGAACAAACTACCAGCAGCTTTTAGCTGTTATGCTGCTCACAGCTGGAACAAACTACCAGCAAAACTGAAATCAGCCCCAACTGTAAGCACTTTTAAATCCAGGTTAAAAACATTTCTCTTTCCGTGTGCTTATGGTTGAGTTTATATCTTTCTTTTCCCCCTCTTCTTTGATTGCTTTTAACTGTGTTTTTAATTTTTTTCTCTTAAAATTGCTTGTTTTTCTGCTGTTCTTTGTGTCTTTATGTAAAGCACGTTGAGTTGGCTGTGGTATGAAACGCGCTGTATAAATAAAGATGCCCTGTGAGGGTTCTGACCCGTTTGTGTCTTTGGCTTCAGTCAGCGTGACGTCTGACGGGAACAAAGCTGCTCTGAGCTGGGAGAGTGTCCTCAGAGAGCCGGAAACCTTCGGTGTGATGTCACGGCGGTGTGATGTCACGGCGGTGTGATGTCACGGCGGTGTGATGTCACGGCGGTGTGAAACGCCGACCTGAGCAGGTGTGTCTGAGTCTCAGAACATGTGGCGACCCGTCTCTCGGGGTCACATGACCCGAGGCCTGAGGCGCTGAGTCAGAGTCCAGACTTCTGCTTTCACGTCCCGGTTCTGCAGAAGTGAGAATCAGACGAACGCGACGGCGGCGAGGTCACTTCCTGTCAGAGGAGAGTGATGCCGAGCGTAGCCGGGGAGACGTTCGTCATGGCAACGGAGTCATTTTAGATCAGCACCTGCCAGCTCAGAACCCTGCTCTGTGGTTCTGTTGGTTCTGGTTCTGTTGGTTCAGTTTCAGGCCTCGCTCTGCGTTAAATACCCACAATGCACTGCAGTGTCTGACCTGATCACCTGTTAAACCGCTCTGAGCCTCTAAAGAGGATTAGACTGAAGCAGGAGAAGCAGGAGGAGTAAAGCCGGCAGATGATCAATAATTTATCTGATTGAACAGGTTCAGGACCGCCGTCTGACCCCAGAACACCCAGAGTCCTCAGCGGTCGGGGTCAGAGGTCAGAGGTCAGCGTGAAGAACCAGCAGAACCTCAAACTTTAATGTTCTGTTTGATCCTCAGTTTCATGTCCGACCGGAACCAGAGACCAGAACCAGAGACCGGAACCAGAGACCGGAACCAGAGACCGGAACCAGAGACCGGAACCAGACAGGCCGGAACCAGACAGGCCGGAACCAGACAGGCCGGAACCAGACAGACCGGAACCAGAGACCGGAACCAGAGACCGGAACCAGAGACCGGAACCAGACAGGCCGGAACCAGACAGACCGGAACCAGAGACCGGAACCAGAGACCGGAACCAGACTGACCGGAACCAGAGACCGGAACCAGACAGACCGGAACCAGACAGACCGGAACCAGAGACCAGAACCAGACAGACCGGAACCAGACAGACCGGAACCAGAGACCGGAACCAGACAGACCGGAACCAGACAGACCGGAACCAGAGACCGGAACCAGAGACCGGAACCAGAGACCGGAACCAGACAGACCGGAACCAGAGACCGGAACCAGACAGACCGGAACCAGAGACCGGAACCAGACAGACCGGAACCAGACAGACCGGAACCAGACAGACCGGAACCAGACAGACCGGAACCAGAGACCGGAACCAGACAGACCGGAACCAGAGACCGGAACCAGAGACCGGAACCAGACAGACCGGAACCAGACAGACCGGAACCAGACAGACCGGAACCAGAGACCGGAACCAGACAGACCGGAACCAGACAGACCGGAACCAGACAGACCGGAACCAGAGACCAGAACCAGAGACCAGAACCAGAGACCGGAACCAGACAGACCGGAACCAGACAGACCGGAACCAGAGACCAGAACCAGAGACCGGAACCAGACAGACCGGAACCAGAGACCGGAACCAGACAGACCGGAACCAGAGACCGGAACCAGACAGACCGGAACCAGAGACCGGAACCAGACAGACCGGAACCAGACAGACCGAAACCAGACAGACCGGAACCAGAGACCGGAACCAGACAGACCGGAACCAGAGACCGGAACCAGACAGACCGGAACCAGCCAGACCGGAACCAGACAGACCGGAACCAGCCAGACCGGAACCAGACAGACCGGAACCAGACAGACCGGAACCAGCCAGACCAGATCGTTGAAACAGATTTTTGAACCCTTACAGAGTTTCTGAGGCTGTTTGAACTTCCTGATAACACATTATTCTGCTTTCTGTCTCCTCCTGCAGACCCGGAACCAGCTCACCGGTCCCGGTCCCGGTTCGGGTCTTACCTCCTGAACGGCTTCCCCATGCTCCGCTGCTCCTCCGGAGCCGGGTGGCTGCCGGCTGCGGGGCCCAACGCTCCCCTGCCGGGACGCTGCCTCAGATCCGGGTTACAGTCCAGCAGAGTGCCGGTGGCGTCCAGCTCCGCAGTCAGCGAGTTGTTCCGCTTCCGCATCCCTGGAAACGGATAAACGGGGAGATGTTAGCCGGGGGAAGGGCCGGAACACGGGCCGAGAGTCTGCGGGGCTGTGGAGCGCGGAGAGCCGGTGAGGACGGGAGCAGAGTCCCCCGCTGAGCCTGCACTGAGAGCCGCAGAGAGCAGCTGATCCGGGGGCAGCCGCGGCCAATCACAGCGCGCCGAAACAACCACGTGGTCACACCATGGTGCGTCCACGACCCGCGGGGAGCGTCGGAGCAACGGCCACCAAAACAAAACCGGCTTTAAAGACATGTTGCCTTCAAGTGTGGCTCGTAAACTTTAAAACACCAGATCTTCTCCCGGGATCAGCTCCATTTCCAAACAAATAACCAATATTTGATCGATAAAATGTAAATAAACTCAGTTAATAAAGTTATAAACTCTGTATAATAACATTTAATCATTGTTCTGCACTAATTATGGTCATTTCAATTTCGCACAGCTGCATTTGTTGCACATTTTGCTGTACACAAACAGTTATGTGCGGATGCTGTTTATCGACTTCAGTTCCGCCTTCAACACCTGGTGAATAAACTCAGCGCAATAGGCATCAGCACCCCATTATGCAACTGGTTACTGGACGTCCTTACAAACAGACCACAGACAGTAAGAGTTGGCAAAAACTCCTCAAAGACCACCTTCATGAACACCGGGGTCCCCCAGGGATGTGTGCTCAGCCCGTTATTGTTCACGCTGATGACTCATGACTGCTGTGTCAGATACAATTCGAACCACTTCATAAAGTTCGCAGATGACACAACAGTGGCGGGTCTCATCAGCAACAATGACGACTCAGCCTACAGAGAGGAGGTAAACCTACTCATCAACTGGTGCGACATCAATAATTTACAACTCAATGTAAATAAAACCAAAGAAATGACTGTGGACTTCAGGAAGACACACATGCCACACAGCCCACTCATCATAAACGGCAGTGTTGTGGAATCTGTGAAAAGCACCAAGTTCCTGGGGGTGCATATCACAGATGACCTGACCTGGTCCACCAACACCACCTCCCTGGTCCAAAAGGCCCAGCGACGCCTCCACTTCCTACGCCAGATGAGGAGAGCGAACCTCCCCCCTTCTGCCCTCACCACCTTTTACAGGGGGGCTATTGAGAGCATTCTCACCAGCAGCCTCTCAGTCTGGTACGGCAGCTGCTCTGTTGCCGACCAAAAGGCCTACAAAGAGTGGTAAGGACAGCAGATCGGCCCAACCATCTATCCAGGAACTGTATCCGTTTTTTCCCACAGGCCATCAGACTACTCAACTCACTTAAAGGGGAACTGCGGTATTTTCAACATTAAGCCTCTTTTCTGAGTCGTCTGCAATGTTTTAGAACCCCCCTCACCGCTTTTTTGATGTTTACTGCTCTCTCCGGTATTTGCCTAATTTTGATTCATCTCAACCTGCTTCAGAACGGCAAGTCATGTGCATGTCCAGAAAGGTCCGTAAAAGCACCATAAACGTCCGTTTTCAAAATCATCAACTCACCGGAGTGGTTACTGGTGTGCACTGGTAATCCATATCAAATTTCGTGGCGAAAAGTTGCTTCTGTCGTGTTTTATTTGGCAGCTCGTTCATGCTCGCACTGTTTTCTTAGCGGTGGCGGAGTGATATCAACGAACATCCAGTACAAAATGCCAAATAAAACAGCAGTTTTATTTGGCATTATTTGGCAACAGCGGAGACAGCAGTAAACATCAAAAAAGCGGTGAGGGGGGTTCTAAAACATTGCAGACGACTCAGAAAAGAGGCTTAATGTTGAAAATACCGCAGTTCCCCTTTAAGGAATATCTATGAACATGAAAATACAGGTACACACCCACTGTATGCACTTTACTTACTGCACCTTTGCACATCACCTCTAATTATTCACCCGTCCATTTGTCCATCCATGTGTGTTTATTTGTCTTACCTGTGTGCATTATTGTATGTTGTGTAATTTCTGTGTGTTATAATGTTGCTGTACATTCGGAGTATTGGAGAAACGCAATTTCGATCCTCCATGTAATTACTTGCTCTGATTGCATGGTTGGATTGACAATAAAGTTCACTTTGACTTTGACAGGCAGAGAAGCCGCATTTCCGGCAGGAAGCTCGTAACCTGAATGTAGCATTGGCGACTAACTTCCCAGTAAAATGTTTAAACAAACAAACAAACTAACTAACTAACTAACTACAAAACAACTCATAAACTGGCGCGCGCAGACTTCGTGAGTCCGGCTCGTGTCCGTGTGGAGTTTCCTGCTGTCAGCTGACCAACAACTAACCGGAAGTTCCGTCGCCTTCACCGTAACCCTCCAGCAGTGAACCGGAAACATCAACATCAACACAAACACCAACACAAACAATAAACACAAATAAACACAAACGTTCACCTTTCCGCGTGAAGTGAGTAAAGCGGCGTCACATCCTTAGTGCTCGGCTGAAGCAGCGAAACGCTTCCGCATCCGGAAAGCTACGTCACAGAATCACATGACAACAACACGACTTTTGGCGCGAATGTGCCGCTTCCTTCAGGGCGGTCAGTTGGAAGTTTTCACGGAATAAAAGTTCGGTGAAGTTCAGCTCCTGTGTTCGGTTAGCTGGTGTAAGGTGGTGTCAGGCGGCTCCGGGATGTTCTGTGAGAAAGCCACCGAGCTGATCAGGGAGCTGCACCGGATGAGCGACGGACAGCTGCCCGCGTTTAACGTGAGTAACCCGGGGAGGTTCAGCAGCGGTGTCCGCCTAAAAATCCGTCATTTTAAGGTTTGTTGGCGGCTCAAAATGAAAAAGACCAGTCGTAGAAAAGTCTACTGACATTTTTTATTTAAACAACAATTCAACCTACACTTCGGCTCAGGGTGAACGCGTCAAACATTTATGGTTTGTGTAGAAATCACTGTTTGATAATCGGACAACATGTAAAAATACATTTTAACGTTCTAGTTATTTCCAGAAGAATTCTATCGTCACCAAAGTTTGTTTTTTAATTCAGCTTCAACTGTCTTTGAAATTCGGCACCTTTAATCCACCAAAGTGTGGCTGCTCCACCTAAACAGATCAACATTTTCTGTGGCTCCCGAACCAGCCGCAGATGGTTCCCGGTCAGGTGGTACCAGCAGCTGGTGGTTCCCGGTCAGGTGGAACCAGCCGCAGATGGTTCCCGGTCAGGTGGAACCAGCCGCAGATGGTTCCCGGTCAGGTGGAACCAGCCGCAGATGGTTCCCGGTCAGGTGGAACCAGCCGCAGATGGTTCCCGGTCAGGTGGTACCAGCAGCTGGTGGTTCCCGGTCAGGTGGTACCAGCAGCCGGTGGTTCCCGGTCAGGTGGTACCAGCAGCTGGTGGTTCCCGGTCAGGTGGAACCAGCAGCCGGTGGTTCCCGGTCAGGTGGTACCAGCAGCTGGTGGTTCCCGGTCAGGTGGTACCAGCAGCTGGTGGTTCCCGGTCAGGTGGAACCAGCCGCAGATGGTTCCCGGTCAGGTGGTACCAGCCGCAGATGGTTCCCGGTCAGGTGGAACCAGCCGCAGATGGTTCCCGGTCAGGTGGAGCCAGCCGCAGATGGTTCCCGGTCAGGTGGTACCAGCAGCTGGTGGTTCCCGGTCAGGTGGTACCAGCAGCCGGTGGTTCCCGGTCAGGTGGTACCAGCAGCCGGTGGTTCCCGGTCAGGTGGAACCAGCCGCAGATGGTTCCCGGTCAGGTGGAACCAGCCGCAGATGGTTCCCGGTCAGGTGGAACCAGCCGCAGGTGGTTCCCGGTCAGGTGGAACCAGCCGCCGGTGGTTCCCGGTCAGGTGGTACCAGCCGCCGATGGTTCCCGGTCAGGTGGAACCAGCCGCCGATGGTTCCCGGTCAGGTGGTACCAGCAGCCGGTGGTTCCCGGTCAGGTGGAACCAGCCGCCGATGGTTCCCGGTCAGGTGGAACCAGCCGCCGATGGTTCCCGGTCAGGTGGAACCAGCCGCCGATGGTTCCCGGTCAGGTGGAACCAGCCGCCGATGGTTCCCGGTCAGGTGGTACCAGCAGCCGGTGGTTCCCGGTCAGGTGGAACCAGCCGCCGATGGTTCCCGGTCGGGTGGAACCAGCCGGTTCCTGGTCAGGTGGTGTTGAACTGACTCCAGAACCTCTCCCCCTGTTTCAGGAGGACGGGCTGCGGCAGGTTCTGCAGGAGATGGAGGCGCTGTACGAACAGAACCAGGCTGACGTGTGAGTCCCTGATCAAAAAGTTTGAAATGTTTTCTTCTGATCATAATGATCAGTTTCAGTCCTGATTTAAATCTGAGCGTCATCAATACCTTAAACTGATCGATCAGCTGATCAGGAGTGAACCAGCTGACTGCTTCTGTTTCAGGAACGAGGCGAAGGGCGGCGGCCGAGCTGAGCTCATCCCCTCCATCAAGCTACGTCACTGCTGCCTGCTGAGGAACCAGCGCTGCGTCACCGCCTACCTGTAACTACACCTGTTACTGCACCTGTAACTACACCTGTTACTGCACCTGTAACTACACCTGTTACTGCACCTGTAACTACACCTGTTACTGCACCTGTAACTACACCTGTAACTACACCTGTAACTACACCTGTAACTACACCTGTTACTGCACCTGTAACTACACCTGTTACTACACCTGTTACTACACCTGTTACTACACCTGTTACTGCACCTGTAACTACACCTGTAACTGCACCTGTAACTACACCTGTTACTGCACCTGTTACTGCACCTGTTACTACACCTGTTACTGCACCTGTTACTACACCTGTAACTACACCTGTAACTACACCTGTTACTGCACCTGTAACTACACCTGTAACTACACCTGTAACTACACCTGTAACTACACCTGTTACTGCACCTGTAACTACACCTGTAACTACACCTGTTACTGCACCTGTAACTACACCTGTTACTGCACCTGTAACTACACCTGTTACTACACCTGTAACTACACCTGTAACTACACCTGTAACTACACCTGTTACTGCACCTGTAACTGCACCTGTAACTACACCTGTTACTACACCTGTTACTACACCTGTAACTACACCTGTAACTACACCTGTTACTGCACCTGTTACTGCACCTGTTACTACACCTGTAACTACACCTGTTACTGCACCTGTAACTGCACCTGTAACTACACCTGTAACTGCACCTGTTACTGCACCTGTTACTACACCTGTAACTACACCTGTTACTACACCTGTAACTACACCTGTAACTACACCTGTAACTACACCTGTTACTGCACCTGTAACTGCACCTGTAACTACACCTGTTACTGCACCTGTAACTACACCTGTTACTGCACCTGTAACTGCACCTGTAACTACACCTGTTACTGCACCTGTTACTACACCTGTTACTACACCTGTTACTGCACCTGTAACTACACCTGTTACTACACCTGTTACTGCACCTGTAACTACACCTGTAGCTACACCTGTAACTGAACCTGTAGCTACACCTGTAGCTACACCCGTTGCTACACCTGTAACTGCACCTGTAACTACACCTGTTACTACAGCTGTAACTACACCTGTTGCTACACCTGTAGCTACACCCGTTGCTACACCTGTAACTACACCCGTTACTGCACCCGTTACTACACCCGTTGCTACACCTGTTGCTACACCTGTAACTACACCCGTTACTGCACCTGTTACTACACCTGTTACTACACCTGTTACTACACCTGTTGCTACACCTGTAACTACACCCGTTACTGCACCTGTTACTACACCTGTTGCTACACCTGTTACTACACCTGTAACTACACCTGTTGCTACACCTGTTGCTACACCTGTTACTACACCCGTTACTGCACCCATTACTGCACCTGCAACTGTAACTACACCTGTAATTACACCCGTTACTGCACCTGTAACTGCACCTGTAGTCATGTGACCCTCCTTTGTGTCTTGCAGGTACGACCGGCTCCTGCGGATCCGGGCGCTGCGCTGGGAGTACGGCAGCGTGCTGCCGGCCAACGTTCGCTTCCACATGTGCGCTGAGGAGGTGGGTGTGACATCACTTCCTGTCTCACGTTACACCTGTTGCTGCGCACCTGTCTGACTCACCTGTGCCCCCCCCAGGTGCAGTGGTTCGCTCAGTACAAGAAGTCCCTGGCCTCCTTCATGCGCTCCCTCGGGGGGGGCGAGGGGCTGGACATCACGCAGGACGTGAAGCCCCCCAAGAGCCTCTACATCCAGGTGAGTCCCGGCACCCGTGTGACCTCTGACATCACGCCGCTGATGATGTCATCACCGTGCGTGTGCTTCCAGGTGAGGTGCCTGAAGGACCACGGGGAGTTCGAGATCGACGACGGGACGGTGGTCCTGCTGAAGAAGAACAGCCAGGTGAGAACAGGAAGCAGCCGAGGTTCTGAGACCCAAAGGGTGCTGCTTCAGTGTTTCCAGATGTTCTGCCAGATGTTTCTTTGGTAAACTGGAGTAGAAACTTTCTGAGTTAGTAAGCGAGTTTGAGTAAGCAGAAGTTCCCGGATGCATACTAGATTCTCCTAAATGTTGGGTATGCATCATGAGGTTACTACTCATACTCAAACTACCCAAGATGCAACGTAACGTGACGTCGCCGATCGTCATTTCCTGTCAAAACGGCAGTTTCAAGCTAGCTGCAACGAGGGTAGGTTCACTTCCTGTTTTCAAAACAAAAGCACCAATTGTATGGTAATGGCTTTCCCTATGATAAAAGGCAACGGGTATTTTATTTTGTGAAAATAACAGGAAGTGCGTTGCTCACTGCGGCTAGCTTTAGTAGCGCCGAATTAGTGGGAACAAAATTGTAAACAGCCGGTATTTTGTCAGGTTTTCAACACGTTGGGGATCTAAACGACTACTTTCTCACCTGAAAATGTTTCAAATGTTGCTAAAGTTTACAGAGTTTAGAGCTTAAGGGAAATCAGCTTCAGGCCGGCTGATTTCGGCTCGGGCAGGAGCGAAATGCATTGTGGGCAGCGGTGGTTCCTCCATAGGGGCGATTTGTGCGACGCACTACCAAACACGGAGTTTTTTTTTTTTATCTAGTTGCTAAGGCGGGACTGATCTACTGTAGGCAAACTGGTTGTATATGTCATTGTCCAATCAGATTAAGGTCGCGCCGGGTGTTGCCACGCCCATTTGGGGCGATTTGTCAGGTTTTTCAAAAATCCTGCTCCAACACATTTTCTTTGAGGGTTTATGTGCTCGCACAGACGACGTGCTTTCGTCATGTCTGCTGCGCGGGACCATGAACATTCTATGATGAAGATGGCGAGTGTGGAGTGCAACAATACGGTAGTGTTTCTGACAGAAGTAACCTTTAGTCGTCGTACTAATGCGGAGAAGGAAGTTTGGAAGAATTTTGCGGGATTTTTGGAGCTCGCCTTGCGAGGCAAAGATGAAACCCAGGGCTCCACCAACCCTGCTATTTTTCCAGGTAGTATTTGATGTAGCTAAATAACTTAACCTTTTGTGCTCAGTCATTAAATATTTTATATAATGTTGACAGTAATAGCAGAATGTATAATGACACATTCATTGTTAACGGTGCAGTATTATATTTAAAAAAGAGAGAAATCTCACATAGGTAAGCTGCACTTAACCATGTTTGACAACTGGTTATGCTTTTCTAAGTCATATTTTCCAAAACTTCAATAAACACTTGACTTGGATTTATTTGCTGTCATTTTAATTACATTCTTTAGAATGAAAATTAAGAGCTTATGTGTTTACTTATTTCATAGAATCCTGGAACAATGAGGAAAATAAATAAATAATGGTTAAGGTGTAATATTAACTGATTGGCAAATGTTTTGCTTTGAAGGTTTCACAATGTAACTTCCCTAGTTTGACACTTTATTTGTAATTTTGTTGACTTAAAAATATCAGCAAGCTTCCAGTTTTACTGGCAACATGTCCTGTTTGGGTTTCAACTAAGTGGCAAAATGAATCCGAAGGTTTTCTTTATTAATTTATTAACCCGTTGCTACACCTGTTACTACTAAATTTCAAATGCACAAATGCAAATTTTTGAAAAGAAAACCAAATTTCTGTTTCTTTTATTGAATTAAAGCAATACTTGCTGACAATTAAACCTCCAACTAATCATAAAGCAAAAACAACAATATGGGCTTGTTCCCAACTTGGGATTATGGACGAACTGTTGTCCTAAATCTTTGTTTTGTTTGTTTGTTTTTTTTACACGAGACTCCTTGGCTCATGTCAGTTTGTTCAATATTTCAATTCTTTTTGCAAGAGTTTGGGACTCATTCTCTTATTCTTATCCTTATGCTCCTCTTGGCTGTTTTTTTTTTACGTTATGTACACATTTATATGTCGTTATTCTGCTTTGTTGCAAATAAAGTTATAAAAAAAAAAGTTTGACATCTGGTGGACAAAAGAGATATTGCCTAAAATTTATATCTGATATCTGAATTTATAGGCACAAACAAGTTAGGGAAATGGTCTTGCTACCTAGACAAATATACCTCAGTTCTATGGACTTTTATGGTACTTATGGACATAACGGAAATGTCAGGAGCCGCCACTGGTTGTGGCTAAACGCAGTATGCGGTTTCGAACACAGAAAATGTTCATAAATGATGTTGCTAATGTGGGATGTCACACAGCTTCATGTCCAAAGAGGCGAACTGTCCCTTTAACAGCAGCGCAGATGTAACAGGAAGTCGTCTCTCTCTGTCCGCAGCACTTCCTGCCGCGGTGGAAATGTGAGCAGCTGATTCGTCAGGGCGTCCTGGAGCACGTGCTGTCGTGATGCAGAAACCCAACAGTCGTGATGTCATTTGTTCAGAAATAAACTTGTTTATTTACACTTTGTGTCTTTCTGTCAACAATGTTTGAACCCTCAGACTCTTTGGTCAGATTAAAAACTGCTTCTGATCTTTGAAAACATCACAGGAGGTCTCACTGAGGAGAAAACAGACACAGACTCCTCATCACAGTAACCGTAACAACAAACGGTCACATGACACAGAAAGGGAGGAGGCCACGCAAAATAATCCCTCATAATTCACATGGAGTTTGGCAACATTCACAGAAACATTTAAACAAAATGATTTAAGACTTATTTAATTCACTTTGGTGCTTTTTGGATTTCCTCTAAAGGGGCTAACAGTTTCCATCCGCTCCCAGTGTTTGTGCTAAGCTAAGCTAACTCAGATTGTCACAGAAAGTTCTGATGAAGGTTTCCATCCTCTGGGTTTACGGAACATGAATATTTAAATAAATGATCAGTTTCAGATCTGGCTGAGACGAATCGATCAATATTATTATATATTGATCAGAGGATCAATCGGACAGTAACCATTTATTTAATTCACTTTGGTGCTAACAGTTTCCATCCGCTCCCAGTGTTTGTGCTAAGCTAAGCTAACTCAGATTGTCACAGCGATCCATCGATGATCAGGAAGTTCTGATGAAGGAACATGAATATTTAAATGATCAGTTTCAGACCTGGCTGAGACGAATCGTTCAATAGATTGATCCATGGGAGATGGCTGAAATGATTTATTGATCCATCTGAAAGGAACTGATGGTTAAACGCAGCGTTTCTGATTCACACAAAAGGATAAAAACCGACAGTCTGGGTTAAAGCGACCTCCGTTGATCAGCTGATTGTTGGCGCCCGGGCCAGATGCAGCTCGGGGGCGTGGTCACGTGGCGAGCGCGGCGGGCACGATCTGGCGCAGCAGCTGGTTGAGCGCGCCCACCTTGTCCTCCAGCAGGGCGCTCTTCTTCTCGGCGTGTTTCTGGCGCCGCTCGGTGACCTGCAGCGCCGCCATCAGCTGCGCGTTCTCCACGTACAGCTCCTTCAGCGCGGCGCCCGTCTGGCTGCTCTTGGCGAGCTGCGGGGACAGACACACGTCAGGCTCAGGCGCCGCCCAGAGGCCGGCGGCGGCGGCGATAGGGACTCACCTGCTGCTTCAGCTGCTGGACCTTCTCCTGCAGAACCAGGCGGAGCGCCTTCAGCTGGACCTCCAGGTCGTCCGCCCTCTCCTGCAGAAGCTCCGCCTCCTTCCTGCTGCCCGCCTGCAGCGCGCTGAGGGCGGCGCCGGCCCGCTGCGCCTGCACAACAAACAGGAAGTCAGGTTTCTGACCGGCTTCCTGCTTCTGGCTCACAGAACCCAACCAGAGCCCAACTAACAACTAACTCAACCAACCCAACCAGAGCCCAACTAACTCAACCAACCCAACCAGAGCCCAACTAACCCAACCAGAACCCAACTAACCCAACCAGAACCCAACCAGAACCCAACCAACCCAACCAGAACCCAACCAGAGCCCAACCAGAACCCAACTAACCCAACCAGAACCCAACCAGAACCCAACCAACCCAACCAGAACCCAACCAGAACCCAACCAACCCAACCAGAACCCAACCAGAGCCCAACTAACCCAACCAGAGCCCAACCAGAACCCAACTAACCCAACCAGAGCCCAACCAACCCAACCAGAGCCCAACCAGAGCCCAACCAACCCAACCAGAACCCAACCAACCCAACCAGAACCCAACCAGAGCCCAACTAACCCAACCAGAGCCCAACCAACCCAACCAGAACCCAACCAGAGCCCAACTAACCCAACCAGAACCCAACTAACCCAACCAGAACCCAACCAGAGCCCAACCAACCCAACCAGAGCCCAACCAAAACCCAACCAAACCCAACCAGAGCCCAACTAACCCAACCAGAGCCCAACTAACCCAACCAGAACCCAACTAACCCAACCAGAACCCAACCAGAGCCCAACTAACCCAACCAGAGCCCAACCAGAGCCCAACTAACCCAACCAGAGCCCAACCAACCCAACCAGAACCCAACTAACCCAACCAGAACCCAACCAGAGCCCAACCAACCCAACCAGAGCCCAACCAAAACCCAACCAAACCCAACCAGAGCCCAACTAACCCAACCAGAACCCAACCAAACCCAACCAGAGCCCAACTAACCCAACCAGAGCCCAACTAACCCAACCAGAACCCAACTAACCCAACCAGAACCCAACCAGAACCCAACCAGAACCCAACTAACCCAACCAGAGCCCAACTAACCCAACCAGAGCCCAACTAACCCAACCAGAACCCAACCAGAACCCAACCAGAGCCCAACCAGAACCCAACCAACCCAACCAGAACCCAACCAGAACCCAACTAACCCAACCAGAGCCCAACTAACCCAACCAGAGCCCAACCAGAGCCCAACCAGAACCCAAATAACCCAACCAGAACCCAACCAGAACCCAACTAACCCAACCAGAACCCAACCAGAGCCCAACTAACCCAACCAGAGCCCAACTAACCCAACCAGAACCCAACCAGAGCCCAACTAACCCAACCAGAACCCAACTAACCCAACCAGAGCCCAACTAACCCAACCAGAACCCAACCAGAACCCAACCAGAGCCCAACTAACCCAACCAGAACCCAACCAACCCAACCAGAACCCAACCAGAGCCCAACTAACCCAACCAGAACCCAACTAACTCAACCAGAACCTGACCTGGTCCTGGGCCTGGGCCCGGGTCGCCTCCACCTCCCTCAGGCTGGTCCTCAGGTTCTGCTGCTCCCGGGTCAGCTGGTGGACCTGGACCTGGAGCTCCTGGTTCTGGACCCTCAGACCCTGGAGCTCCTGGTTCTGGGCCCTCAGATTCTGGGCCTCCTGGTTCTGGACCCTCAGACTTTGGAGCTCCTGGTTCTGGACCCTCAGACTCTGGAGCTCTTGGTTCTGGACCCTCAGACTCTGGAGCTCTTGGTTCTGGACCCTCAGACTTTGTAGCTCCTGGTTCTGGACCCTCAGACTCTGGAGCTCCGCCACTTCCTGGGCGTGGCCGAGCTTCTCCTGAGTGACGGCGTGGAGCTGAGAGCGAAGAAGCTCCGCCTCCGTCTCCACGGAGCTCAGCTGCTGCTCCACCTGACGGAGAAACAGCGTCAGCGGGTTCTGATCCGACCGGCTTCCTCCTGAACTACGGGCCAGGTTCCATGGGACCTGCAGCAGGTTCTGACCTGCAGCAGGTTCTGACCTGCGTGGGTTAACCCAGGGGTTCCCAAACTTGTCCATGCCGAGGCCCCCCAAACAGTATCAGCTTCTGGCCCCCTTTGCAAACCAGACAATGCTACAAAATATGTAAAGAAACAACTTTTAGAAGGTATTTTCTTTCTTTTCTTCCCGGACAGCAGCTCGCTGTGTGAATGCAGCCTGACTAAATGCTCTTCTTTACGTCTGAAGAAGTCTGACGGATGTTTTTGTATCAGGTGACGCTGAAGTTTCGAAGGTTTTGAACCCTCATCTGAGAGGGTCTCCAGACAGAGGACGCCATTTTTCTGTACGGCTGTAAAGCCAAACTTAATGTCTGCTGCCTCGTACTTTCTGATTTTAGTCGGCCAGTTCTTTCGGTCTCTTCCAAGTCTAAAATCTGTCCATGTTGGCTAAGCTAGCTACACGCTAACTTGAGGAGCAGCGCAGCATCAGAACAGGCGCAAACCGCCAGGTCTACCATGTTTTGACTGGCAGCCAATCAGAAAGACGAGCGTGGCAAATAACATTTCCATATGACATATTATTATAAATTGTATTTTACAATACTGATTAAAAAAATTTGACAATTTATTATGTTTTAAAAAAAATTGAATTCTATTTTTTTTATTTTTGCATTTTTTTCTTATCTTCACTCCAATTTTCTGAGGCCCCCCCAGCGGCCCCCACTTTGAAAACCACTGGGTTAAACTGTTTATTTTAAACTCATTAAATGCTCTGCGCTGCCCCTGGTGGAAGTTCTGCCCAGCAGCACCAACATCGCTCTGATTGGCTGTTCAGTGAGGGAAACCCGATGACATTATTGGACGGTTTACGCTGATGTCACGTCACCTTGCGGTTTCGTTCCTCGCCGTCTCGCCGCAGCCGCTCCTTGTCCTCCTCCGTCCACTGCAGCTTCAGGCTGACGCCGCTAAGCTCCGCCTCCAGCTGCGGAACAGATATGGTGAGTCGCCGCAAAGGAGACGAGCGGCTGGCCAGAGATCGTGGTGTTTACCTCCTCCTTGGTGGAGCAGAGCTCCGCCTCCAGCAGCTGTCTCTCCTGTGTCCACGCCGCCTGCCGCTGCAGCTTCTCCCGCTCGTGCTGCGTCACGGCGTCCTGCAGCCGCCGCCGCAGCCCGGCCGCCGCCTCCTCCTGCTCCAGGGAAGCCGTCGCCAGGCGGCCCCGCAGCATCAGGACCGCCTCCTGCTCCCCACGGAGACGCGTGCTCAGCTCGCCGTTGTCGCCGCTCAGCTGCAGGTTCCTGCTGCTCAGATCCAGAACCTCCTCACGGTACCTGGCGTTCTGGAGAGAAAGGGGGGGTGAGGCGTCTGAGGCGGGCGGGGCCTCTGAGGGGGCGGGGCCTCACATCAGGAACCAGGTGTCTCACCTCCTGCTGCAGCCGCTCCTCCTCCTCTCTGCTCCTCTCGTGTTCCTTCTCCACCTCCTCCAGCCGCCGCCTGTAACGTCATGTGACTGTTAACCCATCATGTGACTGCTAACCCATCATGTGACTGCTAACCCATCATGTGACTGCTAACCCATCATGTGACTGCTAACCCATCATGTGACTGCTAACCCAACCCATCATGTGACTGCTAACCCATCATGTGACTGTTAACCCATCATGTGACTGCTAACCCATCATGTGACTGCTAACCCATCATGTGACTGCTAACCCATCATGTGACTGCTAACCCATCATGTGACTGCTAACCCATCATGTGACTGTTAACCCATCATGTGACTGCTAACCCATCATGTGACTGCTAACCCATCATGTGACTGTTAACCCATCATGTGACTGCTAACCCATCATGTGACTGTTAACCCATCATGTGACTGCTAACCCATCATGTGACTGCTAACCCATCATGTGACTGCTAACCCATCATGTGACTGTTAACCCATCATGTGACTGTTAACCCATCATGTGACTGCTAACCCATCATGTGACTGTTAACCCATCATGTGACTGCTAACCCATCATGTGACTGCTAACCCATCATGTGACTGTTAACCGATCATGTGACTGCTAACCCATCATGTGACTGCTAACCCATCATGTGACTGTTAACCCATCATGTGACTGCTAACCCATCATGTGACTGCTAACCCATCATGTGACTGCTAACCCATCATGTGACTGTTAACCGATCATGTGACTGCTAACCCATCATGTGACTGCTAACCCATCATGTGACTGTTAACCCATCATGTGACTGCTAACCCGTAAAGAAGAGCAATCTTGATGCCACAGTACTGAACAACTACCGGCCCATATCAAACCTGCCATTCTTAGGCAAAGTCCTAGAAAAAGTTGTATACCAACAGCTTAGTGACTTTCTCCTGTCTAACAATGCTTTTGATACTTTCCAATCAGGCTTTAGGCCCCACCACAGCACTGAGACAGCTCTGATCAAGGTGACAAACGACATCCGCCTGAACACAGATGCAAGTAGAGTCTCAGTCTTAGTTCTGCTGGACCTGAGTGCTGCCTTTGACACAGTTGACCATGTGACCTTATTACAGAGGTTAGAAGACTGGGTGGGAATCCGAACAGATCAGTGTGTGGATGCAAAACTATTTCCTCCAGCTAAACTCAGACAAAACTGAAATCATTGTCTGTGGCCCACAGAAACAAATTGTGCTCTATAAATAAAATTGCCTTGCCTATTGTTCAGAACCGTTTCATCATAATTTCAACACCTTTTCTGTCCGGCTGTAAAATAATTCCAGCTGCATAAAGTCACCTGAGCAACCAGAACATCTGGGTTCCCTCAGCAGAACCCTCAGGTTCTGGGAGGTTCTGGGGCAGAACTCACCTCTTCTTGGCCACGTCGTCCTCCAGGTTCTGGACCTCCTGCTGCAGGACGCTCAGCCTCTCCTGCAGAGCTCCGTTCTCCAGTCGGACCTCCTCCAGCCGAGTCCTGGAGCCCACAAACCAACACGGGTCAGAAACAGAACCTGAGCAGAACCGGGCGGTCGGGGTGGATCACAGAAAAGGTTCTAAAGATCCGATCAGAAGGACGAAGGAACTTCAGGCGTCCAGACCGACCGGTTCTGACCCAGAGACATCTGGAGGGGCTTCAGTCTGCCTGAACCGGTCCTGGTACCGGCTCACCAGTCCTGGTTCTGTTCAGCAGTCTGAAGCTCCTCCCACAACAGTCACATGACCAGAACCGGTCCGTCTGAAGCCAACAGAACCTTCGTCTCCATCATCGTGGAAAGAAGAACTAATCAGAACCGTTTGGACCGGGGTTACTGGGTCATGCGTTTGGACGTCTGTCATTGGGTTAGAGGTGCAGCAGTGCATTGTGGGGGACTCATTCCGCGTTAGTCTAATCGAGCAGATGGAGGTTAGTCGTGGGTTTCGGACCGGGTTCTGGTTCCGAGTCCGTTCCGAGTTCATGCTCCACAAACCTGTGCGGACCGGCCGCCTCCATCACGCCCTCCAGGTCCAGAACCAGCCGCTCCAGCTCCATCAGCTGCTGCGCCATCCGGCTCTTCTCCCGGGCCAGGTCCTCCTCCGTGGACCTGAGCTGGTTCTGGGAGTCCAGCAGGACCCCCTGCAGGTGCAGGACCTGCTCCCTGACCCGGGCCAGGTCCTCCTCCCTGGACCTCAGCTGGTTCTGGGAGTCCAGCAGGGCCCGGGCCAGGTCCTCCTCCGTGGACCTCAGCTGGTTCTGGGAGTCCCGCAGGGCCCGCTGCAGGTGCTGGACCTGCTCCCTGACCCGGGCCAGGTCCTCCTCCGTGGACCTCAGCTGGTTCTGGGAGTCCAGCAGGGCCCGGGCCAGGTCCTCCTCCGTGGACCTGAGCTGGTTCTGGGAGTCCTGGACCTGCTCCCTGACCAGGTCCTCCTCCGTGGACCTCAGCTGGTTCTGGGAGTCCCGCAGGGCCCGCTGCTGGTGCAGGACCTGCTCCCTGAGCTCCAGGACCAGGTCTGCGGTGCCGTTGAGCTGGGCGCTGAGGCCCCTCAGGTGCTCCCTGAGGGTGGAGATCTCCGCCTCCATCTCCACGATCTGGGCGGCGAGCTGGTCGGCGAGCCGGGCGTAGGCGGCGTTCTCCTGCCTCAGGCGGCCGGCCTCCTCGCTCTCCTCGGCCAGACCGGACCGGAGCCGCTCGGCCCGGTTCTGCTCCGCCCTCAGAGCCTCCTGCAGGCTCCCCTCGCCGCTCCGCCGCCGCTCCGCCTCCTCCGAGGCGGCGTCCAGCTCTAGCTGCAGGTGGTCCACCGCCATGGCCTGGTCCTTCAGGTCCTGGATCAGCCGGTCCCGGTCCGTCTTCAGGGAGTCCAGTTCTGCCGTGAGTCTGGAGACGGACTCCGTCCTGCTCTCCAGCTCCGCCCTCAGGGAGGCCACGGCGTGCTCTCTGGCGCCGAGCCGGGCCTCCAGCTCGCAGCACCGCCCCCGAGAAGCTTCCAGCTCCGCCTCCAAGCTGGCCTCTGATTGGCCGGCCTCCTGCGAACCCGACTCTGGGTGGAGGAGGCGGCGCCGAGCGTCGGCAAGGCGCAGCTCCGACTCCTCCCTGCTCACAGCACACGGCGTTCATTCGGCTGTCCGACTCTCCGGATGGAACCAGAACTTTTAAATGTTCTGTTCGACCCACTGAAACAACAACAAATGAAACCGGTGATGTCACCACCCACCTGACGGCCAGCACTTCCTGGTCCATCCTCAGCTTAAGCTCCGCCTCCAGCTGCTCCTTCTCCGCACTCAGTCTCTGGACCAGGTTACCGATCTCTCTGGCGAAGTTCTGCTCCAGCTCGGCCCGCTCCCGATGCATCCTGGGAAAGTTGAGAACACAGAGAAGACCTGTGGTCAGAGGGCGTGGAAAAACGACGCATTGCACGGAAAACGTGTTAAACAGGAAGTGAACAGGTGCGTCAGGTAAAAGAAACCAATCAGGTCAATGGAACTGGAACACCTTTATGGTACGTGAGGTCACATGATGTGCGATGTCATATGATGTGTGTGTCATGATATGTGGTCACGATGTGTGATGTCACAATATGTCACGATGTGTGTGTCACGATGTGTGATGTCACAATATGTCACGATGTCACAATATGTCACGATGTCACAATATGTCACGATGTGTGGTGTCACGATATGTGGTCACGATATGTGGTCACGATGTGTGATGTCACGATGTGTGATGTCACGATGTGTGATGTCATGATATGTGGTCACGATGTGTGATGTCACGATGTGTGATGTCACGATGTGTGATGTCACGATGTGTGATGTCACGATATGTGGTCACGATGTGTGTGTCACGATGTGTGATGTCACGATGTGTGATGTCACGATGTGTGATGTCACGATGTGTGATGTCACGATATGTGGTCACGATATGTGGTCACGATGTGTGATGTCACGATGTGTGATGTCACGATGTGTGATGTCACGATATGTGGTCACGATATGTGGTCACGATGTGTGATGTCACGATGTGTGATGTCACGATATGTGGTCACGATGTGTGATGTCACGATGTGTGATGTCACGATATGTGGTCACGATGTGTGATGTCACGATGTGTGATGTCACGATATGTGGTCACGATGTGTGGTCACGATGTGTGATGTCACGATGTGTGTGTCATGATATGTGGTCACGATGTGTGATGTCACGATGTGTGATGTCACGATGTGTGTGGTCACGATGTGTGTGGTCACGATGTGTAATGTCACGATGTGTGATGTCACGATGTGTGATGTCACGATGTGTGATGTCATGATATGTGGTCACGATGTGTGATGTCACGATGTGTGTGTCATGATATGTGGTCACGATGTGTGATGTCACGATGTGTGTGTCATGATATGTGGTCACGATGTGTGATGTCACGATGTGTGTCATGATATGTGGTCACGATGTGTAATGTCACGATGTGTGATGTCACGATGTGTGATGTCATGATATGTGGTCACGATGTGTGATGTCACGATGTGTGTGTCATGATATGTGGTCACGATGTGTGATGTCACGATGTGTGGTCACGATGTGTGTGTCATGATATGTGGTCACGATGTGTGATGTCACGATGTGTGTCATGATATGTGGTCACGATGTGTAATGTCACGATGTGTGATGTCACGATGTGTGATGTCACGATGTGTGATGTCACGATGTGTGATGTCACGATGTGTGATGTCACGATGTGTGATGTCATGATATGTGGTCACGATGTGTGATGTCACGATGTGTGATGTCACGATGTGTGATGTCACGATATGTGGTCACGATATGTGGTCACGATGTGTGATGTCACGATGTGTGATGTCACGATATGTGGTCACGATGTGTGATGTCACGATATGTGGTCACGATGTGTGATGTCACGATGTGTGATGTCACGATGTGTGTGTCATGATATGTGGTCACGATGTGTGATGTCACGATGTGTGATGTCACGATGTGTGATGTCACGATGTGTGTGGTCACGATGTGTGGTCACGATGTGTGGTCACGATGTGTAATGTCACGATGTGTAATGTCACGATGTGTGATGTCACGATGTGTGATGTCACGATGTGTGATGTCATGATATGTGGTCACGATGTGTGATGTCACGATGTGTGTGTCATGATATGTGGTCACGATGTGTGATGTCACGATGTGTGTGTCATGATATGTGGTCACGATGTGTGATGTCACGATGTGTGTCATGATATGTGGTCACGATGTGTAATGTCACGATGTGTGATGTCACGATGTGTGATGTCATGATATGTGGTCACGATGTGTGATGTCACGATGTGTGTGTCATGATATGTGGTCACGATGTGTGATGTCACGATGTGTGGTCACGATGTGTGTGTCATGATATGTGGTCACGATGTGTGATGTCACGATGTGTGTCATGATATGTGGTCACGATGTGTAATGTCACGATGTGTGATGTCACGATGTGTGATGTCACGATGTGTGATGTCATGATATGTGGTCACGATGTGTGATGTCATGATGTGTGATGTCATGATGTGTGATGTCACGATGTGTAATGTCATGATGTGTGATGTCATGATATGTGGTCACGATGTGTGATGTCATGATGTGTGATGTCATGATGTGTGATGTCATGATATGTGGTCACGATGTGTGATGTCATGATGTGTGATGTCACGATGTGTGATGTCACGATGTGTGTCATGATATGTGGTCACGATATGTGGTCACGATGTGTGATGTCACGATGTGTGATGTCACGATGTGTGATGTCACGATGTGTGATGTCACGATATGTGGTCACGATGTGTGATGTCACGATGTGTGATGTCACGATGTGTGATGTCACGATATGTGGTCACGATGTGTGATGTCACGATGTGTGTGTCATGATATGTGGTCACGATGTGTGATGTCACGATGTGTGGTCACGATGTGTGTGTCATGATATGTGGTCACGATGTGTGATGTCACGATGTGTGGTCACGATGTGTATGTCATGATATGTGGTCACGATGTGTGATGTCACGATGTGTGTCGTCACGATGTGTGATGTCACGATGTGTGATGTCACGATGTGTGATGTCATGATATGTGGTCACGATGTGTGATGTCATGATGTGTGATGTCACGATGTGTGATGTCACGATGTGTGTCATGATGTGTGATGTCACGATGTGTGATGTCACGATGTGTGATGTCACGATGTGTGATGTCACGATGTGTGGTCACGATATGTGGTCACGATATGTGGTCACGATGTGTGATGTCACGATGTGTGGTCACGATGTGTGATGTCACGATGTGTGATGTCACGATATGTGGTCACGATATGTGGTCACGATGTGTGATGTCACGATATGTGGTCACGATATGTGGTCGCGATGTGTGATGTCACGATGTGTGATGTCACGATGTGTGATGTCACGATGTGTGATGTCACGATGTGTGGTCACGATGTGTGATGTCACGATGTGTGTGTCATGATGTGTGTGTCACGATGTGTGTGTCACGATATGTGGTCACGATATGTGGTCGCGATGTGTGATGTCACGATGTGTGATGTCACGATGTGTGATGTCACGATGTGTGATGTCACGATGTGTGGTCACGATGTGTGATGTCACGATGTGTGTGTCATGATATGTGGTCACGATGTGTGTGTCACGATATGTGGTCACGATGTGTGATGTCACGATGTGTGATGTCACGATGTGTGATGTCACGATGTGTGATGTCACGATATGTGATCACGATGTGTGGTCACGATATGTGGTCACGATGTGTGATGTCACGATGTGTGATGTCACGATATGTGGTCACGATGTGTGATGTCACGATGTGTGATGTCACGATATGTGGTCGCGATGTGTGATGTCACGATGTGTGATGTCACGATGTGTGATGTCACGATGTGTGATGTCACGATGTGTGATGTCACGATGTGTGATGTCACGATATGTGGTCACGATATGTGGTCACGATGTGTGATGTCACGATGTGTGATGTCACGATGTGTGATGTCACGATATGTGGTCACGATATGTGGTCACGATGTGTGATGTCACGATATGTGGTCACGATATGTGGTCACGATGTGTGATGTCACGATGTGTGATGTCACGATATGTGGTCACGATATGTGGTCACGATGTGTGATGTCACGATATGTGGTCACGATATGTGGTCGCGATGTGTGATGTCACGATGTGTGATGTCACGATGTGTGATGTCACGATATGTGGTCACGATGTGTGATGTCACGATGTGTGATGTCACGATGTGTGATGTCACGATGTGTGATGTCACGATGTGTGATGTCACGATGTGTGGTCACGATATGTGGTCACGATGTGTGATGTCACGATGTGTGATGTCACGATATGTGGTCACGATGTGTGATGTCACGATGTGTGATGTCACGATATGTGGTCACGATGTGTGATGTCACGATGTGTGATGTCACGATATGTGGTCACGATATGTGGTCACGATATGTGGTCACGATATGTGGTCACGATATGTGGTCGCGATGTGTGATGTCACGATGTGTGATGTCACGATGTGTGATGTCACGATGTGTGATGTCACGATGTGTGATGTCACGATATGTGGTCACGATGTGTGATGTCACGATGTGTGTGTCATGATATGTGGTCACGATGTGTGTGTCACGATATGTGGTCACGATGTGTGATGTCACGATGTGTGATGTCACGATGTGTGATGTCACGATGTGTGATGTCACGATGTGTGATGTCACGATGTGTGATGTCACGATGTGTGTGGTCACGATATGTGGTCACGATGTGTGATGTCACGATATGTGGTCACGATATGTGGTCGCGATGTGTGATGTCACGATGTGTGATGTCACGATATGTGGTCACGATATGTGGTCACGATGTGTGATGTCACGATATGTGGTCACGATATGTGGTCGCGATGTGTGATGTCACGATGTGTGATGTCACGATGTGTGATGTCACGATATGTGGTCACGATGTGTGATGTCACGATATGTGGTCACGATATGTGGTCGCGATGTGTGATGTCACGATGTGTGATGTCACGATGTGTGATGTCACGATATGTGGTCACGATGTGTGATGTCACGATGTGTGATGTCACGATGTGTGATGTCACGATGTGTGATGTCACGATGTGTGATGTCACGATGTGTGATGTCACGATGTGTGGTCACGATATGTGGTCACGATGTGTGATGTCACGATGTGTGATGTCACGATATGTGGTCACGATGTGTGATGTCACGATGTGTGATGTCACGATATGTGGTCACGATGTGTGATGTCACGATGTGTGATGTCACGATATGTGGTCACGATATGTGGTCGCGATATGTGGTCACGATATGTGGTCACGATATGTGGTCGCGATGTGTGATGTCACGATGTGTGATGTCACGATGTGTGATGTCACGATGTGTGATGTCACGATGTGTGATGTCACGATATGTGGTCACGATGTGTGATGTCACGATGTGTGATGTCACGATGTGTGATGTCACGATGTGTGATGTCACGATGTGTGATGTCACGATGTGTGATGTCACGATGTGTGGTCACGATATGTGGTCACGATGTGTGATGTCACGATGTGTGATGTCACGATATGTGGTCACGATGTGTGATGTCACGATGTGTGATGTCACGATATGTGATGTCACGATGTGTGATGTCACGATGTGTGATGTCACGATATGTGGTCACGATATGTGGTCACGATATGTGGTCACGATATGTGGTCACGATGTGTGATGTCACGATGTGTGATGTCACGATGTGTGATGTCACGATGTGTGATGTCACGATGTGTGATGTCACGATATGTGGTCACGATGTGTGATGTCACGATGTGTGTGTCATGATATGTGGTCACGATGTGTGTGTCACGATATGTGGTCACGATGTGTGATGTCACGATGTGTGATGTCACGATGTGTGATGTCACGATGTGTGATGTCACGATGTGTGATGTCACGATGTGTGATGTCACGATGTGTGTGGTCACGATATGTGGTCACGATGTGTGATGTCACGATATGTGGTCACGATATGTGGTCGCGATGTGTGATGTCACGATATGTGGTCACGATATGTGGTCACGATGTGTGATGTCACGATATGTGGTCACGATATGTGGTCGCGATGTGTGATGTCACGATGTGTGATGTCACGATGTGTGATGTCACGATGTGTGATGTCACGATGTGTGATGTCACGATGTGTGATGTCACGATGTGTGTGTCATGATATGTGGTCACGATGTGTGTGTCACGATATGTGGTCACGATGTGTGATGTCACGATGTGTGATGTCACGATATGTGGTCACGATGTGTGGTCACGATGTGTGGTCACGATGTGTGTGTCATGATATGTGGTCACGATGTGTGATGTCACGATGTGTGATGTCACGATGTGTGTGGTCACGATGTGTGTGGTCACGATGTGTGGTCACGATGTGTAATGTCACGATGTGTAATGTCACGATGTGTGATGTCACGATATGTGGTCACGATGTGTGATGTCACGATGTGTGTGTCACGATATGTGGTCACGATGTGTGTGTCACGATATGTGGTCACGATGTGTGATGTCACGATGTGTGATGTCACGATGTGTGATGTCACGATGTGTGATGTCACGATGTGTGATGTCACGATGTGTGATGTCACGATATGTGGTCACGATATGTGGTCACGATGTGTGATGTCACGATATGTGGTCGCGATGTGTGATGTCGCGATGTGTGATGTCACGATGTGTGATGTCACGATGTGTGATGTCACGATGTGTGATGTCACGATGTGTGATGTCACGATATGTGGTCACGATGTGTGATGTCACGATGTGTGTGTCATGATGTGTGGTCACGATGTGTGTGTCACGATATGTGGTCACGATGTGTGATGTCACGATGTGTGATGTCACGATGTGTGATGTCACGATATGTGGTCACGATATGTGGTCACGATGTGTGATGTCACGATGTGTGATGTCACGATGTGTGATGTCACGATATGTGATGTCACGATATGTGATGTCACGATGTGTGATGTCACGATGTGGTCACGATATGTGGTCGCGATGTGTGATGTCACGATGTGTGATGTCACGATATGTGGTCACGATATGTGGTCGCGATGTGTGTGGTCACGATATGTGGTCACGATGTGTGATGTCACGATATGTGGTCACGATGTGTGATGTCACGATGTGTGATGTCACGATATGTGGTCACGATATGTGGTCACGATATGTGGTCACGATATGTGGTCACGATGTGTGATGTCACAATGTGTGATGTCACGATATGTGATGTCACGATGTGTGGTCACGATGTGTGTGTCATGATATGTGGTCACGATGTGTGATGTCACGATATGTGATGTCACGATGTGTGGTCACGATGTGTGTGTCATGATATGTGGTCACGATGTGTGATGTCACGATATGTGGTCACGATGTGTGATGTCATGATATGTGGTCACGATATGTGGTCACGATGTGTGATGTCACGATGTGTGATGTCACGATGTGTGATGTCACAATGTGTGATGTCGCGATGTGTGATGTCACGATATGTGGTCACGATATGTGGTCACAATGTGTGATGTCACGATGTGTGAAGTCGCGATGTGTGATGTCACGATGTGTGATGTCACGATATGTGGTCACGATATGTGGTCACAATGTGTGATGTCACGATGTGTGAAGTCACGATGTGTGATGTCACGATATGTGATGTCACGATATGTGGTCACGATGTGTGATGTCACACACACACACAGACAGGTTTTACCAAGTATCCATAATGATAACTGATAAACGGCAGCCGTTTCCATGGAAACAGGTGGCGCTCACCTCCGCTCCTGCTCGTGGCTCCACCCTCCTCCGTGTTGGAGCTGCGTCTGCAGCCTGCCCAGCGCCTCCTTCAGCTGCTTGGCCTGCTGCTCGGCCTCAGACTTCTGCTCCTCCAGCTCGCTGATCTCCAGCTGTTATCCACACAGTTAAAGTTCACCTTCCACTCAGGTAAAAGAACACCTCCAACAGGTGGTTAACCCTAATTCCTGATGGGGGACATTTTTCTCCACTTGGGGTGAACTTTCTCCTCTAATTTCACACTGTAGATAGTGATACTCATCATATTTGGTCCAGTTGGGCATTTTTGACTATTTTTTCGAATTTCAAACACACATCATATACAATTTAATTTTTCATTGTGTAGTAAAAAAAACTCCTTAATTTCTGAAAAGGGACATTTTTGTCCCCTTTTAAAACGACCTAAAAACATCATATATTAACATTTTTTCCACTTTTTTTCCATAAATCTTTTATTCCACTTCAGTTCTGATCATAACTACCAAGTTTCCAATTATTTAAAAAAAATTAACCCTTTAGATGCCAATTTGAACTTTTTAGCCCAAATTTTAAGCCTTTCGGTGCCAGTATTTTCAAAATATGGAATGCAAAGTGGAATTATTGAGTGGGGATAATTATGGTCTGGTATATGTCAATGATCAGCAACAACATTGATTTTTAGGGATTTTTAATTTTTTGTTATGCCTGATTTAAAAAAAAAAAAAAAAAGTCCTTAATTTCTGAAAAGGGACATTTTTGTCCACTTCTAAAATGATCCCCAAAATACCATATGTTAATATTTTTTTCCACTTTTTTTTCATAAATCTTTTCTTCCACTTCAGTTCTGATCATAACTATCAATTTTGCAATTATTTTCAAAAAATGAACCCTTTAAATACTGGTTTATATGATGTAAACACCAATTTCTGTTAAAAAAAACACACAAAAACTGCTGTATTTTCAATGTATGCAATGCAAAGTGAAATATTCTATGGGGGTTTATCAGGTCTGAGGGTTAAACTCTTCCACTCAGGTAACAGCACAGAACACCTCCAACAGGTGGTGAAACTCTTCCTCTCAGTACCTTGAAGGCCTGGCTGATGTCTTTCCGCTCCACCTCCATGCTCTGCCTCATCTTCTCCAGACTGCGCTCGTAGTAGTTCACCTGGGGAGGGGGAGGAGTTACTCACAGGTGAGCACAGAGCTGCTGAGGTGCGTTCTCATAGATATGTATAGAATGGCTAGATGTGTTACGTCTGAGTTTAGAACGTCCGCACAAGTCGGCCATCTTACCACAGGGTGAGATGTCCGGGAGACATTCAAACCTGAGGTAACCATAGTTACGCTAAGCGATCTGCTCTGACGCTATTACTCTTATCTCGCAGAAATCTCCATGATTTTACACTATTTTACATACTAAAAGACCCTGTGCGATATTTTATTTATTCGGTCATCTGTGCAATAATTCCCGTCACTACTGTGCAATATCTTATCTATTTATGGTCAGACTATGTGCATACAATGTGTAATTAACACAAGTGTAGTGCAATATGGGCAATAACTCAACCATAGTGCTATAACTTTATTTATTTAACTCTCTTTACTTTGTATATCTTGTATAGCCTATATTCTTTTTTACACATTGTTTTAGATTATTCTATATTAACTATATTTTAATTATATATTACATTAATTATTCTATATTATACTGTATTTTAGATTTATAGAGATCCTATGTGTGTTTGGAGCTACTGGGGACTTGAATTTCCCTGAGGGAGTCATCCCAAGGGGTAAATAAAGTTGAGTCATGGGGCAAATAAACGTGAAATATTTACGTAATTATTTTAAAAAATAAATATGGACTTCGTCTGTAGTGTGATAATTAGCTTACTACTTTGATGTTTATAATAACCTAAACGTTTGAGAATTAAGCAAGTTATGTCTTGAATGTTTCACCATCAACACAATGTTGTCGGCGAGAGAGCTGCCTGTGGTAAGATGGCCGCCATCTGCGGACGTTTGACTCCGTTGCCCGGCAACGCGGACGAGACATCTAGCCATTCTATACATATCTATGTGCGTTTCCCGGCACTTACCTGCGTCTCCAGCTGGATGTTCAGCTGCTGCAGCTCCTGCTGGTGTTTCTGCTTCAGCTGCTCCAGGGCCAGCTCCGTCTGGATGCTGACGGCGGGGCCGGGGGCAACGTCCAATGAGCTGAGAGCTGAGGGACAGACAGGTGAGATGGTCATTTGGACCCGTGCGGCTCCAGCCACCCGGCCTGGATGAAGGTGGGAGTGTTTCTCACCTGTTTTCTGCTCCGGCTGCAGCTTCTTCCTTCCTGAAGCAGACGGACTGCGCTTCATGTTCGAGTCTGAGACAACAAACACAAACGGGTGAAAAGTCTCGTCTAACAGGTGAACTCACAGCAGGAAGTCTCCTCTAACAGGGGGCGGGGCCACGCCACAGGGGGCGGGGCCTCACCTACCTGCACAGATCCAACCTGAAAGTCCTGAAAGTCTCTCAGATTCAGACTCAACCTGTTTGTCCTCCTGTTCCTCGGCTGCTTCCTGATTTATATTTCTGTTTTATATTCTCAGAACTTCAGACCGGTTCAGAACCAGCCGCTGATCAGAACCGGCCCAGCCTCTGGTTCTGAACCTTTTCTGGAACCTCACGTGTGATTAAAAACAGGAAGTGGCGCCACCTTCTGTCAGAAACACGTCACTGCACATAAACTTTTATTCTGGCCGTTTAAAGAATGAAGCAGAACACCTGAGCCAGCAGCCAATCAGCTCGCAGAACCAGAACCAACAAGAACACATTAAAACCAGAGCCTGAGGTCATGTGATCAGCAGCTGGACTGATGACAGGTTTCTGACTCCCTGAAGCAGCAACATCTCTTTAACTCTCTGAACTCTTACTTAGTTTTAGTTTAATGTTTATTTAACAGGGACAGTGCACAACATACAATTGAGCCAGATTATAGCCACAAGGCTAATTTTCATCTGTAGTCCCTGGACAGGAATTGATGTTAAATTAAAAAAAAAAAAAGATTAATAATAATACAAAAATATAACAAAACACAATATTGGGTGAGACTATGTGCAGAATAGGCCTACAGTATATTGCATGACAAGTAGGCAAACACAATTTAAAAATAAACTATCATATATCATGTTTTTGTTTCGTTAAAGTAAACACAAATACACAAAATCAGTGACTAAAAATGTCCACAGTGCTGCCCTGCTTCTAGCCACTTCTTAAGACCTGATTTAAAAGTACTAAGTGTGGTGCTTTCCCTGATACCAACAGGGAAGCTATTCCACAGCCCTGATGTTTTTACTGAGAAGGCACTTTGTCCAAAAGTGGATTTTCTGAACCCACTTATGCAGTCCCCTCTAGATGATGCTCTTGTAGCTATTGTATTAGTTGTGGGTCTGCGCAGACTCACAAATTGCTTAAGGGGAGGGGGAGCAAGATCATTTATCATTTTAAAAAATAGACAGCAGTTTGAAAAAGAAATAAAATAGTCTAGACTAAATAAACCATACTTCTGTATGATAGTACAGTGATGGTAAGTGTTGGATTTGTCCTGGATTTTCAGTGCCTGTTTGTAAGATTTGTAGATCAGTGACATGGCAGTTGTATTTGCTTGAGACCAGGTGGTTAAGCAATATGAGATATGCGTTAAAATCATAGCATGAAAATAAAGTTTAGCTGCCTCTGTTGTCATCTGATTCCTAATTACCTTAAAATTTAGGAGATTCCTTTTCACTCGACCATTTACCTTTTTAATATGTTTTTTAAAAGTTAAATGAGAGTCAACAATGACCCCTAAATATTTAAAATCATCTACTACATTGAGCCTTTCACCTTTAACAAATATGTCTGGCTCTTGACTCCTGTTTTTACGTGAAGAGAAGTACATACAAACAGTTTTTGATGTATTCAGTGTCAGACAAGAGTAATCTAGCCAGTCAGCTATTTTACTCAGTGCTCCATTCAGTTTGTCTGCTGCTTGCTGTTTAGATTTTGCATGTGCATATAACACTGTGTCATCAGCATACATTTGAATGTTAACATCAGGACACACTAAGGGGAGATCATTTATATATATACTGAACAATAGTGGGCCCAGGATAGAGCCCTGGGGCACCCCTATCGAACAGGTATTTTCAGTGGAGAGTACATCATTTATTCTGGTGCAATTCTTCCTTCTTGATAGGTATGATGTAAACCATTTAATCGTGTCAGCAGAGATGTTATGTGATGACAGTTTAGAAACGAAAACATTATGGTTTACAGTGTCAAAGGCTTTTTTCAAATCCAGGAAAATTGCTGCAACTACCCCACCCTTATCTAGCTTAGATTTCAATTCTTCCACAAAGTAGCAGAGAGCAGTATCTGTGGAGTGATTTGCCCTGAACCCAAATTGCATTGCATGCAGTGGAACGTGGCACAGACTAAGATGGTTGGTGAGTTGTTGTGTAACAACCCTCTCAACCACTTGGAGATGATAGGGAGTATACTTATAGGCCTGTAGTTTGCCACGTCAGTAGTCTCCCCGGCTTTAAAAATAGGTATAATCACAGCTTTTTTCCATACATCAGGAAACAGACACTGATTGATGGACATATTTACCAGGTGTGTAATGGGTTTGCAGAGTGCATGTGCATTATTCTTAAACATGGAGGAGTCAAAACCATATATGTCTTGAGTCTTAGACCCTTTAAGATTAATTACAATTTTATTTATCTCTTCTTCATTTATTTCTTGGAGATTAAAAACTGGGTGTTCGTAGTTAGGTGGGGAGATAAGTACATTCCGATGACCAAAAGTTGTTGCTAATTGTTCAGACTCCTTAAAAAAGGTGTTAAAAGCCAGTGCAATTTCACTGTCATCTCTTGAGATATTGCCATTTATGTTTAACTCTACTAGGTGGTTTCCTTTTGTTTCTTTCCTTGACATTGTATTTAGGTGTTTCCATATTTTTTGGCCATTTCCTCTTGCCTGCTTAATAAGGCCAATAAAATAGTTTGCTTTAGATTTACGGAGCATGCTTATTACTTTACTCCTCAGACCTTTAAATGTCCTGTAATCACTGTCCAATTTACTTTTTAGGGCAGTTTTAAGTGCATGATCCCTTTTCCTCATTAGGTTCCATAACTCTTCATTTAACCATGGTAAATTAGATTCTTTACGCCCATGTGTACATTTCTTCATGAATTTATCTTTCACACTTCCAATAATGCTTAAGACTAGTGTGCATTTATCATTTAGAGGCCTGTCATCATGTTTAAAATCACACCAATCTAACAGTTTCAATTGTTCCTCAAACAGTTGCATATCCTTCTTTGGTATTCTGTATGAAGTCTTTTTATTTTCATGTTTGTAGATAAACCTTTTCTTTGTTAGTTTTCGACACACCAGCACGAGATTGTGGTCTGAAATACCAGCGATGAAGTTATGATTCTCTCCGTTAGATTACAAAATATCAGATCAATCTGTGTATTAGAACACCGTGTAATTCGAGTCGGCCCATTAACCATTTGGGAGAGATTGTGTTTGCCGGTGATCTCTTTAAGCTTTCTCCTGTCTGATTTGCTAGACCAGTTAACATTGAAATCACCAAGTATCATAAATTCCTTCCCAGTGTGTTCAAGGTTTGATACAAGTGATTTAAATTCATCATAAAAAGAATTGCTCGATGACGGTGGTCGATATAGACATAAAATTATAAACGACATGTTTTCTGACAATGAGACAGAAACAGCGATGCATTCAAAGTTTACTGTCAACTCATATCGAGTGCTTCGAAAGCAGTCCTTAATGTATAGAAGTAGGCCACCGCCTCTTCCAGTTTGTCTGTTTTGTCTATAAATGTTATATCCTGGCATAAACAGAGCCTGGTGAGTTCGGCGTTAACCAGGTTTCGGATAGTCCTAAAAAATCCAAATTCGAATCTGACAAGAGTTTGTGAATTTCATCAGTCTTGGATATTATACTCCGCACATTCAGATGGCCTCCCAAAAGTCCCGACGGCTTGACGCGAGGATTCCAGGTTTGGATAGAGAGATAGTCACGTCTTTGTTGCAACTTCAGATGGAAAGTATTACAAGATCCTACCGGTTTCGTTGGTTTCGTTTGTGTATTCCATGCCACTTGATCCGGGGAGGATATATCCACAGAAGTAGGCCCAGGGTTGAGCTGGATATCCCCAGCGAGGAGTAGCATGAAGGACAGGTAGGACAATTGTTTGTATGGGTAATACCGCTGCCATCGGTGTCTTGCGCACGTTGTTTTAATTGATTTAGCTGACGGCATTACTGCACGTTTATTGATGGCTGAGTAAATTATATGATGTCCAAAAGTTATTGTCGTGGCATAGGAGGAGGTAGATAGGCCTGCGTGTTCCCATTGTTGTGGACACCAGCAGGCACGAGTTGATAGTATCAGCAATGCAGCGATGTAGACACCAAGAGTCATTCATCCACGTTTCATGCTCGATTTTTGCTGAAGTTTAAAAATAAAAAAAACTTACTCCAGGCGGGGTTTGATTGGAATTTAGATAAAACCGTGTGGGCAGAGATAACGCAGCTCCTGTCACACTGCTGTCACCGGTGCGCTCACACCGGACGCGGTGCTAATTTTCGCGTCACGTTACTCGCGCGAGTTTTGCCGCGGGTGTAATTGAATTTACTCGCGTTATTCGCACGAGTAAACAACGAGCGAAATTTCGCTCAAGGGGCTATCCATTTCATTCTCCCATCACCCATGGCTGATATAAGTACCATCGCGTCCTTGTACCTGCTGTGGCAGTCCGAGATTCGTGGGAAACGCACACGCCGTCGTGTCTGGGTCAGTGACATCATCCAGAGAAGCACTCAGCTCGGATAATTTCACCGCCTTCTCCAGGAGTTGCGTCTGGATGACGGCCGCCTCCAGCGGTGTTTCAGGCTCACCAGGACACCAACTACAGGCGCTCCATTTCAGCTGCGGAGCGCCTGTACTGTCTCCGGTGAGCGGCAGATAAATCAATTAAAAAGATCCCGGGACGCATGACGTCACTGTCGTCCAGGATCTCAACCCTGATAGGCTGTCGTGACGCGGATATTTCGCCAAAGTTGGATTTTCTGAACTCGCGCGAATTCGCGTCTTTGCATTGACTTTGTATGCGAACATTTCGCACCGCGTCCGGTCTGAACGCACCGTAACCCTGACGTGTTACCATAGTTACCAGAGTCCGACTCAGCGCTCTGCTGCTGCTGACTCCAGCTCAGAGCGGCGCCGTCTCCCGCCGACCGTCTGCACTTCCTGTTGCTCTTCAGCAGCTCCAGCTCTGAGCTCAGCTCATCGTTCCTGTCCCGCAGCTCCTGAATGCATCACACACACACACACACACACACACACAGGTGTTTACTTCCTGGTCAGAGCAGGTGAAGCTGCAGAATCTGACGGAGCCTGAAGGTTACCCTGCACTGCAGCTCGTACTCTTTGATCACGTCGGAGATCCGCTCCTCAGGACTCAGAGCGGCGCCGGCCGGGTCCAAACCACCAAACTGAAACAAAGAGCACACAGAGGCTCATTTAATCAATCAATCGATCGATCAGCAGCACCAGGTACAAATGGAAAAGTCCCAGAGGGAAAGAAAGAAAGAAAGAAAGGAGTCACAGGAAACGGTTTAAATCATTCATCAGCAGGTTACCCAACACCACCCGGAGTGTGGGCGGCTGGAGGAGGGGCTCCTCTGACTCCGTCAGGTCATGTGACATCGATTCCCTGCTTCATCATGTTGATGATTCAGGGTTTTTTTGTTGTTGTTGTTTTTTTTTTAAGTATTTTTTGGGGGCTTTTTATGCCTTTATTGGATAGGACAGGAAGCAGGGGGCAGAGAGAGGGGGAACCACATGCAGCACAAACTGGAACCGGGCCCAGCTGCAGCGAGGACTGTGGCCTCTGTACATGGGGCGCCAGCTCAGCCCACTACGCCACGAACCAGCCCGACGATTTGGGTTGCAAAATTCCCGGAATTTTCAAAGACGGAAACTTTCCACGAGAATAAACTGGGAATTTATGGGAATAAACTGGGAATTTACGGGAATAAACTGGGAATTTATGGGAATTTTCAAAATTGAAGGTTGGCTCTTCTAGGGAACTTAAATATAGTTGAGGAAAGTATATTTTAGCATAAGCATGACTTGAATCTGAGGCCCGTGCACCTGTAGCCTCCATCATCCTCCAAATCCCACCATCATCAGCCGCCTCAAAGCTGGTTGGCATTGGCGCAAACAGAGCCGTCCTCAACAGGGCTGGAAAGCGACACTGAAGACTCAGAGCTGGATGTTGATGAGGCCCAGGAAGAGTCTGTTGGCTGAGCAAAAACGCAGAGGATTGCTAGAAGGAAGATTTGCATGTTTAATGGGACGTTTTGGAGGAAAATCTCCACAAAGTCCCATTCAAAAAGATCAATGAAAAGTGCATTTATCTTTTTTAATGGGACTTTGTGCAGATTTTTGAATGAGTGTGGTTAGGTTGGGTAATATTGAACCCAACACTCCTGTTTTTGTTCATCCATGAAACAAGTAATTAGAACGTGTTCTACTCTACTTACAAATAAATCTGTTGAAAACATTTTGTATGGATGTTTTCTTATGACTTCTGTTTATATTTATGCTTGGATATAATATATTCCCAGTTAGTTCTCCTAAATTCCCATTAGTTCCCATGGAAAGTTTCCAATATGGAATATATCCAAAATTCCCAAGCTTAACTTCCCATGGAAATTTAACGGAAACTTTCCGCCCCGGCGACGATTCACTTTTATTGATAAAACACCAACAAATGTCTCCTGGAGGATACGATTCAATAGATTCAACATTAGTCCAACCCGGCTCCCCGACAGCTCGGGACCTGAGCCCGGCTCCCCGACAGCTCGGGACCTGGACCTGAGCCCCCGACAGCTCGGGACCTGGACCTGAGCCCCCGACAGCTCGGGACCTGGACCTGAGCCCGGCTCCCCGACAGCTCGGGACCTGAGCCCGGCTCCCCGACAGCTCGGGACCTGGGCCCGGCTCCCCGACAGCTCGGGACCTGAGCCCGGCTCCCCGACAGCTCGGGACCTGAGCCCCCGATAGCTCGGGACCTGAGCCCGGCTCCCCGACAGCTCGGGACCTGAGCCCGGCTCCCCGACAGCTCGGGACCTGAGCCCCCGATAGCTCGGGACCTGTGGGGTCACCTTGTGGTGCAGCAGCTGGTTCAGGTCGGCCCGCAGGCGGCCCACAGCCTTCTCCTCCTCAGCCAGCCTCAGCTTCACGGCGCTCAGCTCCTCCTCCAGACGACCGTTCTCCTGAGCGGCGCCGCAGAGCTCCTCCTGTAGCTCCGCCTCCTGCGCGCCGAGCCACCGCAGCTCCTCCCGCAGCGCGCGGCGCTCCCGCTCCAGCTGCTCCAGCAGCGCCTCGCTCTCCTGCTCCGACTGGCACCGCAGCGCCGTCAGCCGGTCCCGGAAGTCCTGCTCCAGGTCCCTGCCGACCACAGAGAAGCTCTGACGTCACACACACGACAGTGACCCGCAGTGCAATGCATGCTGGGAGGTCGGGCTCCGCGGCGTGGCCCACCTGATCCGGCTCTCGTTGAGCGTCTCCATGCTGGCGTGGCGTTCGTCCACCTCCCTGACCAGCTGCAGGTTCCTGCGCTCCGCCACCTCCAGGTCCGCCCGCAGCTTGTCGCGCTCCCTGCAGGCTTGCTCCGCCCCCTCCCTGAAAGCAGCATGACATCACTGTGACATCACAGCTCAAACGTGGCGCCGCTGTGACTACAGCATCAATAAATATACAATAAGCACCACAAAAGTCTGCTATGTAGCTTATCTGTGTGCAAATGCAGTCTCACTCACATAGCCGCTAGCATAACTATGGACTCGTCTCCGTCTCCCTGTTAGCATTAGCATTAGCATTAGCGGCGGAGTTGCCGCTGGGGACACATTGGACCCCTTTTTTTTTGGTGATAAATAAATCTAAAGTTTTCTGCTTCCTTTTCATATTTTACATTAATTAGAAAACAACAAATCCAGCTAATAGCATCAGCTTTGACCTCCAGGCTCCGTCATCTCGTGGGAGGGGGGGGGGATACCACATTTCAAAAGGGAAGATGATACTTAGATCAATTGATTGTGTTGTTCAGAATTTCATTTGTAGTTCATTTATATGTATTAAATAATAGAATAATCAATACAAATTTATGAGTAATTCCACAAATGGCAGCTGCCATACCCATTGCTGCAGACTCAAATTAATAAAATTTGATATGATTAATTTGACATAAATACATTTTTTTAATCTAATTCTTGCAGCAGGTCTCATCATTTAAACATATCTAATGAGCCGCTTATATATTCATCTGTGATTATGTCAGTTTCAGGTAAACTTCTGCTCCAAACATGGAAAATATTCTGGAAAAACTGCAGAAAAAGGTAGAAATAACAGCTTGTGTTGGCTCTGCGGGCGGCTCGCTGTGAGACCTACTGCAGCTGCTGGATCTCGCTCTTGTAGGAGATGAGCGCCGCCTGGTGGATGCCGTTCCCGCTGACCAGCAGCTCGTTGTCCAGAGCCAGAGTCAGATCGGCCAGACTGAGACGCTCCTCCAGGGGGAAGTCCAGAGTCTGCGGGAGGCACACACATCTCATCAGGAAAGGGTTCAACATCCCAGGAAAGCCTGTTTCTCACAGGCTTTTATTCTGTAAAAGTCTGTTGCTCACAGGCTTTTATTCTGTAAAAGTCTGTCGCTCACAGGCTTTTATTTTTGTAAAAGTCTGCTGCTCACAGGCTTTTATTCTGTAAAAGTCTGTCGCTCACAGGCTTTTATTTTTGTAAAAGTCTGTTGCTCACAGGCTTTTATTTTTGTAAAAGTCTGTTGCTCACAGGCTTTTATTCTGTAAAAGTCTGTCGCTCACAGGCTTTTATTCTGTAAAAGTCTGTCGCTCACAGGCTTTTATTCTGTAAAAGTCTGTCGCTCACAGGCTTTTATTCTGTAAAAGTCTGTCGCTCACAGGCTTTTATTCTGTAAAAGTCTGTTGACAAATTCCTCAGCAGCGATTATCAGAATTACTGAGGAATGATTTAATTACAGGCTGCAACAGATGTGAGGTTCTGACGGGCCTCAGAGCCCGGCGGATTGGAACCGGTCCGGACCTCACAGAGAGAAGCCAGAACCAGGAAATGATGTGAAAGCAGAGGGAGAGTTGGAGAAACTATGGCTGTGTTCGAAACCGCATACTTCAACTTTTTTAAGTTCCCGGATGCATACTAGATTCTCCTAAATGTTGGGTATGCATCATGAGGTTACTACTCATACTCAAACTACCCAAGATGCAACGTAACGTGACGTCGCCGATCGTCATTTCCTGTCAAAACGGCAGTTTCAAGCTAGCTACAACGAGGGTAGGTTCACTTCCTGTTTTCAAAACAAAAGCCCCAATTGTATGGTAATGGCTTTCCCTATGATAAAAGGCAACGGGTATTTTATTTTGTGAAAAAGTATGTAGTAGGTGGTTTCCAACACAGCCATACTCATGGATCAGACAGTATGCAGAGTGTTTACCCACAATGCATTTCGCTCCTGCCCGAGCTGAAATCAGCCGGCCTGAAGCTGATTTCCCTTAAGCTCTAAACTCTGTAAACTTTAGCAACATTTGAAACATTTTCAGGCGAGAAAGTAGTCGTTTAGATCCCCAACGTGTTGAAAACCTGAATAAATACCGGCTGTTTACAATTTTGTTCCCACGAATTCGGCGCTACTAAAGCTAGCCGCAGTGAGCAACGCACTTCCTGTTATTTTCACAAAATAAAATACCCGTTGCCTTTTATCATAGGGAAAGCCATTACCATACAATTGGTGCTTTTGTTTTGAAAACAGGAAGTGAACCTGCCCTCGTTGTAGCTAACTTGAAACTGCCGTTTTGACAGGAAATGACGATCGGCGACGTCACGTTACGTTGCATCTTGGGTAGTTTGAGTATGAGTAGTAACCTCATGATGCATACCCAACATTTAGGAGAATCTAGTATGCATCTGGGAACTTCCGGAACAAAAATTTAATTAATTCTGGCAGATTATGTTATTTGATTTAATCTAATCGTTTCTGTTGGAACATTTGATCAGAATAAATTCATAGAATAACTCAGTAAAAAATAAATAAAAAAAAATATTATAATATAAAAAATATTCTTGTTGTGTCGAATAATTACAACATAAAATATTTAAAATAAAAAAAAAAACTTTATTTGAACCGCAGCAAATTTAATGTTTATTTAATATTAGTTAAATAAACACGTAAAAAAACAAATATTTTAAGATGAAGAAGCTAAAAAACTTCTGAAATAATGAAAATATTGAATGAAATATTCTGTAAAACTCTATTAAAATCCAAGTTTTTCCTCTGAATAAAATGGAATAAAACCTGAAGCGTGTGAATGAAGCGGTTTGGAACACAGCCAATGAGAGAACTCCCCTCGGTCTGGGCGGTCACATGACACACACTGACCTGCAGGATGTCCCGGCTGTTCCGGATCCCCTCCTCGGTCCACAGCGCCGCCACCCGCTCGGGGCTGGTGCATCCCGAGCCGTCGTCCAGCCGGCTGAGGACCCTCTGGCCCACGGTGGCCGTCAGCAGGGAGGGCGAGGCGGAGCGGCGCTCCTCCGCCGCCGCCTGGGACTGCATGGAGGACCAGAAGCCAGAGTCAGAGCCTTCCTTCAGGGACTCGGGTTCTGCTTTCAGAGCCCTGACAAACGCCGTTTGTTCCCACATTTAATCTGGATTAGAGTCTGAGTCCCACGGGACACACAGCCAGGAGGGTGGAGCTGATGCACACCTCCAGCTCACAGCAAAAGGGCTGAGAACAGGGAGTCACACGCCCATTTAAGGTGGAAAAACATCGAAATGTGACACCATGAGCAGCTCAGAGAGGAAACCTTTGGTTCTGTTAGAAGCTGGCTGTTAAACTGATAGAGAGACCAGATCCTGGGACCGTCTCAGAGCGGCGCCCCAACAGGAAGTGATCGACTGTAGACGACCGGCTCGGGTCGATCTGAGACACCAAACTCACCTTTTCTCTGTTTAACAGCCGACTGGAACTCATCAACAGAACCAGAATCACCTGCTGATCAGGCTGATGAATGGCAGCTGCAGCGCCCTCGCCTGATTGGTGGGAAGCTGGCGGTGCGTTCAGGAGCTCCTGGGAAACTATGAAACTCCTGCCTGATGGATCTTATGGATCTAATGTGATCAGTAAAGCTTAATTTATATCTCTTTTAACTAGCCTTGCGCGTATGTTAATGGATCGAGACGTTTATGCTTCATTTAGCTTTGCCGGCGCTTGCGTGTGCTGCGTGGCGATTCCCCGCCAGGACAGTAGGTGGAGCAGCAGGTTTTTTCAATGACAAGCCTACTATGATGAAAGGAAATTCACCGCCAGGAGCTCTTCGGCAAGACTCTCTTCGAGTGGGTTCATGCTTCTTCTTCTTCACTTTCTACCTTGGCGTTTGAAAACAGCGGTCTTTTATTAGGAGATGAAACCAGAAGATGAACACGCTGCCGGATGTGATGTAGATAGTGCCCTGTGCTCGCGTCCAGAGTGGCTACTCTATAGCTCTGCTCGCGTCTTGCGTCATGCGTGAAGTTTAGAAAATTGACGTGACACACACAAGCACGCAAGGGCTTGCGTTGCGTCTTATGTCACCGACCATAAATTGACTTTTAGATTTGAGGCATGAAACGGCAGCTTTTCCTCTCCGACTCATTTGATCTTATTCAGACATTTTGAGCATTTATTGATCTTTCAGCTTCCTGATTGGTCGGAACAGCTCCAGCTGGACCGGTCCATCCAACTCTGGGATTCAAACTCCAGCTTTAGATGTTTTCCTGATTCAAAACACTTGATTCACACTATCCCCCCCATCCAACCAATCCACCCACCCACCCACCCACCATCCATCTATCCATCTATCCAGGTGCAGGTTCAGCAGCCGCTGGCCTCGCCTTAAAGCTGCTTTCCTGTTCAACAGAAACACGTTTGGACGTTAAACCCACCCTGCGCGGCGCCCTCTGGGGGTCAGCTGATCGGACGGGGGTGGAGCTGAACAGAACCCTCTTGAACTCTCTGACGCTGACTCCGTCGTCCAGGTCGGCGTCCAACCTCCTGAGGAGCAGGTCCTGTACAGGACCACAGATCGGAAGGGTCAGTAAGTCCCGTGACCTCCCTCCAACAAACCGAAGCTCCCCTTTAACCTGTTTACCTGCAGGTCCAGGTGATCCTGGTGGACTCCTCCCACTTCCTGCTGGTGACCACCTGCTGAGCACACACACATCTGTCATTCTCAGGAACAAACCGGGTGTGTACGAGCTGCTGATGTGTCGGGAACGATGAGGTTTTAGTTGTTCTTTTTTTTTTTTACTGTTTTTTTGAGAGAATGAGCATTGATCAAAGAAACAAACATATTTTTATTATTTTCTTCCCCCCACCCCACCATGCTGTCAATACAAAAAAAAAGCAGAATAATAAGAATGAACATAGTGACTTAAAAGTGTTACACTAGAAAAATGTTACAGACATGAAAATATCCAAGATTAAAATAATAAAAAGACAATAATGATACAAAATAATAATAATAATAAAAAGAAAGAAAGAAAGAAAGAAAGAAAGAAAGAAAGAAAGAAAGAAAGAAAGAAAGAAAGAAAGAAAGAAAGAAAGAAAAAGTGGATATTCAGGACAGTACCAGTTGGCTATTTGCTTTATTTAATTGTCACTACACAGGTCTTCTGAGGTCTGTGAGTCTTTATTTCCGTTTACTTTTCAGTCATGTGGGAGGGCTTCAAGCTTCTCAAAGTAAGATAAAAGTGGGGCCCAAGTTTCATGGAATTTTTGGGTCGATCCTCTAAGGTGTTTTAGTTGTTCTTAAAGGTCCAAAAGAGAAGAAACTAAAGCTTCTGTTTAACGGAGCTGCTGGAAGCTGAAACATCTGTAAACTGCAGCTGGAGTTGTGTGGAACATCTGTAAACTGCAGCTGGAGTTGTGTGTGAAACATCTGTAAACTGCAGCTGGAGTTGTGTGTGAAACATCTGTAAACTGCAGCTGGAGTTGTGTGGAACATCTGTAAACTGCAGCTGGAGTTGTGTGTGAAACATCTGTAAACTGCAGCTGGAGTTGTGTGGAACATCTGTAAACTGCAGCTGGAGTTGTATGGCAGAGCAGGTGTGAGAGTACCTTTACAGCTCCTCTGACTTCCTGCCTCTTCGTCAGATTTCAGGCTCTGCAGAGAAAACATGGAGGTCAGTGATGTGTGTGCACGTGTGTGTGCACGTGTGCATGTCTGAACCAACAGACCAAACTAAGCAGGAATTCCTGAGCAGACTTTACTTCTGCTGGACTGAATATATTGAATGTGTGTTCATGTGTAGATCCAACTGTCACGCTCAGGAGCTTAGCACCCCCCCCCCCCCCCCCCCCCGGCAGCTGTGGGAAAGTGGAGGCGTCACATCAAAACTGTTCCTAGAACTGCGTTCTCTGAACAAACCACGGCCCTCAAAAACTAGGGACCATGGCCCTCAGGAACTAGGGACCACGGCCCTCAGGAACTAGGGACCACGGCCCTCAGCAACTAGGGACCACGGCCCTCAGCAACTAGGGACCACGGCCCTCAGGAACTAGGGACCACGGCCCTCAGGAACTACGGACCACGGCCCTCAGGAACTACGGACCACGGCCCTCAGCAACTAGGGACCACGGCCCTCAGCAACTAGGGACCACGGCCCTCAGCAACTAGGGACCACGGCCCTCAAGAACTAGGGACCACGGCCCTCAGCAACTAGGGACCACGGCCCTCAGCAACTAGGGACCACGGCCCTCAGCAACTAGGGACCACGGCCCTCAAGAACTAGGGACCACGGCCCTCAGCAACTAGGGACCACGGCCCTCAGCAACTAGGGACCACGGCCCTCAGGAACTAGGGACCACGGCCCTCAGCAACTAGGGACCACGGCCCTCAGGAACTGGGGACCACGGCCCTCAGCAACTAGGGACCACGGCCCTCAGCAACTAGGGACCACGGCCCTCAGGAACTAGGGACCACGGCCCTCAGGAACTAGGGACCACGGCCCTCAGCAACTAGGGACCACGGCCCTCAGGAACTACGGACCACGGCCCTCAGCAACTAGGGACCACGGCCCTCAGCAACTAGGGACCACGGCCCTCAGCAACTAGGGACCACGGCCCTCGGGAACTACGGACCACGGCCCTCAGCAACTAGGGACCATGGCCCTCAGCAACTAGGGACCACGGCCCTCAGCAACTAGGGACCACGGCCCTCAGGAACTACGGACCACGGCCCTCAGCAACTAGGGACCATGGCCCTCAGCAACTAGGGACCACGGCCCTCAGGAACTACGGACCACGGCCCTCAGCAACTAGGGACCACGGCCCTCAGCAACTAGGGACCACGGCCCTCAGCAACTAGGGACCACGGCCCTCAGCAACTAGGGACCACGGCCCCATGCGTTTAATCAGGGAAATCATGCGATTAATTAGATTAAAGATGTTAATCGTTGCCCAGCCCAAGATAAAATCAAAATTTTAACGTTGGCCCTTCTCAGGCTGTTATGCTAACATCCTGAGCCAATAGAAAGCCAGATGTTAGCAGTGAAATGATGTGAGTCTCAGCCCGGATGAGCTCAGAGTTTCAGAGTAAATAACGTAGAAAGATTAAATTCCTCCTACAGCCTGGATGTTAGACGGAGAGTTTCCCTCTGAGACGGGATGAAAACAAACTCCTCACTTTACTGGAATGTCACTGCGAGCGTGATGAAACCACAGCGATGAGGAGGAGTGAAAACAACGGAGCTAAGGGCAGCAGATCCAGCTGCAGATCCAGCTGTTGGAGCTCCGCCTTGCAGCTGAGAGGCTTCACAGAGACACGAGTGAAAGGGAAGCATCTCCATCCAGCAGCCGGAGCAGCCGGAGCCGCCCCGGGGCCGCCAGCAGCCACATTCCTCACAAACCCACTTCCTGAAAAACCTCAACCGCCCCCAAAACCACCAAACCTCCGGCCGCCTACTCCCCCCTCAGGTATTCAGGCCCGCCAAACAATCGCAGCCCGGCTGGATGTGTGATCCCAGCTAACCAAACACACACAGCTCACAGCTCACAGGTCACAGGTCACAGCTCACAGGTCACAGCTCACAGCTCACAGGTCACAGGTCAGAGGTCACAGGTCACAGGTCAGAGGTCAGAGGTCACAGGTCACAGGTCAGAGGTCAGCAGAGATGGGGACTCAAGTCACTGTGACTTGGGCTGTGTTCGAAACCGCCTTCTTCTCCTACTAACTTTAACTTTTTTAAGTTCCCGGATGCATACTAGATTCTCCTAAATGTTGGGTATGCATCATGAGGTTACTACTCATACTCAACCTACCCAAGATGCAACGTAACGTGACGTCGCCGATCGTCATTTCCTGTCAAAACGGCAGTTTCAAGCTAGCTACAACGAGGGTAGGTTCACTTCCTGTTTTCAAAACAAAAGCACCAATTGTATGGTAATGGCTTTCCCTGTGATAAAAGGCAACGGGTATTTTATTTTGTGAAAATAACCGGAAGTGTGTTGCTAACTGCGGCTAGCTTTAGTAGCGCCGAATTCGTGGGAACAAAATGGTAAACAGCCGGTATTTTGTCAGGTTTTCAACACGTTGGGGATCTAAACGACTACTTTCTCTCCTGAAAATGTTTCAAATGTTGCTAAAGTTTACAGAGTTTAGAGCTTAAGAGAAATCAGCTTCAGGCCGGCTGATTTCGGCTCGGGCAGGAGCCAAATGCATTGTGGGTAAACGCTCTACATACTGTCTGATCGATGAGTATGCAGTATGCAGTATGTAGTATGCAGTATGCAGTATGTAGTATGTAGTATGCAGTATGTAGTATGTAGTATGTAGTATGCAGTATGTAGTATGTAGTATGCAGTATGTAGTATGTAGTATGTAGTATGTAGTATGCAGTATGTAGTATGCAGTATGTAGTATGTAGTATGCAGTATGTAGTATGCAGTATGTAGTATGTAGTATGTAGTATGCAGTATGCAGTATGTAGTATGTAGTATGTAGTATGTAGTATGCAGTATGTAGTATGTAGTATGTAGTATGCAGTATGCAGTATGTAGTATGTAGTATGCAGTATGTAGTATGTAGTATGCAGTATGCAGTATGCAGTATGTAGTATGTAGTATGCAGTATGTAGTATGTAGTATGTAGTATGCAGTATGCAGTATGTAGTATGTAGTATGCAGTATGTAGTATGTAGTATGCAGTATGCAGTATGTAGTATGTAGTATGCAGTATGTAGTATGTAGCATGTAGTATGCAGTATGCAGTATGCAGTATGTAGTATGCAGTATGCAGTATGCAGTATGCAGTATGTAGTATGTAGTATGCAGTATGTAGTATGTAGTATGCAGTATGTAGGCGGTTTCGAACACAGCCTTGGTCCCATCTCTGGAGGTCAGAGGTCACAGATGATTAAATCTGGAATCTGAGCCTGATGACCCTAATGACCTCCAACCAGAACCGCTCCAGGTCCGGTTTAACTGAGCAGAACTGTTCGCGCCGGCGTCTCAAACAGGAAGTCGGCGCCCGTCTCACCTCGACGCTCTCCAGCGACGTGGCCCGTCTCAGCTTGGCCGGCGACGAGCCCGCGGCCTCGGCTCTGGACGGAGGAGAGTCCTCCGAGTCGCAGGTCAGCGCGGCGTCGGCCTCGCTGTCGGGACGGGAGCGGCGGCCGTAGCGCTTCGTTCCCTTCACGAACTTTGGCTGCACCTCATCTGGAACGGCTGCAGAGGGAGAGGCGGGGTCACTTTCAAATCTCCTGCTTTCACATTCCGACAGGAAGATGAGAAATGATGTGAGCCAATGAGAGGAGCTGCTGGGCTTTAAAAGCTTCTGATTGGTTAATGATGCAGAGACTAAATCTGGGGTTATTAAACATGGAATCATCTCTGCTGACACAGCTCCACTAACAGCTGAGCATTCAGACTTTGTGAAAGATAAATCAGATTTAGGTCATTCAGACCCCTTCAGTCTCGGGGCCCCTCGGGTCTCACGGGGCCCCTCGGGTCTCACCTGGCTCCAGGTAGCTGCTGTCGTCCTCCGAGGTGCTGAAGTCCAGAGAGCGAGACAGAACGGCCACAAAGCCGTCCTTAAACTCCGAGAAGTTCACCTGAACGCAAACACAGGTAAACAAATGTGACACAACAGGGCCGGGAGTCGGTCTACGCTCTGGTTGTGGGTCTGGTTGTGGGTCTGGTTGTGGATCTGGTTGTGGGTCTGGTTGTGGGTCTGGTTGTGGGTCTGGTTGTGGGTCTGGTTGTGGGTCTGGTCTACAGGTTGTGGGTCTGGTCTACAGGTTGTGGGTCTGGTCTACAGGTTGTGGGTCAGGTTGTGGGTCAGGTTGTGGGTCTGGTTGTGGGTCTGGTTGTGGGTCTGGTTGTGGATCTGGTTGTGGGTCAGGTTGTGGGTCTGGTTGTGGGTCTGGTTGTGGGTCTGGTTGTGGGTCTGGTTGTGGGTCAGGTTGTGGGTCTGGTTGTGGGTCAGGTTGTGGGTCTGGTTGTGGGTCTGGTTGTGGGTCAGGTTGTGGGTCTGGTTGTGGGTCTGGTTGTGGGTCAGGTTGTGGGTCTGGTTGTGGGTCAGGTTGTGGGTCTGGTTGTGGGTCAGGTTGTGGGTCTGGTTGTGGGTCTGGTTATGGGTCAGGTTGTGGGTCTGGTTGTGGGTCAGGTTGTGGGTCTGGTTGTGGGTCTGGTTGTGGGTCTGGTTGTGGGTCTGGTCTACAGGTTGTGGGTCTGGTCTACAGGTTGTGGGTCTGGTCTACAGGTTGTGGGTCAGGTTGTGGGTCTGGTTGTGGGTCTGGTTGTGGGTCTGGTCTACAGGTTGTGGGTCTGGTCTACAGGTTGTGGGTCTGGTCTACAGGTTGTGGGTCAGGTTGTGGGTCAGGTTGTGGGTCAGGTTGTGGGTCAGGTTGTGGGTCAGATTGTGGGTCTGGTTGTGGATCTGGTTGTGGGTCTGGTTGTGGGTCTGGTTGTGGCTCAGGTTGTGGGTCTGGTTGTGGGTCTGGTTGTGGGTCTGGTTGTGGCTCAGGTTGTGGGTCTGGTTGTGGATCTGGTTGTGGGTCTGGTTGTGGCTCAGGTTGTGGGTCTGGTTGTGGATCTGGTTGTGGGTCTGGTTGTGGGTGTGGTTGTGGGTCAGGTTGTGGGTCAGGTTGTGGCTCAGGTTGTGGGTCTGGTTGTGGGTCTGGTTGTGGCTCAGGTTGTGGGTCTGGTTGTGGATCTGGTTGTGGGTCTGGTTGTGGGTCAGGTTGTGGGTCAGGTTGTGGGTCAGGTTGTGGGTGTGGTTGTGGGTCTGGTTGTGGGTCTGGTTGTGGGTCAGGTTGTGGGTCAGGTTGTGGGTCAGGTTGTGGGTGTGGTTGTGGGTCAGGTTGTGGGTCTGGTTGTGGGTCTGGTTGTGGGTCAGGTTGTGGGTCAGGTTGTGGGTCAGGTTGTGGGTGTGGTTGTGGGTCAGGTTGTGGGTCAGGTTGTGGGTCTGGTTGTGGATCTGGTTGTGGGTCTGGTTGTGGGTCTGGTTGTGGGTCAGGTTGTGGGTCTGGTTGTGGGTCAGGTTGTGGGTGTGGTTGTGGGTCTGGTTGTGGGTCTGGTTGTGGGTCAGGTTGTGGGTCTGGTTGTGGGTGTGGGTCAGGTTGTGGGTCAGGTTGTGGGTCAGGTTGTGGGTCTGGTTGTGGGTCTGGTTGTGGGTCTGGTTGTGGATCTGGTTGTGGGTCTGGTTGTGGGTCTGGTTGTGGGTCAGGTTGTGGGTCAGGTTGTGGGTCTGGTTGTGGGTCAGGTTGTGGGTCTGGTTGTGGGTCAGGTTGTGGGTGTGGTTGTGGGTCTGGTTGTGGGTCTGGTTGTGGGTCAGGTTGTGGGTCTGGTTGTGGGTGTGGTTGTGGGTCAGGTTGTGGGTCAGGTTGTGGGTCTGGTTGTGGGTCTGGTTGTGGATCAGGTTGTGGGTCTGGTTGTGGGTCAGGTTGTGGGTCTGGTTGTGGGTCAGGTTGTGGGTCAGGTTGTGGGTGTGGTTGTGGGTCAGGTTGTGGGTGTGGTTGTGGGTCAGGTTGTGGGTGTGGTTGTGGGTCTGGTTGTGGGTCTGGTTGTGGATCAGGTTGTGGGTCTGGTTGTGGGTGTGGTTGTGGGTCAGGTTGTGGGTGTGGTTGTGGGTCAGGTTGTGGGTCTGGTTGTGGGTCTGGTTGTGGGTGTGGTTGTGGGTCAGGTTGTGGGTGTGGTTGTGGGTGTGGTTGTGGGTCTGGTTGTGGGTCAGGTTGTGGGTCTGGTTGTGGGTGTGGTTGTGGGTCAGGTTGTGGGTGTGGTTGTGGGTCAGGTTGTGGGTCTGGTTGTGGGTCTGGTTGTGGGTCAGGTTGTGGGTCTGGTTGTGGGTCTGGTTGTGGGTGTGGTTGTGGGTGTGGTTGTGGGTCTGGTTGTGGGTGTGGTTGTGGGTCAGGTTGTGGGTGTGGTTGTGGGTGTGGTTGTGGGTCTGGTTGTGGGTCAGGTTGTGGGTCTGGTTGTGGCTCAGGTTGTGGGTGTGGTTGTGGGTCAGGTTGTGGGTGTGGTTGTGGGTCAGGTTGTGGGTCTGGTTGTGGGTCTGGTTGTGGGTCAGGTTGTGGGTCTGGTTGTGGGTCTGGTTGTGGGTGTGGTTGTGGGTGTGGTTGTGGGTCTGGTTGTGGGTCTGGTTGTGGATCAGGTTGTGGGTCTGGTTGTGGGTGTGGTTGTGGGTCAGGTTGTGGGTCTGGTTGTGGGTGTGGTTGTGGGTCAGGTTGTGGGTGTGGTTGTGGGTCAGGTTGTGGGTCTGGTTGTGGGTCTGGTTGTGGGTCTGGTTGTGGGTCAGGTTGTGGGTCAGGTTGTGGGTCTGGTTGTGGGTCTGGTTGTGGGTCTGGTTGTGGGTCTGGTTGTGGGTCAGGTTGTGGGTGTGGTTGTGGGTCTGGTTGTGGGTCTGGTTGTGGGTCAGGTTGTGGGTCAGGTTGTGGGTCTGGTTGTGGGTCTGGTTGTGGGTCAGGTTGTGGGTGTGGTTGTGGGTCTGGTTGTGGGTCTGGTTGTGGGTCAGGTTGTGGGTCAGGTTGTGGGTCTGGTTGTGGGTCTGGTTGTGGGTCAGGTTGTGGGTCAGGTTGTGGGTCAGGTTGTGGGTCTGGTTGTGGGTCTGGTTGTGGGTCAGGTTGTGGATCTGGTTGTGGGTCAGGTTGTGGGTCAGGTCTACAGGTTGTGGGTCAGGTTGTGGGTCAGGTTGTGGGTCAGGTTGTGGGTCTGGTTGTGGGTCAGGTTGTGGGTCTGGTTGTGGGTCTGGTTGTGGGTCAGGTTGTGGGTCTGGTTGTGGGTCAGGTTGTGGGTCTGGTTGTGGGTCTGGTTGTGGGTCAGGTTGTGGGTCTGGTTGTGGGTCTGGTTGTGGGTCAGGTTGTGGGTCTGGTTGTGGGTCAGGTTGTGGGTCTGGTTGTGGGTCTGGTTGTGGGTCAGGTTGTGGGTCTGGTTGTGGGTCAGGTTGTGGGTCAGGTTGTGGGTCTGGTTGTGGGTCAGGTTGTGGGTCAGGTTGTGGGTCAGGTTGTGGGTCTGGTTGTGGGTCTGGTTGTGGGTCAGGTTGTGGGTCTGGTTGTGGGTCTGGTTGTGGGTCTGGTTGTGGGTCAGGTTGTGGGTCAGGTTGTGGGTCTGGTTGTGGGTCTGGTTGTGGGTCAGGTTGTGGGTCTGGTTGTGGGTCAGGTTGTGGGTCAGGTTGTGGGTCAGGTTGTGGGTCTGGTTGTGGGTCAGGTTGTGGGTCAGGTTGTGGGTCTGGTTGTGGGTCAGGTTGTGGGTCTGGTTGTGGGTCAGGTTGTGGGTCTGGTTGTGGGTCTGGTTGTGGATTTGGTTGTGGGTCTGGTTGTGGGTCTGGTTGTGGGTCTGGTTGTGGGTCAGGTTGTGGGTCAGGTTGTGGGTCTGGTTGTGGGTCAGGTTGTGGGTCTGGTTGTGGGTCAGGTTGTGGGTCTGGTTGTGGGTCTGGTTGTGGGTCTGGTTGTGGGTCAGGTTGTGGGTCTGGTTGTGGGTCAGGTTGTGGGTCTGGTTGTGGGTCTGGTTGTGGGTCAGGTTGTGGGTCTGGTTGTGGGTCAGGTTGTGGGTCAGGTTGTGGGTCTGGTCTACAGGTTGTGGGTCAGGTTGTGGGTCTGGTTGTGGGTCAGGTTGTGGGTCAGGTTGTGGGTCTGGTTGTGGGTCAGGTTGTGGGTCAGGTTGTGGGTCAGGTTGTGGGTCTGGTCTACAGGTTGTGGGTCAGGTTGTGGGTCTGGTTGTGGGTCAGGTTGTGGGTCAGGTTGTGGGTCTGGTCTACAGGTTGTGGGTCAGGTTGTGGGTCTGGTTGTGGGTCAGGTTGTGGGTCAGGTTGTGGGTCTGGTTGTGGGTCAGGTTGTGGGTCAGGTTGTGGGTCTGGTCTACAGGTTGTGGGTCTGGTTGTGGGTCTGGTCTACAGGTTGTGGGTCAGGTTGTGGGTCTGGTTGTGGGTCAGGTTGTGGCTCAGGTTGTGGGTCTGGTTGTGGGTCTGGTTGTGGGTCAGGTTGTGGGTCAGGTTGTGGGTCAGGTTGTGGGTCAGGTTGTGGGTCTGGTTGTGGGTCTGGTTGTGGGTCTGGTTGTGGGTCTGGTTGTGGGTCAGGTTGTGGGTCAGGTTGTGGGTCTGGTTGTGGGTCAGGTTGTGGGTCAGGTCTACAGGTTGTGGGTCAGGTTGTGGGTCTGGTCTACAGGTTGTGGGTCAGGTTGTGGGTCTGGTTGTGGGTCAGGTTGTGGCTCAGGTTGTGGGTCTGGTTGTGGGTCTGGTTGTGGGTCTGGTCTACAGGTTGTGGGTCAGGTTGTGGGTCTGGTTGTGGGTCTGGTTGTGGGTCTGGTTGTGGGTCTGGTCTACAGGTTGTGGGTCAGGTTGTGGGTCTGGTTGTGGGTCTGGTTGTGGGTCTGGTTGTGGGTCTGGTTGTGGGTCTGGTTGTGGGTCTGGTTGTGGGTCAGGTTGTGGGTCGGTTGTGGGTCAGGTTGTGGGTCTGGTTGTGGGTCGGTGTGTTACCCGGCCGTATGTGCGCTCTCCCAGCAGCGTGTCCAGCAGCAGCGGCAGATGTGCGTCCAGCTGCAGCTTCCCGCAGAGCGCCGTCAGCTCGTCTCGGTCCAGGAAGCCGGTTGCCGTGGTGTCGCAGCTGTCGAACTCGGCTTTCAGCTGAGCGATGTAGCGGCTGTGCTCCTCCTCCTCCATCACCGCGCATCACGCTGCCACCACAACACCTGCGCAGGAAGCACGCCGTTAAAAAAATTAAAATTAACTTTAAAATTAAAATAAAATAAAATAAGGAAGCACGCCGTTAGAACCTCAGGACATTTAAAACTTTTAAACCCTGTAGTTTAATAATCTGATCCGACTCGTCCGTTCTCAGAAAGAACCTCTTTGTAACACCTCATCGATCTATTCACTCCCTCCAGATTATTTATTTATTTATCTTATTTGGATCAAACTTATTTTATTAATAGATGATTTACTTTCTGCTGCATTTTCTCTCTTTATTTCCATGTTTTCTTTTACATTCCTGCTTCTTTATGCAAATGAGAAATAAAAACAGAAGAATTAAATTAACAAATGTAAAGTTTAAATGAACGTGGTTTATAAGTAAAGCAGAAAATTGGATTTCTTTCACATTCTATACGATTATTTTGGCATATTTTTTAATCATATAAACGTTTTTATTTCGCCATTTATATATTTTTGAATTTATTTAGGATTATGGTCGTCGTTACGTTTTTCATTAAATGTATTAAAACTGAATTAAAGTCTGTAATAACAAGTCTAAATATGATATAATTATTCAAAGTGTTGCAGATCTGCTTGTTTTATTTCTTATTTTTGTTTTTTAGATATTTATTATTCGAAATGTTTTCGAATTTTTTTCAGTGTTTTTCAGCTCTTTGTGGAAAATGTTGTCAATTCAATTCATTGTTATTTATATAGCGCCAAATACAACAAATGTCATCTCAAGGCACTTAGATAATAAAGTCCAATTCATGCCAATTGGAATTCAATTAATTGTAATCATAATTATTTATAATTAAATAATTTATAATAATAAGTAAAGTTATCCTTTCTGTTCCTGATGATGTTAAAGTACCAAACAGCTGATCAATAAAAGTGATCAGAAGCCCTGAACGTGGACTCGGTGAGTCCAGAACCAGAACCGCGGCACATGGAGGGTTTTCTTCGGCCGAACTCTCGCAGAGCCGGCCCAAGGCATATGCCAACTACGCGGTCGCTTAGGGCCCCCACGCCACCAGGGGGCCCCGGAGAGCACCGAGACGTTGTGATAAAAAAGTAAATATATACATGAAATTAAAATAACATTGAATAATTTAAACGAAATTGTATTACACCAGAAAATTTTTTTTTTTTTTTGACAAAATACTAATACAAGGTTAATTTATGCCTCCTGTTGGCTGCTGCCACCGTTGGGCAAAATTATTTAAGTATTGTATTTATTATTTAAGTATTTAATTTTGATTACAACTTTATTTTTCTGTAAGATAATGTGAATGTCATTTGATTCCATTTTGTATTTGGATTTTGAACATTTTGCACACCATTGCACATCTGAAAGAAATGAAACTATTTAACGTGTTTACTATAAATGCAGTCTCCAGCCTGCTGATGTTACTTTCAAATAGTTAAATTAATGAGCCATACTTATACATCACTCTTTATGTAGAAGTTAATTAAACCATTTTTATGAGTTTGCTATCCCTTTAAGGTTAAAAACAAGAATGACACCTGTATAATGTAAGATGATTACAAATAATGCTAATGACTGTGGGTCCGTTACACACAGAACAGTGTAGCCTGTGGAATAATCTGGAGCTGAGGTGATGGTAGGGGGGCCCCAAATGAAATTCTGCTTAAGGCCCCATAAAGGCTTGGGGCGGCACTGCGCAGAAGCTTCACCATGGGAACGGAGGAACAAAGGGGCTCGCGGCGCAAACGGACCACGTAAAAGTTTTCAAAAAAAGAAACGGCTAAAAAGTTTCTCTGCGCCATCTTCTTCCCCGATAAGCTAACGGAGAGGCTGCCCGGTAACGGCAGCGGGTAACGGTTACCGAGTCTTACCGCGGGAAAAGTCAGCTCGGGTCCTCTCCTCTCCGGTAAAACCTCGCGTTTCCTCCATGAAGCAGCTCCTGAACCCGCGGACGCTCAGAGAGACGAAGTAACGGGGCAGCAGGCGCCGAGAAACTGACCGACCGAGCCGCAGAGCCACAGCCAGGGACTTCCGGTTAGCTTTCAAAATAAAAGCGGGTTAACGATGGAAGTTTTTCTGTGCCATCAGAGGTTGAATACGAATTTCTAATATTGAATTTTTACAGCATCAAAATCAGACTTTGAATTTGGAAAAACCAACAGTGGAAAAAAAAAATTCAGTGGAAAATAATTCAACTTCAAAAAATTCAGTGGAAAAAATTTCTGTGGAAAAAGAACCAGACTCAACATCAGATCAGCTCAATAGACATTGAGTAATATCTATTACTCAATTTTACTAACACAAATGGCAAATTTTTTTAAGTTGAATTTTTTTATGTTGAATTTTTTGAAGTTGAATTATTTTCCACTGAATTTTTTTTTTACACTGTTTTAATTCAAAGTCTGATTTTGATGCTGTAAAAATTCAATATTAGAAATTCGTATTCAAACTCTGATGGCACAGAAAAACTTCCATAGTTATCACAACAGCATCGGAGTGTAGAAAGTCACTGTACCCAGGGTATGGAGGACTGAAACGGCCATAATACCAAATAAACATGTTTATATGACGACAAATGCTACTAAAATTAAATAAAATATCCATCCATCCATCCATTATCTTCCGTTGGTCCGGGGATCGGGTCGCGGGGGCAGCAGCTTGAGCAAAGAGACCCAGACGTCCCTGTCCCCGGCCACTTCCTCCAGCTCTTCTGGGGGGACCCCGAGGCGTTCCCAGGCCAGCCGAGAGACATAGTCTCTCCAACGTGTCCTGGGTCTTCCCCGGGGCCTCCTCCCAGTGGGACGGGCCCAGAACACCTCACCGGGGAGGCGTCCAGGAGGCATTCTCACCAGATGCCCGAGCCACCTCATCTGACTCCTCTGGATGCGGAGGAGCAGCGGTTCTACTCCGAGCCCCTCCCGGATGACCGAGCTTCTCACCCTATCTCTAAGGGAGAGCCCAGACACCCTGCGGAGGAAACTCATTTCGGCCGCTTGTATTCGCGATCTCGTTCTTTCGGTCACTACCCACAGCTCGTGACCATAGGTGAGGGTAGGAACATAGACTGACCGGTAAATCAAGAGCTTCGCCTTCTGGCTCAGCTCCTTCTTCACCACAACGGGCCAGTGCAGAGCCCGCATCACTGCAGACGCCGCACCGATCCGCCTGTCAATCTCCTGCTCCATTCGTCCCTCACTCGTGAACAAGACCCCGAGATACTTGAACTCCTCCACTTGGGGAAGGATCTCATTCCCGACCCGAAGAGAGCATTCCACCCTTTTCCGGCCGAAGACCATGGTCTCAGATTTGGAGGTGCTGATGGTCATCCCAGCCGCTTCACACTCGGCTGCGAACCGCTCCAGTGAGAGCTGAAGGTCACGGCCCGACGACGCCAACAGAACCAAATCGTCCGCAAAAAGTAGAGACCCGATTCTGAGGTCGCCAAACCGGACCCCCTCAATGCCCTGGCTGCGCCTAGAAATTCTGTCCATAAAAATTATGAACAGAATCGGTGACAAAAATAAAATATAATTCATCCATCCATCCATCCATCCATCCATCCATTATCTTCCGATGGTCCGGGGATCGGGTCGCGGGGGCAGCAGCTTGAGCAGAGAAACCCAGACGTCCCTGTCCCCGGCCACTTCCTCCAGCTCTTCTGGGGGGACCGCGAGGCGTTCCCAGGCCAGCCGAGAAACATAGTCTCTCCAACGTGTCCTGGGTCTTCCCCGGGGCCTCCTCCCAGTGGGACGGGCCCGGAACACCTCACCGGGGAGGCGTCCAGGAGGCGTCCTAACGGGAGGCGTCCAGGAGGCGTCCTAACCGGATGCCCCAGGAGGCATCCTAACCGGATGCCCCAGGAGGCATCCTAACCAGAGGCCCGAGCCACCTCATCTGACTCCTCTGGATGCAGAGGAGCAGCGGTTCTACTCCGAGCCCCTCCCGGATGACCGAGCTTCTCACCCTATCTCTAAGGGAGAACCTAGACACCCTGCGGAGGAAACTCATTTCGGCCGCTTGTATTCGCGATCTCGTTCTTTCGGTCCCTACCCACAGCTCGTGACCATAGGTGAGGGTAGGATCTCGTTCTTTCGGTCCCTACCCACAGCTCGTGACCATAGGTGAGGGTAGGATCTCGTTCTTTCGGTCCCTACCCACAGCTCGTGACCATAGGTGAGGGTAGGAACTCGTTCTTTCGGTCCCTACCCACAGCTCGTGACCATAGGTGAGGGTAGGATCTCGTTCTTTCGGTCCCTACCCACAGCTCGTGACCAAAGGTGAGGGTAGGATCTCGTTCTTTCGGTCCCTACCCACAGCTCGTGACCATAGGTGTGGGTAGGATCTCGTTCTTTCGGTCCCTACCCACAGCTCGTGACCATAGGTGAGGGTAGGAACTCGTTCTTTCGGTCCCTACCCACAGCTCGTTACCACAGATGAGGGTAGGATCTCGTTCTTTCGGTCCCTACCCACAGCTCGTGACCACAGGTGAGGGTAGGATCTCGTTCTTTCGGTCCCTACCCACAGCTCGTGACCACAGGTGAGGGTAGGAACTCGTTCTTTCGGTCCCTACCCACAGCTCGTGACCACAGGTGAGGGTAGGATCTCGTTCTTTCGGTCCCTACCCACAGCTCGTGACCACAGGTGAGGGTAGGATCTCGTTCTTTCGGTCCCTACCCACAGCTCGTGACCATAGGTGAGGGTAGGATCTCGTTCTTTCGGTCCCTACCCACAGCTCGTGACCATAGGTGAGGGTAGGATCTCGTTCTTTCGGTCACTACCCACAGCTCGTGACCACAAGTGAGGGTAGGAACTCGTTCTTTCGGTCCCTACCCACAGCTCGTGACCACAGGTGAGGGTAGGATCTCGTTCTTTCGGTCACTACCCACAGCTCGTGACCATAGGTGAGGGTAGGATCTCGTTCTTTCGGTCACTACCCACAGCTCGTGACCATAGGTGAGGGTAGGATCTCGTTCTTTCGGTCCCTACCCACAGCTCGTGACCACAGGTGAGGGTAGGATCTCATTCTTTCGGTCACTACCCACAGCTCGTGACCACAAGTGAGGGTAGGAACTCGTTCTTTCGGTCCCTACCCACAGCTCGTGACCACAGGTGAGGGTAGGATCTCGTTCTTTCGGTCACTACCCACAGCTCGTGACCACAGGTGAGGGTAGGATCTCGTTCTTTCGGTCACTACCCACAGCTCGTGACCATAGGTGAGGGTAGGAACTCGTTCTTTCGGTCCCTACCCACAGCTCGTGACCACAGGTGAGGGTAGGATCTCGTTCTTTCGGTCACTACCCACAGCTCGTGACCATAGGTGAGGGTAGGAACTCGTTCTTTCGGTCCCTACCCACAGCTCGTGACCATAGGTGAGGGTAGGAACTCGTTCTTTCGGTCACTACCCACAGCTCGTGACCATAGGTGAGGGTAGGATCTCATTCTTTCGGTCCCTACCCACAGCTCGTGACCATAGGTGAGGGTAGGATCTTGTTCTTTCGGTCCCTACCCACAGCTCGTGACCATGGGTGAGGGTAAGATCTCGTTCTTTCGGTCACTACCCACAGCTCGTGACCATAGGTGAGGGTAGGATCTCGTTCTTTCGGTCCCTACCCACAGCTCGTGACCATAGGTGAGGGTAGGAACTCGTTCTTTCGGTCCCTACCCACAGCTCGTGACCATAGGTGAGGGTAGGATCTCGTTCTTTCGGTCACTACCCACAGCTCGTGGCCATAGGTGAGGGTAGGATCTCGTTCTTTCGGTCACTACCCACAGCTCGTGGCCATAGGTGAGGGTAGGATCTCGTTCTTTCGGTCACTACCCACAGCTCGTGACCATAGGTGAGGGTAGGATCTCGTTCTTTCGGTCACTACCCACAGCTCGTGGCCACAGGTGAGGGTAGGATCTCGCTCTTTCGGTCACTACCCACAGCTCGTGGCCACAGGTGAGGGTAGGATCTCGCTCTTTCGGTCACTACCCACAGCTCGTGGCCACAGGTGAGGGTAGGATCTCGCTCTTTCGGTCACTACCCACAGCTCGTGGCCACAGGTGAGGGTAGGATCTCGCTCTTTCGGTCACTACCCACAGCTAGTGACCATAGGTGAGGGTAGGAACTCATTCTTTCGGTCCCTACCCACAGCTCGTGACCATAGGTGAGGGTAGGAACATAGATTGACCGGTAAATTGAGAGCTTGGCCTTCTGGCTCAGCTCCTTCTTCACCACAACGGGCCGGTGCAGAGCCCGCATCACTGCAGACGCCGCACTGATCCGTCTGTCAATCTCCTGCTCCATTCGTCCCTCACTCGTGAACAAGACCCCGAGATACTTGAACTCCTCCACTTGGGGAAGGATCTCATTCCCAACCCGGAGAGAGCATTCCACCCTTTTCCGGCCGAAGACCATGGTCTCAGATTTGGAGGCGCTGATTCTCATCCCAGCCACTTCACACTCGGCTGCGAACCGCTCCAGTGAGAGCTGAAGGTCACGGCCCGACGATGCTGACAGAACCAAATCGTCCGCAAAGAGCAGAGACCCGATTCTGAGGTCGCCGAAACGGACCCCCTCAACGCCCTGGCTGCGCCTAGAAATTCTGTCCATAAAAATTATGAACAGAATCGGTCACAAAGGGCAGCCCTGACGGAGTCCAACCCTCACAGGAAACCAAATTAAACCAAATTATCAAGCCAAATTAATCACATAGACATAGAAGTAAAGCTAATTATCTGCTTTAATTTTAAACTATATGAATTTAAGTTTGTGGTAATTCTGCCATTTTTTAAATTAAATGAAAACTTATAGAATTATTATTTAGTTTGACACTCAATTAAAATGAATTCGTCATTTTAATTGAGATATATTCATTTTTTAAATTTTTTTATTTGTTGCTCCTCTATTTATTTTCCGTTTGCATAAAGAAGCAGATTTAATGTAAAAAGAAAATATGGAAATAAATAAGAGGAGAAAATGAAAAGGGGGAATAACATGTATAATACATTCATAAAATTAATTATAAAAATTAAATAAAAAATATAGATGGTGAAATCAGAATAAAGGAATAAGTCATTTGGAGGGAATAAATAGATCAATATAATGTAAAGGAAATAAATACAGAGTAAAATGATGGAATGAGAGGAAGATGACGGATATTTAATCTGATTGTTAATCACTCACTGGAATACTGGACTGTTCTGCACACACACACTTTAAACAAGCTGTTTACACAGTACTATGTGCAGAATATTGCACTAATTTAGTTCGAAGGTAGCTACTGTTTATTATGTATGCACCATTTAATCCTCACCCCATCTGTACTCATATCACTGAACTTATCATCTGCCTTTTTCCTTTATTGTAAATCATGCTGTAGTTCCTGTGAATAGACGATAAATACTGTCCATATGCTATAAAAACAACCTGCACATACCTTTATACACCACATTATTTATGCTGCATGCACTCACTGCTTATTACACTTCTGGTTAGATGCTGAACTGCATTTCGTTGCTCTGTACCTGTATAGATAGATAGATAAGTACTTTATTCATCCCAATTTGGGAAATTATTGTGTTGCAACAGCGTACAGTATAAAAGATATGTAAACAATTAAAGAAAAAACAAGCAAATAGAATAGAATAAAAAATAGAGAAATAAACATTAGCTATATACAAATCTACAGTATGAAGAGTAGGGTAAATAATAGTAATAATAATAATAATAATAATAAACATCAGTAAACTAAATAAGAACAGATTTGTACATTTAACAATAAAGGTAACAATAAATTTAACTGAGCAGACTGAACCAATAAGAAATATAGGGTATATGGATAATTTACATTATATTGTACTATGATGATATTTGTGCAAATGTTATAAGTGCAAAATGAGCAGTTGAAAACTACAGTTTAATCTAATGTCTAATCAGTTTTTCACTTTTTACTGTAAGGAAAGAGTTACATTTGATTTATTGATATTTTAGGACATATATATATATATATATATATATATATACATATACATACATATATATATATATATATATATATATATATATACATATATACATATATATATTTCAAGTAATGGGGGGAAAACAACACTTTATCGGTGTCTAGCTTTTATTTTGGGACATACAAAGTCACCACTTCCGGTCCAGTTCTGCCTCATTCTTTGGGTCTTGATGGTGCCGTACAGGCTTCGGCCGCTGGGGGGCGCTGGCGCTCTGGCTGTTAAATTCAGACTCTGCTCAGTAATCACGTGACCACAACATTAACTGTGAGAGATATTTTACAGATGATTAATATTTTAAATAACACCTGAAATACGAACTAAATCAGAAGAAACTGAGGATGTATCGATAATATAAATTAAACTTTTACTTCCTGTCAGTCAGTCTGAATATATATATATATAATTATATTATAATATATATATATTATTATTATATTACAATATATATACATATATACATATATATATATATATGTATATATATATATATATATATATATATATATATATATATATATATATATATGTATATATATATATATGTATATATTATTTATAAAGTACATTATAAAACTAGCATTTAAAAAAAAAGATAAACTAAAGGCTTTTCTAAAAAAGGTGAGTTTTGAGGCCTTTTTTAAAAGAATCCACAGTCTGTGGGGCCCTCAGATGGTCAGGGAGAGCCTTCCACAGTCGCCCAGAGTCCTGAACCTTGGACAGGAAGCCAATGGAGGGATTTGAGGATGGGTGTGATGTGGTGGTACTTCCGCCCCCCCATCAGGATCCTGGCAGCACAGTTCTGGATCAGCGGTGGTTCCTTCATAGGGGCGATTTGTGCGACGCACTACCAAACACAGAGTTTTTTGTTTTTTTTAATCTAGTTGCTAAGGCGGGACTGATCTACTGTAGGCAAACTGGTTGTATATGTCATTGTCCAATCAGATAAGGTCGCGCCTGGTGTTGCCACGCCCAAATCTCACATAAGTAAGCTGCACTTAATCATGTTTGACAACTGGTTATGCTTTTCTAAGTCATATTTTCCAAAACTTTAATAAACACTTGACTTGGATTTATATGCTGTCATTTTAATAACATTCTTTAGAATGAAAATTGAATGAATCTTATCATTAAGAGCTTATGTGTTTACTTATTTCATAGAATCCTGGAATAATATGAGGAAAATAAATAAATAATGGTTAAGGTGTAATATTAACTGATTGGCAAATTATTAACTGGCAAATGTTTTGCTTTGAAGGTTTTTCACAATGTAACTTCCCTAGTTTGACACTTAACTAGTTCAGTGTTGCCATCTGGTGGACAAAAGAGATATTGCCTAAAATTGATATCTGATATCTGAATTTATAGGCACAAACAGGTTAGGGAAATGGTCTTGCTACCTAGACAAATATACCTCAGTCCTATGGACTTTTATGGTACTTATGGACATAACGGGGGGAAATTGCACTACCTAAAAAAAATGTCAGGAGCCGCCACTGGTTAAACTAAAGGCTTTTCTAAAAAGGTGAGTTTTGAGGCCTTTTTTAAAAGAATCCACAGTCTGTGGGGCCCTTAGATGGTCAGGGAGAGCCTTCCACAGTCGCCCATAGTCCTGGAGGAGGTCGGCCTGTCCAGAGATGACGTGAGGAGGAATGGGGGGCGATGAGTTCTTTGATGTAGGGGGGGCAGCGCCATGGAGGCACTGGTGGGACAGAAGGGAAATCTTGAATTGGATCCTGTACTGGACAGGAAGCCAATGGAGGGATCTGAGGATGGGTGTGATGTGGTGGTACTTCCGCCCCCCCATCAGGATCCTGGCAGCACAGTTCTGGAGGTTCTTGCTGGGGATCCTGATGAGGAGTGCGTTGCAGTAGTCCAGCCCGGAGGAGACAAAGGCGTTGGACAAGTTTTTGGGAATCAGGGAGAGTGAGTACAGGGCGGAGTTTGGCAACGTTTCTGAGGTGGAAGAAGGAGGTTTGATGTGGGCCTCAAAGGTCAGGTGGGGGTCCATCCTAACACAGAGATTCGTGGATGTCGTGGCCAGAGAAGGTGATGCTGGTGATGGTGGATGACCGGATACATTACATTACATTACATTACGGTCATTTTGCAGACGCTTTTATCCAAAGCGACTTACAATCAGTGTGTTCCACATCGGTAGGCAAAAGAATTTCAAGTCACAAGAAATCATGAGTGCATTTCCTTCCAAAACCAAACAGCTAAGAGCAAAACTAGTGCTAGAGTAAGTGCAGTAAGTTAGGTACCTAGACAGATGGGAAGACAATTTAGAAAACAAAGACAATTTAGGAAACAAATAAGTGCGTAAGGAACTAGGACGGAGCAGGTGATGTCCTAAGAGGGCGGAGCAGGGTAGTGTTTCCTGAAGAGGTGGGTTTCAGCCTGCGGCCAAAGATGGGCAGCGACTCAGCTGTCCTGACATCAGTCGGGAGATCGTTCCACCATCGGGGGGCCAGAACAGAGAAAAGCCGTGACCGTGTCGATCGTGCGCAGGGACCCCTGAGTGACGGGGCAGCCAGGCGCCTGGTGGCCGCAGAGCGAGGTGGTCGGGCGGGGGTGTAGGGCTGGACCATAGCCTGGAGGTATGAAGGAGCTGCTCCTTCCACTGCCCTGTAGGCCAGCACCAGAGTCTGAAACTGGATGCAAGCAGCTACAGGGAGCCAGTGTAGAGAGCGGAGAAGGGGAGTGGTGTGGGAGAACTCGGGGAGGTTGAACACCAGACGAGCAGCAGCTTTCTGAACCAGCTCCAGAGGTCTGATGGCAGAAGCCGGGGCGCCAGCAAGGAGGGAGTTGCAGTAGTCCAGGCGGGAGACCAGAGCCTGGATGAGCCTTGTCGGATCTGGTGAAGAAGAACAACAAGAATGGCGTCTGTTTTTAAGATCAGATTAAGATCCAATTTCTTGGTCATGCATACATACAAAATTTGTCCTCCGTTTATCACCCATCCAGGTTGGCACCTGTTTGCACGGACAGGGCCACACACTCAGAGACAGATGCCAACCAGGAGGGGTGGGAGGTACAGTGCCTTGCTCAAGGGCACCTCAACTGTGACAAGGAGGTGGACTGACACCCCTCAGCTCTCAGTTCCACCAATCTTTTTTTTAGAGTGGCGAGAGTGGGAATCGAACCGCCAACCTTCCGGTTATTGGACGACCGACTCTAACCACTGAGCCACGGCCGCCCTGTTTAGTTGCAGGAAGTTTGCCGTCATCCATGGTCTCCTCCAGGCAGGTGGAAACTTGTTTTAATGTGGAGTTGGGTGTCATCAGCGTAGCAGTGGAAAGATATTCCATGCCGGCTGATGACACGACCAAGGGGGAGCATGTACAGTGTGAAGAGGGTGAAGAGAGAAGCAGCTCTTAGACATGCAGAGATTGTGGGTAATGTGCAAATAGGCCGGGGAGGCTCGGGGCTTGGCCCAGGCAAACCGGTGTGGAGTAGAGCAGGTCCCAAGGAGAAGAGAAAGCTAGTTGTTGAGCAGGTTCGTAGACAGGAGGAAATGTTAAGGGGTGCAAAGGCAGTGGCTCAGGCTAAGCAGGGACGGTGGGTGAATTGGGAAGGTGTAGAGAAGGAAAAGCTTAGTTGGAAAGAGCTGTGGAGTATGGAGGAAAGGAGTATTAGATTTTTGATAGGGGCAACATATGATGTATTGCCAACTCCCCAGAACCTAAAACTCTGGGTAAATGGAGACCCGTTATGCTCGTTATGTTCAGGTACTGCAGCTCTAAGGCATATTTTGTCAGGTTGTAAGGTTAGTCTGTCACAAGGCCGGTATACATGGCGACATGACCAAGGCCCAATCCCATTTCTATTTTTCTACCCTCACCCCTCGCCCCTTCAATCGTAGGGGTAAGGGGTAGGGGTGAAAATTTAACCCTTCGTATTGGGACACCCCTTCACACTCACGAACGTCATAAGTCCGCGCCGTCAGTTGTTACGTAACCAAAAGCGACAGCTTTAGCCAGAAGTAAACAAACATGACCGGTGCTGTGGTGTTCGCGCTGTCCTGGGCTATTCGGATATTTTTAGAAATATCTGCGTCGAATCGACGGAGTGCCATCAGGCGAAGGCGTCTTCGACATCTGGGAGCATTGCTGGATCTTGTTACGGTATGTAGAATGAGAAATTAATGCAAATAACGCGTGTGAGCGAGCAGCTGGTAGCTTCCAGAGCCGGCGTGTGAATATGATAATGTGTGTGTGTGTTTGAAAGTGCTTCTAACTGTACATTTGTGATATCGTGTAATATAGAAACAATTTGCTTGTCTCGTTGGATTTGCAGATTTGAGTAGTATCCTAACCTGGCTAACCTACCTGAAAGCATAAGCTAACGTTTAGCCTTTGTTACTCGCCTCGTTCCGTTTGGGATAAACATGCAGCTCATGCGTTTTTGAAGCGGTTTTCTTTGTACCAGGTTCAGATTTGATGACTTAAATAAATGCACTGCCTTGTGTGTGCTATCAATGTGTTGGTTTGGGAGGATGAAAGCCTGATCTTTCCATGTTTTTCTTTCCAGCAGACGGGTCATCCTACAAATTATTGCCCATTGGACCACAACATGTACCCCAATTTTTTTGTTATCCCTTGTATAATAAATCTCTTCATAGCAATATCCGTTCCAGTCGTTCATATGATGTTGATGTGATAATCATGCTCACAAACCTTTTGTCCTTAATTTCTTTTATTAGGCTCACATTACAGACTGGTAAGGCAGCTTATTTTCAGAAATAACAGCTTAAAGTGTGTGGTGAAAATATGGACAATAAACAGTATGAATATAAACAATATGAATTTAAACAATATGAACATAAACGGGCAACAGTGCAATCATCGAGAACGAGATGGTGGGGTGACCGGAGCAGGAACAGCGGAGGGCACATCGGAGGTGCTGCATGGGCTCAGTGATGTTCTGGGGGAACAAGACACGACATGACATTATAGCATGCACTTTCATCCATTGTAAAAAATAAAAAAAAGGTGTTTCAGAATGCGGTAGTGGTGGCTGTGTGTACAATAGGTGCATGGCGCATCAACTCACCTTAAAGTGTGTCTATCATGCGCTCAAACAGAGCTAAAAAGCGCTCCGTTTTCTGCTCCGTCTCCTCGTGGCGCTTCTGCTCCTTCAGGCTCTCCTGTATCAGGTAATCCATTATGGGATTGGACTTCCTACTTCTTTTTGGGGATGGGGATGACTTTAGAAACCGATCTTCGTTTTCGGCGCTAAACCTGATCAGGCTCTTTGTTTGTGCTTGAGTCCCTGTGAATCAGTCACGTATATGAATACTTGTGATAATAGGTAGCGAAATGACGCTCATGTCACTCAAAAGGAACTTCTCTATGGTTAACCAACTACATTGCTTGTAAATACTCGTGTTACAATTTAAAAAACAACAACTCTTTCGCAGCACCTTCACATGCATTGACCGATTACTCCATGTAAATAGCGACTTTTCCCATGTGCGTTTATAACAGAAAACAACTACACATTGCCACCATATTAAACTCACACAATACACCAGTTATCACAACCTAAAACGGTTAAAACAGTTAAATTATGGCAAAAAAATAGAAGAACTTACATTTGTGTGGAGCTTTCTTTGCTTCCGCCATTTTTAAAAAGACTCGAGTTCTCCCGGTAATCGCGTTGTACTCTGGGAAATATATCATACCCCTTCGAACGGAGTCTGCCTGGTCGAACCCCTCCGTTTGAAGGGCTACAAAGCCCTTCCCCTAGGCCTACCCCTCGACCTTAAGGTGAATTGGGACACCCCTACCCCTACACGTGAACGCGCAAAACGGAGGGGAAGGGCCAAGGGGTGAAATGGGATTGGGCCCAAGTATTAAGAAGCTTAGCTGCAGGTATTGAAGATAAACGAAGGCAGGTAAACTTAGGAGGGTCTAAGGTGAAGAGAGTGGCAATTCAGTTTGTTCAAGAGGGGGAGAAAGTTAATAAGACAATAAGGAGGCACGGCAGCTTGGAGGATGCTTGTGATTGGGAGATGCAGGTAGATTTAGGAAATAAGCTTGTTGTTCCCCAGGAGATAGCCTCTAGAAATCTAAGGCCTGATATAGTTTTGTGGTCTAGGAGTAGAATGAGAGTCTGTTTCATAGAGCTAACTGTTCCTTGGGAGGAATCAGTAGCAGAAGCATATGAAAGGAAAAAGCTTAGATATGTGGAGTTGGGGGCAGAAGCAGAGCAGCGAGGATGGAAGGTTAGAATCTGTCCAGTGGAAGTAGGATGTAGAGGATTTGTTGCAAAGTCTGTTGTCTCATTGCTGAGGGAGCTGGGTGTAAGTGGACAGAGTGTGAGGAAAATAGTGAAGGAAGTGTCAGACGAGGCAGTAAAGTCCAGTCAGTGGATTTGGATTGGAAGAAGCAATAGCAGCTGGGGCCCAGCAGGGGGAGCACTTAGGGTAAACAGACTTTTGGAAGAAGCAAAGAAGAAATTCAAGATATTTAAGTGGAGGGTGTGGCCCATGTGAGCCTTTTGAAACCAGGCGGCCATTTTGGGTGAGTCTGCCTGTATGGCTTTGTTTCTGCTGGCATTCTTAGTGACTGTAGGACTGTTTAGGTCAGTTTGTCTGCTGAATCTGCTCATGTGTCTTGTCCTGCCTCCTCCTCTGGCACCCTCTTTACTTTCATTACCCCCTACCCTAACAGGGTTTGAATCCCATTCCTACTTATCTTTACCTCTTCTATTTCTACCCCCTACCGGAACCAGGGTTTGAATCCCATTCCTACTTATCTTTACCTCTTCTATTTCTCCCCCCTACCCAAACCAGGGTTTGAATCCCATTCCTACTTATCTTTACCTCTTCTATTTCTACCCCCTACCCGAACCAGGGTTTGAATCCCATTCCTACTTATCTTTACCTCTTCTATTTCTACCCCCTACCCCGAACCAGGGTTTGAATCCCCACCCCGCTGTGACTGGTGGGCAGTTGGTGAGAGGCTGGGGTAGCTTGTGGCTGTAAAAGATGGTTGTTGTGGTGTGAGGAGCAGTGATGGCTGGCATTAGGGGGGTGACTCTGGGACGCCAGTGATCACTCTCTAGCCTCCTGGAGGTGTGGTAGAGGCTGTCGCACCTCCAACAAAACATTCTGAAACCAGCAGAAATGACTTTAACTGGAGCACCAACAGACTCAGTCTGTGGTTTCAGCGCCTGATGGGCCCGAGGGAAAGAAGAAATGTCTTATTATGGGATGTTCGTCCCGCTCTGACCTCTGTGCTGAAACACTGCAGACAGTGATGCTGAACTCTGCCTCATTTTAAAGGCAGGAAACACTTCTCTATGGAGCACTGACGCAGCCATAATACAGCCCTCCGTGTGCTGCGGTTCTGGACTCACTGAGTCCACGTTCAGGCCTTCTGATCAGTTTTATGGATCAGCTGTTTGGTACTTTAACATCATCAGGAACAGAAAGGACAAAACGTTCCACAAAGAGCTGAAAAACGCTGAAAAATATCCGAAAACACTTTTTTAAAAAAATAGAATAAAATCAGAAATTAAACAAGCAGCAACACTTTAAATAATTATACAAACAGTCAGAGTAAATAAACAGAAAACATTTACCCAAAGCAGCACATTAAAGCATTTAAAGTTATTTCTTTCACATTCGATGTGATTATTTTGGCACAAATGACTTTTTTAATTAAATTTTAGTCGCATTCATCATCGTATAACTTTTTTTTGTAATTTCAGAATCAGAATTGCTTTTATTGCCAGGTATGTGGACACACACGAGGAATTTGACTCCGGTTACACCTCGCTCTCTTAGTGCAACAAATACAAAAAATAGACATAGAACAAGGCTAAAGTAGAAACAAAAGTAGAAGAAAAGGTAGAAGAAAAACTATTTATATGTAAGAAAAAAACAAGATAAAATAGGTAAAAAAATTATATATATATATATATATATATATATACATAAGTATTCAGTGAGTATAAACAGTGATATTATTTTTACTGTCTGTACGCTGCAACTGCGAAGTGATGAATAAAGTGGTTCTATACTATTCTATTCTATTCTATTCTATATTTCTATATGGTGCAAATTGGTGCATGGTGCAATGATTTATATTTTATATAACAATTTATAAAAAAATGTATTTATTTCTTTGGTCCTTTCAGTGCTCCATAGTCACCTTTAACCTCAACAGTTGGGTAACAGTGACATGGCAAGAAATAAGTGCTGAGTCACAGGAAGTCATCAGCGGATGTGTGATCATTGCTCATCCAGCTTTCCTCATCAATACTTCTGCTTCTTTTCCTTTAGAAATAAAACATTCAGAGATAAAGGGCGTTTAAAGATGGGGGCGGGGCCAGAGGGAGGGGGCGGGGCCAGCTCGTTTCAGGCTTTAAAAACCATCGACAGGAAGTGGATCCTGTGATGTTGTGCATCTGCAGCTGGAAGAGTCCGTCTGTCTGTCTGGTTATTATTTCTCCCAGGTGGAGAAAGCTGGGCTGTGATTGGTGGAGAGCTGAAGCCGTCAGAGGAGAGCTCACCCGGAAGTAGACGTGTTGTGGTCCAGCGGAGCTCGTGCTGCTGCTGCTGCTCGTGCTCGTGCTTCGGACCTTCTGCAGGTGAGTTCCTTTCACTGGAATAGGTGTGTAAATGATTTATGCTAAGGATAAAGTTTGGTCTCTTCCTCAAAACTTCTTTGTGCTTAATAAGGTTAAAGAAGTGTCATTCATAGATGTTACCCGGTTAAATCATTCTTTATCAAATTCAACTTTGTTGATCTTGATCTGAAGTGTGCCTTCTGTGACACTCACACTGAGACCATTATTCATCTGTTCTGGAAATGTGAATATACCCGTAAGCTGCAGTAGATTTATTTTAGATCATACATGCTGTGATTTTGAGCTCCTTCTGCAAAATGTCATTTTTGTTTTTTATAAAGAGTGATGCTCCTGCTGTAAAAGAATATTTTTTAATTAATCTCATTTTAATTCTTGCTAAGTATTACATCCACAAATGTAAATTTGCCAAAGTGAAACCCAATTTTTGTGCTTTCATGATAGAACTCCAGATGTATTTCAAGTCAATTTCCTCTAATAACAAGAAAGCTATCAACACTATAAATCTAGTCTCCCTCTTTGAAATCTTTAACTCAGTGTAATCCTCATTGTTCATGTCCCCTGGTGTACTCTCTCTCTCTTTTATTATTTAAACTCCTTATGTATGTATTTATTTTGGTATGCTTATTGGTTCTTCATTTATTATTAATGATACTTGTCATGTTTTTGTATCTTGTAAAGCAAAATAAAAGTCCCATGGTTTCCCTGTGACGTCAGCAGGAAGCTCCGGTGAGCTGTCGGCGTTCTGTTCACAGCGTCGGAACCGCAGCAGACAGGTGAGCTTTACCTGCTGGAGACCCGGACCAAGAGCCAGAACCGGAACCAGAACCAGAACCGGAACCAGAACCAGAACCAGAACCAGAACCGGAACCAGAACCAGAACCAGAACCAGAACCAGAACCAGAACCGGAACCGGAACCAGAACCAGAACTGGTAATCCCGCGCAGATACACAAACAGCAACAGTTTCTGGTTTCAGGTTAAACTGCTCAGACCGTTAGGAAGCAGTTTAAATTTAATGCTCCCTCAGCTTTAACCATTGTTAAAGAAACCTGTTTTTAAGGCGAGACACGGCAGCAAAAACAGGGATTTAAGATTAAGATCCGATTTATTGGTAAGGCATACACACGAAATTTGTCCTCCGCTTTTAACCCATCCAGGTCGGCACCTGTTTGACACACAGGCACAGGCACAGGCACACGCACAGGCACAGGCACAGGCACAGGCACACGCACATGCACACGGTCACACACTCAAGAGACAGATGCCAACCTGGAGCGGTGGGCAGCCATGAAGCAGCCAGAAGGCGCCCGGGGAGCATGGGGGTACGGTGCCTTGCTCAAGGGCACCTCAGCCGTGACAAGGAGGTGGACTGACACCCCTCAGCTGTCAGTTCCACCAACCTTTTTTTTTAGTGGCGAGAGTGGGAATCGAACCGCCAACCTTCCGGTTATTGGATGCAGTATGGTAAATTTTTAGATTTTGGGCCAGTCTACTCCTTCAATATGTGTAATTTCAAAACATAAATTAAAGTGTTTATTTCATCACATTTTGTTTTGTACGTTTCACCTAAATTTACCAAAATGAATTCCCCTATTTAAATCTTTAAATGCCGTTTTCTCTAGATCAGTTTTTTGTATTTTTCCAGTATCAGTATCTCAGCCTATGGAGCAGCTACTAACACCAAACTTTCCAGTTATACACTCAGCAGTATTCTGAAGATATTTACAGAAGGATTTGTTGATAAATCATTCCTGGCCTGATTTATGTGACATTATGATAAAAAAAATCCCTCTGTAATAGTCTTTTCAATTTGTGTGTAAACAAAATGAAAAAAGAATTTTGCACCTGGCTTTATCATATGTTCAGATCTAGCTTCCGGAAATATATGCAAATGTGCGCATATTTAATGAGATAATGCCTAATTTGCATAATTAAACATACACATTTCTAAAACTTGTAATACATTTTCTTTTCATACTTGTATAAGTAATCAACTGAGGAAGTTTCATGGTGATATCTATTATTTTAAAATATTACCCTATTCACCTGGAGCGTCTGGCCTTAAAGCCGCGTTCACTTTCTCCTTATGGCGTGATGAGGGACTGAAATGTTTTGAGGATTTCTATAAATCAAATCAAATTTATTTATTTAGCACATTTCATGTACAAACAGTTCAAAGTGCTTCACATAAAATAAAAGCATTGCAGCAGGGAGTGGAAGAAGCATTAAAATACATAAAAGAATATAAAGAGAAACAAATAAAATCATTTAAATGAATTTAAAAACATAAGGAAGGGATCTTTTGTTCTTTCTCAGACCTGGTTACTGAATTCAATCTTCCACCCTCTCATCTTTTTTAGATATTTCCCTGAGCAGCCACAGGGTGAACTCTTACAAGTTAGTCCTTAAAAATAAGTCTTTAATCTCAAAAGTTTACAAATCTATCCGAAACTTATGATGATCGTTTATCCACCAACACAAAGGAGACTCTAACCCAGAGGTGTGAGCAGCATGGCATGTGTGGGGGGGCAGTTAGCTCATCTGGGGGGCAGAAAACAATACCTGAAAAAATATTATAATAATAATTCAATTTGCTAATGAAAATATGGTCACACTAGCATAAATCATGACCGTCGATTTTAATTTTAATTAACATGCTCCACATTCTCCACTGAGGGTTTAAATTCAAGTAGATACTCGGGGCGAGACATCCAGCCAACTCCAGCTTTTTATTACCTTCATTAAGTCTACATTTCAGATCATTATATACAACACAAACATCCCAAAATGTGAAAATCGCCTTTTTTTTTCAGAAGCAAGGGGTTATGGTTACGGGGGGGGGGGGGGGGGGGGGACACGATATGGATTCGTGTGCCCCCCCCCACGCTGCAGACCGTGGTGAAGTTGGTTTGATATTGGATATTCGACAGATATTCACAATAAGGAAATAAGGTGTCTTTTTTTTCAAACCAATATCAAACCAACTTCACCACGGCCTGTAGCGGCAGCTGCAGCAGACACATTTCCGGAAAGGTACTGGCTTGATTAAATTCATTCTGGACTCTATCCGACCACATGAAGACCTCGGGACACTTCGGTTTGGCTTTAGGGACCCTCTACTCACTACCACGTAAGTGTTATGTTGTTTGGAGCTGTAGAAGAGGTGTAAAAATAGCGTTTTGTAGCGGCGATACTCGATGCCCTCATCACCTCCAGGCTAACGACTTTTGGCTAAAAACGGTCAAATCGAAATTCTCAAAACACATCCGAATGACATGATTTTGATGTCAACTCAACGTATGTACTCCCAACATCCCGTAAATCGATCTAAAGTGCATTTTACTCCGGATTATCCCTTTAACCTTTATGGACACAACTTGAGACGCAGGATTTCCTGTTGGGCCGGTTTAGGATTTAATCTTTACTTTTAGCAGATGTTGTCCTGTTGGCCTCTGAGGTCATCGTCCTGAGTCATCCTGGATCACACACTTCAGTTTAAAGTTTAAAGTACTTCCCTCCTTAAGTTGGCCTCGCCTCCTCTGCTAAGCCCCGCCTCCTCTGCTAAGCCCCGTCCCCTCACGTCCACCCTCCTGCAGCCAGCTTCTGGTGGAAAGTAGAAAATGTGTTAAAGAAAAACATCTTTTTTTAAAGTAAAGAGTGTGTGTGCACGTGTGTGTGCAGAGATGGGCGCTCAGGTGTCGTCTCCGGAGGGCGTGCACGTGGTGGTGGTGGGCGGAGGATTCGGCGGCATCGCGGCGGCTCAGAAGCTGAAGGCTGAAGGACTCGACTTCACGCTGATCGACATGAGAGACGCTTTTCATCACAACGTGGCGGCGCTCCGCGCGTCCGTACAGCCGGGTGCGCTATTTATTTACTTATTTATTTATTAAATTATTTATTTATTTATTTATTAAATTATTTATTTATTTATTTATTAAATTATTTATTTATTATTATTATTATTTTTTATTGTTGTTTTGTTTTTATTTGCTTTTACTTCTGTTCAGCACTTTGGTCAACTGTGGTTGTTTTAAATGTGCTTTATAAATAAATTTGACTTGACTTGACTATTAAATTATTTATTTATTTACTTATTTACTTACTTATTTATTTGTTTACTTATTTTTTTTTTTGTTTAATTATTTATTTAATCATTTATTTAAATTTTTTTTTCAATTAATTCATAATTAATTATGGACATTTATACATTTTATACAAACTGCCATGATCCAAAATAAAAATTATATAAACGTCCAAATACATTTATAAAGTTTATATGGTAATAAATGAGACTAAAATTAAAAAAAAATAATTATGAAAAAAAATAATGTGAAAGAAGTAATGTTTGTTATTGTTGTTTATTTACTTTAATGTCTTTCTTTGTTTCTCATTTGCTAAATGAAAGTATATGATATATAGTATTCATACTGTAAATACACAAACTTAAAAACTCAAAATAGAATAAAGAAATAAATCATTTGGAGGAAATAAATACAGAAATAATAAAGAAACAAATGAAATATATTCCAGTTAAAATAACAAATTTAGAGAGAAAATAAATAAAAACATTAAAACAAAGTGAAATTAAAGCAGAACATTTGATTTATTTTATTTTCCATCCAAATATTTTTAAATTTAGTTTAACTTTCAGATAAACTTTTATGTCTGAACAGGCTTCGCTCAGAGGACCTTCATCCCGTACGCCGAGACCTTCGGAGACAGTTTCCTTCAGGGCCGAGTGGACCGGGTCGACACCGACGGGCAGATGGTGGTCCTGCAGGGAGGCAAGGTGAGGAGGGGGGGGTGTACTGGGTCAGAGTTCTGAAGGTGAACCGGGTCAGAGTTCTGAAGGTGAACCGGGTCAGAGTTCTGAATGTGTACTGGGTCAGAGTTCTGAATGTGTACTGGGTCAGAGTTCTGAAGGTGAACCGGGTCAACCGGGTCAGAGTTCTGAAGGTGAACCGGGTCAGAGTTCTGAAGGTGAACCGGGTCAGAGTTCTGAATGTGTACTGGGTCAGAGTTCTGAAGGTGAACCGGGTCAGAGTTCTGAAGGTGAACCGGGTCAGAGTTCTGAATGTGCACTGGGTCAGAGTTCTGAAGGTGAACCGGGTCAGAGTTCTGAAGGTGAACCGGGTCAGAGTTCTGAACCTGTCCCCCCTGCAGGAGGTCCGGTACTCCCACCTGATCCTGAGCACCGGGACCGACGGCCCGTTCCCCGGGAAGTTCAACACGGCGGCGTCCTTTCAGAGCGCCGTGCAGGCCTACGAGGACTTCGTCCAACAGGTACGGAACCGCCTCAGGTGTGTGCACGTGTGTGTGTGCACGGCTTCACTTCCCTGTAACACGTGTGTGTGCACGTGTGTGTGCATGTGGGGTCGCAGGTCCAGGCTGCAGACTCGGTGCTGGTGGTTGGAGGCGGGTCGACCGGCGTGGAGATGGCTGCTGAGATCAAGACGGAGTATCCGGACAAAAAGGTGAGAACAAGCTGACACCTGACCTCTGACCTCTGACCTCTGACCTCTGATCTGACCTGACCTCTGACCTGACACCTGACCTCTGATCTGACCCCTGACCTGACCTCTGACCTCTGACCTCTGATCTGACCTCTGACCTGACCTCTGACCTGACCTCTGACCTGACCTCTGACACCTGACCTCTGACCTCTGACCTCTGACCTGACCTCTGACACCTGACCTCTGACCTCTGACCTGACCTCTGACCTGACCTCTGACCTCTGACCTGACCTCTGACCTGACCTCTGACCTGACCTCTGACCTGATCTGACCTCTGACCTCTGATCTGACCTCTGACCTGACCTCTGACCTGACCTCTGACCTGACCTCTGACCTGATCTGACCTCTGACCTCTGATCTGACCTCTGACCTGACCTCTGACCTGACCTCTGACCTGACCTCTGACCTGACCTGACCTCTGACCTCTGATCTGACCTCTGACCTGACCTCTGACCTGACCTCTGACCTGACCTCTGACCTGATCTGACCTCTGACCTCTGATCTGACCTGACCTCTGACCTCTGACCTGACTTCTGACCTGAGTGCGTGACTCATCTCTTGGACCTCGTTCCTTCATTTTCTCCAGGTGGTTCTGATCCACTCCAGGATCGCGCTGGCTGACCCGGGGCTGGTGTCCAGCGTCAGGCGGCAGGCCAAAGAGGTTCTGCTGGAGAAAGGGGTGGAGCTGCTGCTGGGTACGTTCATACCCGCCTTCTGGTTCTGTTAACCCGACGCCAGGTTCTGGTTCTGGTTCGGTTTCTGTTAACCCAGCGCCAGGTTCTGGTTCTGGGTTCTGGTTCTGTTAACCCGGTTCTGGTTCTGCTAACCCGGCGCCAGGTACCGGTTCTGGTTCTGGTTCTGTTAACCTGGTTCTGGTTCTGCTAACCCGGCGCCAGGTACCGGTTCTGGTTCTGTTAACCTGGTTCTGGTTCTGCTAACCCGGCGCTGTGTGCTGCAGGACACAAACTGCTGAACCTGGCGGAGCTGCAGCTGAACGTGACCCGGAGGAACACGGCGGTGACCACCGATAAAGGAGAGACTCTGACCACCGACCTGATCATCAGCTGCACCGGCCTCAGGGTCAACTCTGCCGGCTACGCCTCCAGCTTCTGTGAGTCCCACCGGTTCCAGTTACACACCGGTCCGACGAGTTCGAGTCCGACACGAGTCCGACGCGAGTCCAACCGGTCCGACGAGTTCGACACGAGTCCAACCAGTCTGACGAGTTCGAGTCCGACACGAGTCCAACCGGTCCGACGAGTCCGACACGAGTCCAACCAGTCCGACGAGTTCGAGTCCGACGCGAGTCCAACCAGTCTGACGAGTTCGAGTCCGACGCGAGTCCAACCGGTCCGACGAGTTCGAGTCCGACACGAGTCCAACCAGTCTGACGAGGTCGAGTCCGACACGAGTCCAACCAGTCTGACGAGGTCGAGTCTGACGAGGTCGAGTCCGACGCGAGTCCAACCAGTCTGACGAGGTCGAGTCCGACGCGAGTCCGACGCGAGTCCAACCAGTCTGACGAGTTCGAGTCCGACGCGAGTCCAACCGGTCCGACGAGTTCGAGTCCGACGCGAGTCCAACCAGTCTGACGAGGTCGAGTCCGACGCGAGTCCAACCAGTCTGACGAGGTCGAGTCCGACGCGAGTCCAACCAGTCTGACGAGTTCGAGTCCGACGCGAGTCCAACCGGTCCGACGAGTTCGAGTCCGACGCGAGTCCAACTAGTCTGACGAGTTCGAGTCCGACGCGAGTCCAACCGGTCCGACGAGTTCGAGTCCGACACGAGTCCGACGCGAGTCCAACCAGTCTGACGAGTTCGAGTCCGACACGAGTCCAACCAGTCTGACGAGGTCGAGTCCGACGCGAGTCCGACGCGAGTCCAACCAGTCTGACGAGTTCGAGTCCGACGCGAGTCCAACCGGTCCGACGAGTTCGAGTCCGACGCGAGTCCAACTAGTCTGACGAGTTCGAGTCCGACGCGAGTCCAACCGGTCCGACGAGTTCGAGTCCGACACGAGTCCGACGCGAGTCCAACCAGTCTGACGAGGTCGAGTCCGACGCGAGTCCAACACGAGTCCGACACGAGTCCAACCAGTCTGACGAGTTCGAGTCCGACACGAGTCCAACCAGTCTGACGAGTTCGAGTCCGACACGAGTCCGACACGAGTCCAACCAGTCTGACGAGTTCGAGTCCGACACGAGTCCAACCAGTCTGACGAGTTCGAGTCCGACACGAGTCCGACACGAGTCCAACCAGTCTGACGAGTTCGAGTCCGACACGAGTCCAACCAGTCTGACGAGTTCGAGTCCGACACGAGTCCGACACGAGTCCAACCAGTCTGACGAGTTCGAGTCCGACACGAGTCCGACACGAGTCCAACCAGTCTGACGAGTTCGAGTCCGACACGAGTCCAACCAGTCTGACGAGTTCGAGTCCGACACGAGTCCGACACGAGTCCGACACGAGTCCGACACGAGTCCAACCAGTCTGACGAGTTCGAGTCCGACACGAGTCCAACCAGTCTGACGAGTTCGAGTCCGACACGCGTTCAACCAGTCTGACGAGTTCGAGTCCGACACGAGTCCAACCAGTCTGACGAGTTCGAGTCCGACACGAGTCCGACCAGTCTGACGAGTTCGAGTCCGACGCGAGTCCGACCAGTCTGACGAGTTCGAGTCCGACACGAGTTCGAGTCCGACGCGAGTTCGAGTCCGACGCGAGTCCAACCAGTCTGACGAGTTCGAGTCCGACACGAGTCCGACACGAGTCCGACACGAGTCCAACCAGTCTGACGAGTTCGAGTCCGACACGAGTCCAACCAGTCTGACGAGTTCGAGTCCGACACGAGTCCGACACGAGTCCAACCAGTCTGACGAGTTCGAGTCCGACACGAGTCCGACACGAGTCCGACACGAGTCCAACCAGTCTGACGAGTCCGACACGAGTCCGACACGAGTCCAACCAGTCTGACGAGTTCGAGTCCGACACGAGTCCGACCAGTCTGATGAGTTCGAGTCCGACACGCGTTCAACCAGTCTGACGAGTTCGAGTCCGACACGAGTCCAACCAGTCTGACGAGTTCGAGTCCGACGCGAGTCCGACCAGTCTGACGAGTTCGAGTCCGACGCGAGTCCGACACGAGTCCAACCAGTCTGATGAGTTCGAGTCCGACACGAGTCCAACCAGTCTGACGAGTTCGAGTCCGACACGAGTCCGACACGAGTCCAACCAGTCTGATGAGTTCGAGTCCGACACGCGTTCAACCAGTCTGACGAGTTCGAGTCCGACACGAGTCCAACCAGTCTGACGAGTTCGAGTCCGACGCGAGTCCGACCAGTCTGACGAGTTCGAGTCCGACGCGAGTCCGACCAGTCTGACGAGTTCGAGTCCGACACGAGTTCGAGTCCGACGCGAGTTCGAGTCCGACGCGAGTCCAACCAGTCTGACGAGTTCGAGTCCGACGCGAGTCCAACCGGTCCGACGAGTTCGAGTCCGACACGAGTCCAACCAGTCTGACGAGGTCGAGTCCGACACGAGTCCAACCAGTCTGACGAGGTCGAGTCTGACGAGGTCGAGTCCGACGCGAGTCCAACCAGTCTGACGAGGTCGAGTCCGACGCGAGTCCAACCAGTCTGACGAGTTCGAGTCCGACGCGAGTCCAACCGGTCCGACGAGTTCGAGTCCGACACGAGTCCGACACGAGTCCGACACGAGTCCAACCAGTCTGACGAGTTCGAGTCCGACACGAGTCCAACCAGTCTGACGAGTTCGAGTCCGACACGAGTCCGACACGAGTCCAACCAGTCTGACGAGTTCGAGTCCGACACGAGTCCGACACGAGTCCGACACGAGTCCAACCAGTCTGACGAGTTCGAGTCCGACACGAGTCCAACCAGTCTGACGAGTTCGAGTCCGACACGAGTCCGACACGAGTCCGACACGAGTCCAACCAGTCTGACGAGTTCGAGTCCGACACGAGTCCAACCAGTCTGACGAGTTCGAGTCCGACACGCGTTCAACCAGTCTGACGAGTTCGAGTCCGACACGAGTCCAACCAGTCTGACGAGTTCGAGTCCGACGCGAGTCCGACCAGTCTGACGAGTTCGAGTCCGACGCGAGTCCGACCAGTCTGACGAGTTCGAGTCCGACACGAGTTCGAGTCCGACGCGAGTTCGAGTCCGACGCGAGTCCAACCAGTCTGACGAGTTCGAGTCCGACGCGAGTCCAACCGGTCCGACGAGTTCGAGTCCGAGACGAGTCCGACGCGAGTCCAACCGGTCCGACGAGTTCGAGTCCGAGACGAGTCCGACGCGAGTCCAACCAGTCTGACGAGTTCGAGTCCGACACGAGTCCAACCAGTCTGACGAGGTCGAGTCCGACGCGAGTCCAACACGAGTCCGACACGAGTCCAACCAGTCTGACGAGTTCGAGTCCGACCAGTCTGACGAGTTCGAGTCCGACACGAGTCCAACCAGTCTGACGAGTTCGAGTCCGACACGAGTCCGACACGAGTCCGACACGAGTCCAACCAGTCTGACGAGTTCGAGTCCGACGCGAGTCCGACCAGTCTGACGAGTTCGAGTCCGACGCGAGTCCGACCAGTCTGACGAGTTCGAGTCCGACGCGAGTTCGAGTCCGACGCGAGTTCAAGTCCGACGCGAGTTCGACCAGTCTGACGAGTTCGAGTCCGACGCGAGTCCGACCAGTCTGACGAGTTCGAGTCCGACGCGAGTTCGAGTCCGACGCGAGTTCAAGTCCGACGCGAGTTCGAGTCCGACGCGAGTTCGAGTCCGACACGAGTCCGACACGAGTCCAACCAGTCTGACGAGTTCGAGTCCGACCAGTCTGACGAGTTCGAGTCCGACCAGTCTGACGAGTTCGAGTCCGAAGAGTTCGAGTCCGACGCGAGTCCGACACGAGTCCGACCAGTCCGACGAGTTCGAGTCCGACGTGAGTCCGACACGAGTCCAACCAGTCTGACGAGTTCGAGTCCGACACGAGTCCGACACGAGTCCAACCAGTCTGACGAGTTCGAGTCCGACCAGTCTGACGAGTTCGAGTCCGAAGAGTTCGAGTCCGACGCGAGTCCGACACGAGTCCGACCAGTCCGACGAGTTCGAGTCCGACGTGAGTCCGACACGAGTCCAACCAGTCTGACGAGTTCGAGTCCGACACGAGTCCAACCAGTCTGACGAGTTCGAGTCCGACACGAGTCCAACCAGTCTGACGAGTTCGAGTCCGACACGAGTCCAACCAGTCTGACGAGTTCGAGTCCGACACGAGTCCAACCAGTCTGACGAGTTCGAGTCCGACACGAGTCCAACCAGTCTGACGAGTTCGAGTCCGACACGAGTCCAACCAGTCTGACGAGTTCGAGTCCGACACGAGTCCGACACGAGTCCAACCAGTCTGACGAGTTCGAGTCCGACACGAGTCCGACACGAGTCCAACCAGTCTGACGAGTTCGAGTCCGACACGAGTCCGACACGAGTCCAACCAGTCTGACGAGTTCGAGTCCGACACGAGTCCGACACGAGTCCAACCAGTCTGACGAGTTCGAGTCCGACACGAGTCCAACCAGTCTGACGAGTTCGAGTCCGACGCGAGTCCGACCAGTCTGACGAGTTCGAGTCCGACGCGAGTCCGACCAGTCTGACGAGTTCGAGTCCGACACGAGTCCAACCAGTCTGACGAGTTCGAGTCCGACACGAGTCCAACCAGTCTGATGAGTTCGAGTCTGACGCGAGTCCGACCAGTCTGACGAGTTCGAGTCCGACACGAGTCCGACACGAGTCCGACACGAGTCCAACCAGTCTGATGAGTTCGAGTCCGACGCGAGTCCGACCAGTCTGACGAGTTCGAGTCCGACACGAGTCCAACCAGTCTGACGAGTTCGAGTCCGACACGAGTCCGACACGAGTCCAACCAGTCTGACGAGTTCGAGTCCGACCAGTCTGACGAGTTCGAGTCCGAAGAGTTCGAGTCCGACGCGAGTCCGACACGAGTCCGACCAGTCCGACGAGTTCGAGTCCGACGTGAGTCCGACACGAGTCCAACCAGTCTGACGAGTTCGAGTCCGACACGAGTCCAACCAGTCTGACGAGTTCGAGTCCGACACGAGTCCAACCAGTCTGACGAGTTCGAGTCCGACACGAGTCCAACCAGTCTGACGAGTTCGAGTCCGACACGAGTCCAACCAGTCTGACGAGTTCGAGTCCGACACGAGTCCGACACGAGTCCAACCAGTCTGACGAGTTCGAGTCCGACACGAGTCCGACACGAGTCCAACCAGTCTGACGAGTTCGAGTCCGACACGAGTCCGACACGAGTCCAACCAGTCTGACGAGTTCGAGTCCGACACGAGTCCAACCAGTCTGATGAGTTCGAGTCCGACGCGAGTCCGACCAGTCTGACGAGTTCGAGTCCGACGCGAGTCCGACCAGTCTGACGAGTTCGAGTCCGACACGAGTCCAACCAGTCTGACGAGTTCGAGTCCGACACGAGTCCGACACGAGTCCAACCAGTCTGATGAGTTCGAGTCCGACGCGAGTCCGACCAGTCTGACGAGTTCGAGTCCGACACGAGTCCAACCAGTCTGACGAGTTCGAGTCCGACGCGAGTCCGACCAGTCTGACGAGTTCGAGTCCGACACGAGTCCGACACGAGTCCGACACGAGTCCAACCAGTCTGATGAGTTCGAGTCCGACGCGAGTCCGACCAGTCTGACGAGTTCGAGTCCGACACGAGTCCAACCAGTCTGACGAGTTCGAGTCCGACACGAGTCCGACACGAGTCCAACCAGTCTGACGAGTTCGAGTCCGACACGAGTCCGACACGAGTCCAACCAGTCTGACGAGTTCGAGTCCGACACGAGTCCGACACGAGTCCGACCAGTCTGACGAGTTCGAGTCCGACGCGAGTTCGAGTCCGACACGAGTTCGAGTCCGACGCGAGTCCGAGTCCGACGCGAGTCCGAGTCCGACGCGAGTCCGACCAGTCTGACGAGTTCGAGTCCGACGAGTTCGAGTCCGACGAGTTCGAAGAGTTCGAGTCCGACCAATTCGAGTCCGACACGAGTCCGACCAGGTCACATTAAAGTGATACTCCGGAGTAGATTCAACCTGGGGTCATTTGAACCGTGATATCCAGCCAAGTAGCCCACCCGCAGTTTTTTCGATATTGGCTGAACATCAGCTGAGTTACTGAGTTATCCCGAATAGCTTAGTACAAGCGCTAACGGACCCTGGCAGTATCTCCAAAATTACCACACTAAAATCACATGCCATGACACCAAACTTCTACAGTAGTACAAATATGGTCTGTACTCACCAAACGATGCATTTGGAAGTTTGTACATAGTCCAGGAGTTTATTATTATCAACACAAGCCTGATAGCTTCTCTGCTGCTAAAGCTGCGTCGACGTCACTTCAGAGAGCTGCGAGCTTCAAAGTAAGATGAGGGTTGAGCTACTACTCTAGACAACAAAGTATATGCTATATTCTACATGTTTTTTTATGAATTTTTGTGTTGTAGAGTTGTGAAGTTATTTTATCAATGGAGAAACTGAGCAGCCTTGCTTTGTTGTCTACAGTAGTAGATCAACCTTCATCTTATTTTGAAGCTCGCAGCTCTCTGAAGTGACGTCGACGCAGCTTTAGCTGCAGAGAAGCTATCAGGCTTGTGTTGATAATAATAAACTCCTGGACTATGTACAAACTTCCAAATGCATCGTTTTGTGAGTACAGACCATATTTGTACTACTGTAGAAGTTTGGTGTCATGGCATGTGATTTTAGTGTGGTAATTTTGGAGATACGGACCAGGATCCATTAACCCTTGTACGAAGCTATTCGGGATAACTCAGTAACTCAGCTGATGTTCAGCCAAGATCGAAAAAACTGCGGGTGGGCTACTTGGCTGGATATCACGGTTCAAATGACCCCAGGTTGAATCTACTCCGGAGTATCACTTTAAAGCTGTGACCCCTGAGGTCAAAGGTCACATTAAAGCTGACCCCTGAGGTCAAAGGTCACGTTAAAGCTGACCCCTGAGGTCAAAGGTCAGATTAAAGCTGACCCCTGAGGTCAAAGGTCAGATTAAAGCTGACCCCTGAGGTCAAAGGTCAGATTAAAGCTGACCCCTGAGGTCAAAGGTCACGTTAAATCTGTGGTGTGTGTGCTGGCAGCTGGCAGCATGGCTGATGACGGCGCTCTGAGGGTGGACGAGCACCTGCTGGTCGAAGGCTTCTCCAACGTGTTCGCTGTGGGCGACTGCGCCGACGTCAGAGAGCCCAAGATGGCGTACCACGCCGGCCTGCACGCCGCCGTCGCCGTCACCAACATCGTGAACAGTCTGAGCGGGAAGGAGCTGACGGAGTATCGCACAGGTACAGCGACACCTGTGTGTGACGGGCCGCCGCTCACCCGGCTGCTGCCGGCTGGCTGACGTTTCTCTCTGGTTGCTAGGTAACGTCACCATGTTGCTGGCGATGGGCCGAGACGACGGCGTGGGTCAGTTCAACGGGCTGAGGCTGCCGCGGTGCGTGGTCGCTCTGGGGAAGAGCCGCGACCTGCTGCTGTGGAAGAGCTGGAGGGAGATGCAGCAGAAGCAGCCGTGAGGTCGCCCAGAGGTCACCCAGAGGTCATCCAGAGGTCACCGAGGTCATCCAGAGGTCACCCAGAGGTCACCCAGAGGTCAACCCAAACTAACTCCAACACGTTTACCTCAGAAACGTTTACTGAGAATTCACTTTGTGCCTGAATCAACCTGAAAGATTCAAAGATTGTTTTTACACTTTTCATGTCTTATTATTCAGCTGCAGCTTTACAGAATAGAACCTCATTTTTTATCGTGTTGCTTCATAAACATAAATAAAACATTTAAATCTGAGTTTCTTCTCTCATGAAATGTTTAAATGTGATTAAAACTTTTTTGTCAGATTTTCTTTTTAAGGTAAACACAAGAAACCAGTGAGCAGTGCTGACCAACTAGAAGAGGGGAAGATAAGTAGGAGTGGGATACAGACCATGTTAGGTAGGGGGTAATGAGAGTATAGAGGCTGCCAGAGGTGGAGGCAGGACAACACACACCAGCAGATTCAGCAGACAAACTCACCTAAACAGTCCTACAGTCACTAAGAATGCCAGCAGAAACAAAGCCAGACAGGCAGACTCACCTAAAATGGCCGCCTGGTTTCAAAAGGCTCACATGGGCCACACCCTCCACTTAAATATCTCCCCAGAGTCTGTTTACCCTAAGTGCTCCCCCTGCTGGGCCCCAGCTGCTACTGCTTCTTCTAATCCAAATCCACTGACTGGACTTTACTCAAAGTCTCACCAAGTATATTTGTCTCATTTCTAGTCAAAATATCTCATTACACTTAATATAAGAAACAACTGCCTAACAAGTACCATTTCAGCCAGATATAGGGACTTGTTTTTATACAATACATCTGGAATATCTTGTTAAATGAAAAAGTCTTGAAAACAAATTGTTTTGAGTCACATATCATATGAAACAAGCTTTTTTTTACATTTGAAGAGGTTTTTAAGCTAATTTTAAGATCACTTTTATCTCAAAAGTCCTAAATATCACATTTTATTTCAAGAAATCTGGACCAGCCGATTTTCACTAGTTCCATTGGCAGATTTATTTGCTTATTTCAAGCAAAAACATCTTTTATTTGTTGTTTTTTAACTTATTTTTGGGGGGGCATTTTCTCCAGTGCTGCAGCTCAGCTTCTTGATACTTGGTCATGTCGCCATGGATACCGGCCTTGTGACAGACTATTTGCCTTAGCAACAATAATAAAATAAATAATAAAACCTGCGTTAATGTATGCGTTAAGGCGATAATAACTCGCACAGCCCTGGTTGTGACATAACGTCAGAGTTATTTCCAGGTTAGGACACAGATTAGTTGAATGTTTTGTCTAATTGTTTTTATATTTTGGCTAAAAAAGTTGGCATTTCGTTGCATTTCTCAGTGGAGGAGGTCTGGGTTGGACTGTTTATTTGTGAGTTTTTCCACCATAGCAAACAGAGTTGTTGACATTCTTCTGAATGATTTCAGATGAATGCAGCCGGCCGTGCACAGCCCGTTGGTAGAACTGCGCAGGCTTTCTTTGTACAGCTCAGAGTGGATCTGAAGCTCTGTTTTCCTCCACTCACCTTCAGCTCTCCTGCGTTCTCTGCTCAGGTTTGTGACCGTAGTGCTGTTTCTCTACGAGCTTTTCTGTTCGCTCAAGGTGCAACGGCTTCCATTACATTCAACATTTTTAAGTTGAAATGATCCAGCAGCCCTTCAGCCGACTCTGCGCTGGTGACAGAGCTGTGGCTCATTGATGTTCCTCTTCTTAACCGAGAAGCTTCTTCAATAAATCAAATAAAATACAAAAATGGGCAGAAAAGGGTTCAACAAAAAGCTTATTTCTGAAATTATGAATAAAGAGAAAAAATCATTTCAAGGTAAACACAAGAAACGTGCTAAAGAAAAATAATAAAAATAAATTAAAGTGAATCAGCCCATTAATTAAACATTAATTAAACATTAATAATGTATATATTTTAAATATGAACGAGTCTTTTTATAGTTTGGAATTATTTTATTAAACACAGAAACATCTGTTCAGTCTTTAAATCAGAACCAGTTCTCAAAGTTCTGCAGTTCGGTTCTGAAACAGAAGATTCATCAGCAGAATGAGCCGACGGTACCGAGGCCCGGTTCTGTCCCCCGGTTCTGTCCCCCGATTCTGTCCCCCGATTCTGTCCCCCGATTCTGTCCCCCGATTCTGTCCCCCGCTTCAGACGGAACTGGGCCGGAAAACGGGACCTGAAGGTTTAAAATGTTTTCATACGAGCGGACCCGCTCAGAACCAGAACCTCTCATCGGTTTGGACCAGAATCTGAGGAGAGGAGGTCCGTCTGACCCGTTTCCAGGAACCGAACGGTTCCGTCTGCAGGCGGCTCCAACAGGAAACGTGTGGACTCCCAGAACAGAACAGGACTTTTCCTTCAGAGTTCTGCTTCTGACGGGCCTGTTGTGGGCAGAACCAGGTCAGAACCAGGTCAGAACCAGGTCAGAACCAGGTCAGAACCAGGTCAGAACCGGGTCAGAACCGGGACAGAACCGGGTCAGAACCGGGACAGAACCAGGTCAGAACCAGGTCAGAACCAGGTCAGAACCAGGTCAGAACCGGGACAGAACCGGGTCAGAACCGGGACAGAACCAGCCGCTTCATCGATGTTTTGGCACAAACATCAGAACAAACCCGGAGACGTGTGAGTGTTTCCAGCCGGCGGACTGGTTCTAGTTCTGGCTCTGGTTCTGTCTCTGGTTCTGGTTCTTGGTTCTGGTTCTGGTCCTGGTCCTGGTTCTGGCTCTGGCTCTGGCTCTGGTCCTGGTTCTGGATCAGGGTCTCCTCAGGGACTGGATGTAGTGGAAGGTGGCCCCCAGGGCCCAGCTGGTCTCCACCTGGTTGATGGTCCTCGCCAGCTGCGACACACAGACGCAGTCAGAACCAACCGACCCAAACGGGCCGGAGAACTGGCGGGTTCGGACTCACCCTGAGCTGTTTGTGGGGGGGGAACCCGAGCTCCCGCAGCAGAACCGAGATGTAGACCAGGTCCAGGCAGAGGAAGGGGTTCTGGGGAGGCCCGCCGGTCAGCCCGCTGCACACTAAAGGAAACAAACGGGTCAGAACCGGGTCAGAACCAACCAGTCACAAGCTGATGATCCACCTGGTTCACATGAAGACTACAAAGACCATAAAGACTTTTCTGTTTGGGGCCTATCGGTGCAGTTCGGACGTCGGCCACCGGGCGGCGCCATCTCACCTCTTTTAGCTGCTTCGGTGTAGTCGGACACTCTGATGCTTCCTTCTTTCTTCTGGTCTGAAGACAGAGAGCAGAAACAGGTCAGATCACTGAGCAGGGGCCACTTTCATCCTCCCAGGGGCCTCATTTATCCATATTTATCCTCTCAGGGGCCACATTTATCCATATTTATCCTCTCAGGGGCCTCATTTATCCACATTTATCCTCCCAGGGGCCACATTTATCCATATTTATCCTCTCAGGGGCCACATTTATCCACATTTATCCTCCCAGGGGCCACATTTATCCTCTCAGGGGCCACATTTATCCACATTTATCCTCCCAGGGGCCACATTTATCCATATTTATCCTCTCAGGGGCCACATTTATCCACATTTATCCTCCCAGGGGCCACATTTATCCACATTTATCCTCCCAGGGGCCACATTTATCCACATTTATCCTCCCAGGGGCCACATTTATCCATATTTATCCTCTCAGGGGCCACATTTATCCACATTTATCCTCTCAGGGGCCACATTTATCCATATTTATCCTCCCAGGGGCCACATTTATCCACATTTATCCTCCCAGGGGCCTCATTTATCCATATTTATCCTCCCAGGGGCCACTTTCATCCTCTCAGGGGCCACATTTATCCTCCCAGGGGCCTCATTTATCCATATTTATCCTCCCAGGGGCCACATTTATCCACATTTATCCTCCCAGGGGCCACATTTATCCACATTAATCCTCTCAGGGGCCACATTTATCCTCCCAGGGGCCACACTGGATCCTGTCTTGGAGCTGCAGAATAAACTCGTCTTTGAAAGGTTTCGTACCGATGACTCCGAGGTCGACGGCGCGGTCGTAGTAGAAGGAGAAGGCGTAGAAGTCCACGCCCTCCACCTCGGACGCCCTCGCCACCTTCCTGTACAGAACCTTCTCCACTTTGGTGACGCACGCCTCGTACGCCGGCTCGCCTGAAACACAAGCACCGGGTTCCTGCCTGCTCCTGCTGCATCATGGGTAACCACACAGCCAGCCAATCAGATGCTCTTACCTGCTTTCTGCCCTCTGACGGTGTAGAAGACGTCGGCGTGCTCCCACCTGCCCGAGAACTCCGGGGGGAGGCAGGGGCTGACCAGCTCGGTGCTGCCCCCTACTGCACGCACACAGTATTACACAGTATTCTGGATTTTAACTTGTTTTCATGTCCCACAGACACAGAAAAGCAGCCGAAAACACAACAAAACGAAATGTTTTAACAGCTTCTAAAGGAACTGAATTAAAGAATCATCAAACCTAAATTATTTCTATAAACTCTGAAAGTTTCTAACACATAAATGATGTAAAACTGAGAGTAAATAATTCCCTTTTCATCTTTCTCCAAACGATTTGCTGTTTTTCTAAAAAAATAAAGCTGCAGAAAAAGCATCTGAAATAATGAAAAATAAACTTCAGTTTAACCTTTATGGTTAAATGTACAAATCTGTTCTTATTTAGTTTACTGATGTTTATTATTATTTAATCTACTCTTCATACTGTAGATTTGTTTATAGCTGATGTTTATACTCTATTTTTATTCTATTTGCTTGTTTTTCCTTTAATTGTTCACATAACTTTTATACTGTACGCTGTCGCAACACAATCATTTCCCAAATTGGGATGAATAAAGTATTTATCTATCTGTCAGTTAAACTGAGCAGCGTGTTTGGTGTTAAAAAGATGCGGGCGGAGCTAACGCTGACACTCGCATTGTTCTGAATCTGAGGCTGCAGGTATAAAGACGAGGGGAATCGGAGCTCCTCTCGGCTGCTTAAACAGAAAGAAACACAGTCTGCCGGTCAACAATCAGGACGCAGAGAGGATCTGAGCTGCAGCTTCTTACAGAAGCTAAACCGCAGCAACAGCTGGCAGGCAAGGAATTAATCTTGCAGTGTGTTATTAAAAGATTAGATAATGGCTTATTTATCTGGTGGGGGGGTGGGGCGGGGGCATAAAAGGCAGAGATGAAAGCCAACTGAAAAACAAGAAAAAATAAAAATGAGGGTCAGGTACGTACGGGGCGCGGCGTCCACGCCTCCTAGGATGGCGAGCCGGGCCGACATCAGGCCCAGACCCAGATAACTGCAGAGAGACGAGTTACAGGAAGTTAAGAGCTAATTAGAACCGGAAATATGAGTCCAAACAGAACCTGAAACACATGTTTTAAGTGGTTTCGCATGATCCATGTAGACCGTTAGTGTAGATGGTGAGTGTGTCCCAAACCGCCTACTACTCATACCAACTTTAACTTTTTTAAGTTCCCGGATGCATACTAGATTCTCCTAAATGTTGGGTATGCATCATGAGGTTACTACTCATACTCAAACTACCCAAGATGCAACGTAACGTGACGTCGCCGATCGTCATTTCCTGTCAAAACGGCAGTTTCAAGCTAGCTACAACGAGGGTAGGTTCACTTCCTGTTTTCAAAACAAAAGCACCAATTGTATCGTAATGGCTTTCCCTGTGATAAAAGGCAACGGGTGTTTTATTTTGTGAAAATAACCGGAAGTGCGTTAGCTCACTGCGGCTAGCTTTAGTAGCGCCGAATTCGTGGGAACAAAATTGTAAACAGCCGGTATTTTGTCAGGTTTTCAACACGTTGGGGATCTAAACGACTACTTTCTCACCTGAAAATGTTTCAAATGTTGCTAAAGTTTACAGAGTTTAGAGCTTAAGAGAAATCAGCTTCAGGCCGGCTGATTTCAGCTCGGGCAGGAGCCAAATGCATTGTGGGTAAACACTCTGCATACTGTCTGATCGATGAGTATGTAGTATGTAGTATGCAGTATGTAGTATGTAGTATGCAGTATGTAGTATGCAGTATGCAGTATGTAGTATGCAGTATGCAGTATGTAGTATGTAGTATGCAGTATGTAGTATGCAGTATGTAGTATGTAGTATGTAGTATGTAGTATGCAGTATGTAGTATGTAGTATGCAGTATGCAGTATGCAGTATGTAGTATGTAGTATGCAGTATGCAGTATGTAGTATGCAGTATGTAGTATGCAGTATGTAGTATGTAGTATGCAGTATGTAGTATGCAGTATGTAGTATGTAGTATGTAGTATGCAGTATGTAGTATGCAGTATGCAGTATGTAGTATGCAGTATGTAGTATGCAGTATGCAGTATGTAGTATGCAGTATGCAGTATGTAGTATGTAGTATGTAGTATGCAGTATGTAATATGCAGTATGTAGTATGTAGTATGCAGTATGCAGTATGTAGTATGTAGTATGCAGTATGTAGTATGCAGTATGCAGTATGTAGTATGCAGTATGTAGTATGTAGTATGCAGTATGTAGTATGTAGTATGTAGTATGCAGTATGTAGTATGCAGTATGCAGTATGTAGTATGCAGTATGCAGTATGTAGTATGTAGTATGCAGTATGTAGTATGCAGTATGCAGTATGTAGTATGTAGTATGTAGTATGCAGTATGTAGTATGCAGTATGCAGTATGTAGTATGCAGTATGTAGTATGCAGTATGTAGTATGTAGTATGTAGTATGCAGTATGTAGTATGCAGTATGCAGTATGTAGTATGTAGTATGTAGTATGCAGTATGTAGTATGCAGTATGCAGTATGTAGTATGCAGTATGTAGTATGCAGTATGTAGTATGCAGTATGTAGTATGCAGTATGTAGTATGTAGTATGCAGTATGTAGTATGCAGTATGTAGTATGTAGTATGCAGTATGTAATATGCAGTATGTAGTATGTAGTATGCAGTATGTAGTATGCAGTATGTAGTATGCAGTATGTAGTATGCAGTATGTAGTATGCAGTATGTAGTATGTAGTATGCAGTATGTAGTATGCAGTATGTAGTATGTAGTATGTAGTATGCAGTATGTAATATGCAGTATGTAGTATGTAGTATGCAGTATGTAGTATGCAGTATGTAGTATGCAGTATGCAGTATGTAGTATGTAGTATGCAGTATGTAGTATGTAGTATGTAGTATGTAATATGCAGTATGTAGTATGTAGTATGCAGTATGCAGTATGTAGTATGTAGTATGCAGTATGTAGTATGCAGTATGTAGTATGCAGTATGTAGTATGCAGTATGTAGTATGTAGTATGCAGTATGTAGTATGTAGTATGTAGTATGCAGTATGTAGTATGCAGTATGTAGTATGCAGTATGTAGTATGCAGTATGTAGTATGTAGTATGTAGTATGCAGTATGTAGTATGTAGTATGTAGTATGCAGTATGTAGTATGTAGTATGCAGTATGTAGTATGCAGTATGTAGTATGCAGTATGTAGTATGTAGTATGCAGTATGTAGTATGTAGTATGTAATATGCAGTATGTAGTATGTAGTATGCAGTATGCAGTATGTAGTATGTAGTATGCAGTATGTAGTATGCAGTATGTAGTATGCAGTATGCAGTATGCAGTATGTAGTATGTAGTATGTAGTATGTAGTATGCAGTATGTAGTATGTAGTATGCAGTATGTAGTATGTAGTATGCAGTATGCAGTATGCAGTATGCAGTATGCAGTATGTAGTATGCAGTATGCAGTATGTAGTATGCAGTATGCAGTATGTAGTATGCAGTATGCAGTATGTAGTATGTAGTATGCGGTTTTCGAACACAGACCGTTAGTGTAGACGGTGAGTGTGCGTACCTGTGAGTGTAGACTGTGTGTGTGATGTTGAACATCTGGAAGGACCTGATGTAGTCGATGGGCGACATCTGGATGGTTTTCTGTACAAAACAAAGCAACATCAGTCCTGTAGATGGACTTATGGTAACCAATGTGATTTTAACCGGAGGCCCGTTCACACCAGGCATTAATGATCCAATCACATGTGGACGGCTCTGAGTTCAGGTCTGAATGTTTGCATATTAAGGTAACATATTCAGCCCTTTATATCAATTTCACACAATTTTCTGGGGTCTTACTGAGATGTTTGAGACAGGCTTTGGTTAAAAAACTTGTTGGTTTAAGCACAGCGACTCAAGAATTCAGCAGGACGTTGGTGAAGGGTTAGCTTCTGTCCTGCTGCTGTGGAGAGTTACGCTGTGTTTTCCTATGTTAGCTGCGTTTACCTGCGTTAGCTGCGTTTAGCTGCGTTAGCTGTGTTTACCTGTGTTAGCTGCGTTAGCTGTGTTTACCTGCTTTAGCTGCGTTTACCTGCGTTTACCTGCGTTAGCTGCGTTTACGTACATTAGCTGTGTTTACGTACTTTAGCTGTGTTTACGTACGTTAGCTGCGTTAGCTGCGTTTACGTAGGTTAGCAGTGATGGACCAAGCCGGAGATGTCCACACCGTAACTCGTAGTAATGCATGTGCACCGTTAATTACTGCGCTAAGCTGTTAGCGTTAGCTGCTGCTAAAGGAACAGCAAGAACTCCTTAGAAGCTGGTGTACGTCACCTTCATTAGCTAAGCTGTTAGCGTTAGCTGCTGCTAAAGGAGAAAATAACTCAATAAATAAACCATGAGGAGTTATTTCTCAGATACTTCCATTTCCCTGCTGTCATGTTTTTTTTACACTGAGATATAAAGAACCCAAAATATAACTTTTATATCCAGTTTTAAGTATTTTTCTAAAAATGTGTCTGTTTTCTGTTCTACCTAATCTATTTAACTTTAGTATCTGCTGCATGTTTCAGCTGAGAAGCTCATAGTTTACAGAACGGTGGGTCATGATTAGGGTTGCCAACCGTCCCTTGAAAAACGGAATCTAGGTATTTAGAAACAACAGCACTTTGTCCCGTATTACTGTGAGAGTCTAAAAATAGTCAGTATCATGACAATGGAAATGAATAACGAGTTTATATGAAAATGTACGGTAAACTTGTTCCCAGGCCCTGTCCTGCTCTGTGACCAATGAGCTGACAGCATATTCACACCCGAGAATACGCTGTCAGCTCATTGGTCGAGGAGGTTCTGTTGCTCGCGGAGAAGATAGCGGAAGACAACAAGGCAGCAGCATGGGACAGTAAGCAGACAGCTTTAAGCAGTGCTGGACAAAGTACTCAACTCCAGTACTTGAGTTAAAGTATTAACACTCATGGTCAAATCTTACTCAACTACAAGTTCAAATACTGAAGAACTTACTTTTAAAAATACTTAAGTATTCAAAAGTATAAAGTACATTTTCTAATATCAGTACATTCCTGAATTGTTTTCTGAATGCTTTTACAGAACCATGTAACTCTCTGAAACCACTTAATGTAGACTTTTTGCACCACACTGCTACAGAATAACAACAGCACGGCAGCTCTGAGCTAACAGCTAACAGCTCTGAGCTAACAGCTAACAGCTCTGAGCTAACAACTAACAGCTCTGAGCTAACAGCTCTGAGCTAACAGCTAACAGCTCTGAGCTAACAACTAACAGCTCTGAGCTAACAGCTCTGAGCTAACAGCTAACAGCTCTGAGCTAACAACTAACAGCTCTGAGCTAACAGCTCTGAGCTAACAGCTAACAGCTCTGAGCTAACAGCTCTGAGCTAACAGCTCTGAGCTAACAGCTAACAGCTCTGAGCTAACAGCTAACAGTGCAACAGTACGCGTTCATTCATTCATTGGTTGTAAAGTATCGGTGAAATAAAGACAGATAACGCCTTATTTAGAGGCTGTACTGTCTAAATATCTTCCGAAGGACGCCGACTTTCACCAAACTGTTATCGGTGAGTAGATGAACGTATTTTATGCCAGAAATAAGGTCCAGGTTTAAAAAAAAAAAAAAAAAGAACTCCTTTAAGAAAGATAATTATTTTATTCAGTTAATTTTGGTATTTTGTATTAAAGTGAATTCCTGGATAATACTTTGTTTCACATGTGTTCATGTCACTCAAAAAATATGCATCAAATTCAATGCAGGTTCGAGTTAAATAGTTTAAAAAATATTTTCGCTCAATAAAAAAGGGCTAAAAAAGTCACCAGGCCAGGAAGGGGGGGGGCAGTCGGGTCGGCCGGCCCGACTAATGAGGGGTCCCTGTTTTATTTCATGATGCCATTTATTTAGGTTTCTGTCTTTTCTTTTACTGAAAAGACCCCCGTAAACTTCCTGGTTGGTCAGACCCCCCCCCCCCCCCAGCCTGACCCACATTAGACCCTCCTCCCCCCGGCTGATGTTTGTTGGGGATTACAGCAGCATTTACAGATTACAGCCTCTAAGATGGAGCCATCCTGGTAGTTTGAGGAGATTTTCCTCCCTGAGTCTTCATCACTCTCACCCCCCCCCCCCCCCCCCCCCCCCCCCCCATCCTCACCTCGTCATCAGGGCTGAAGGTGATCTGAGTCGACCCGCCGCCCAGATCCAGCATCCCCACGGTGGGCGAGTCGGAGCCATGAAGACCACCTGAAACAGGGGGGGGGGGGCACAGAGTGAATAATCCAATAACAGCTTCATTCATCTGCTCTGAAACACACCAAACATCACAACACATCCTTTCCCTCTGAAAACATGGCACAAAAACACGGCTTTAACGAGTGTTTAACGAGTGTGTGTGCTGCTGGGACTTCTGTCTTTGTGAGGACCTCCGAGCCGGTTTCACTGCAGCACTAATGCTAATGCTAATGCTAATGCTCACACACAGCGTTACTGTCACCTGACCACAGGTGGGTCATAACCAGTTACATTTACTGGAGTAAGTTTTTGAAATAATTATACTTCTGGGAGTAGTTTTTTTTTAATTATTATTTTTTGGGGCTTTTTATGCCTTTATTATATCGGACAGTGTGGAGCAGGGGAGTCAAACTCAATGCACCGGGGGCCAAAATTCAAAACACACTTTAGGTCGCGGGCCGAACAGAATAAACATTTATTGAACACACTAAAACTAAATGGTTTTTTTAACATAAATATGAATAAAAACAGACAGGAATGTTATTCTGGAATAAATAAACTTAAACTTTAAATAACTTAAAATATCTTGCTCTCCATAAAAATATATTCACTCAAAATTATACAAGTTAGAAATATGAACATGCTGCAAAACAAAACCTGGAAATGTAAATAAAATTTGGGCTTTTCAGCAATAACAAATAACGAATCAAAACATTCAGTTTTCTTCGCTTTTATGCCATTTTATCAGAGCTGGATGCATTATGGGATCTGTAGTTTATTGCTTTTGGACCCTCAACTAGGTACATATAGGTACCTTTAGGTCCAATAATTAACCCTAAGGGGTACATTAGTATAGATTGTACCTCAGGGGACATAAAAGGACTCGTACTGTATCCCTATTTCTGAGACTGTACCCACTACGCCACAGACCGCCCCCTAGGAGTAGTTTTAAATCTCTATGCTTTTTACTTTTCCTTGAGTAGATGTGTGCAGCAGAAACTGTCCTCTTACTCCGCTACATTAGGCTACAATGAGCTGGTTACTTCTCTTCTTACCTCTTTGGTATTCTACGCCTCATTATTTTTATCATTTTAATGTTTTATTCTGACAGAGAGAGAGACTTCCGCCAAAGGCTCTACCACCTGACTGTGTTCCACCAATCAGACGCAGCCGTGCAGTCTGGTCACGTGACCGTACTCGATCTCAGCGGCGGGACGGGTTAGCTTTAGCATTAGCAGTCGTAGCAAACAAACAAAGAAACAGATGAAAAATGTCAGAACCAACGGTGGGAAATGAAGACGCAGACGAGGCCTCATACTGAAAGCATGTTTAGCTTACAAAGAGTGAGAAACAGCAGCTACATTATGTGTCTTCTGTGGCAACCAAAACAAACGCACATTTCAGCAGAAACTCAACATCTAACTTGAGGAAACATGTAGCGCTAAGTTTCCTAAACTCGTTTTTTCCCCCCATGGATAGGTGAATGTTTGTTTTTTAGGTTACATATGGGTTACATATGTTTTACACATTTCCTAAGTCTCTTATTTTTTTTATTGAAGTTCTTGGATTTACCTGGATTATTTTAATTTGAGATATTATGTGATTAATGAATTCATTTTAATTTATTTGATCAATGGGATGAAGTCTAATTTGCCTAAAGATGATTATTTAGTATTTTTGTCTGTCTGTCTTAAGGTCTGATTTATTTGTTAACACAAGCATTCAATCAGAGAGGTGTCGGTGTGTTAAGGCCCTGTCACACTGTTGCGTATGGCACTAGCGTATGCCAGCGTATGAAAATTATCACTCATACGCTGACATACGCTGAGGCAGAAATACATTTTTGAACATGCTCAAAACTTTTGTGCGTATGGTTAACACGCTTGGCATACGCTGAATACGCTAGAGGTACGTTACTGATAGGTCGAGAACGCTGGACATAAGTTGCCATACGTTGGCATGAAGGTGTACCGTACAGCTAGCGTATTATAGCCTCCGCCCGTCTGACATATCTGAGGCAACCGACGATTCACGGGAGCGGTCAGGAGGAGGAGTTGGGGATCTTGATCGCTCAGAAGCACGTAACTCATCAGCCGCAGGTGCATCAGGCATTACAGCAGGTTCGGGTGAGAATGATTCTTGTGTTTTTTTGCCTTTTCCTCGGCCCAGGGCCCGGGCAAATGATGATTGCTTCTTGGGAGGCATGATCGAGATGAAAGTCTCGAGAGATGTTGATAGCGCGTCGTCTACTGCAATAAAGGAGCAATGTGGAAAGGCTGCTGATGTAGGCGCGTTGAAACGTACACTGGGCATGCGCAGTTCATACGCTACTCACAGGTTCAATACGGTAAGTATACGCACAATTCTTTATTTTCAAGGACTTTTCGTGCGTGTGAAAATTATATTATTAATTTTCATACGCAACTCATACGCTTCTCTCATACGCAGCAGTGCGACAGGGCCTTTGGCTCCTTACCTGTGAGGAAGTTGATGGTGATCCAAGCAGAGATACCTGGTGAGAGGAGACAAAAACGTCACATGATCACAGCTGCTGTGAGGAGGAAGCAGATGTTCATCTACAGCCTGAATCAGGAGCCCCACACATACAAGGGTTCCTACATTTCCAACATATTTCATGTTTTTTCTCATCAGCTTCATTTAATTTGTTCATAAGCATCAATTTTTACATTTCAGACCCGCAACGCATTCCAGTGAAAGTTGGAGTTTAGGACTAATAATCAGGTCAGAAGGATATTTATGTGATTTCCAACAGGTGATTCAGAAAGCTGCAGCTTCCTGGAGAGGACCCTGGGGGTCCTTCTCCTCTGAGGGGAAGCTGCAGCTTCCTGGAGAGGACCCTGGGGGTCCTCCTCCTCTGAGGGGACGCTGCAGCTTCCTGGAGAGGACCCTGGGGGTCCTTCTCCTCTGAGGGGACGCTGCAGCTTCCTGGAGAGGACCCTGGGGGTCCTTCTCCTCTGAGGGGAAGCTGCAGCTTCCTGGAGAGGACCCTGGGGGTCCTTCTCCTCTGAGGGGAAGGTGCAGCTTCCTGGAGAGGACCCTGGGGGTCCTTCTCCTCTGAGGGGAAGCTGCAGCTTCCTGGAGAGGACCCTGGGGGTCCTTCTCCTCTGAGGGGAAGCTGCAGCTTCCTGGAGAGGACCCTGGGGGTCCTTCTCCTCTGAGGGGAAGGTGCAGCTTCCTGGAGAGGACCCTGGGGGTCCTTCTCCTCTGAGGGGAAGCTGCAGCTTCCTGGAGAGGACCCTGGGAGTCCTTCTTACGCTGACGGGAGTCTCTGAGATCCAGATGTGAGCGCCTGAGGCCAGCTGCCCCCCCCCCCGGCCTCTGCTGGCTGCTGGAGGCCTGCAGCATCACATGTTGCTCGCCCTGTATGGACATGAAGCTCGCCCGCAGATAATCCAATCCTTTTAAAGTAGTTCATACAAGCAATTATGGCCATGTGGGATAATGTCCCACTTAATCTTGAGGGGGGGAGGAGGCCGATTATCCCTGCTGTTTATTCCTGAGGCTGAAATGTTTTCTCCTTCTCTGTGAGTGGGATCAGCTCGTTACGCCGCACACCCACAGAAACGTCTCTTAATGACACCGAATTATCTCTTTACTGCACTTCTTCCCGGGCCACTAATGGACCGATTCCTCGCGCTGCGCCGCGACTCTAAACTGCCCCTCAGAAGTCTAACCGGATTCCATCGGCCTTATTATCTGCCGTTCTTGCCGGGATGCTTATCCCCCGGCCCAGATTACCCTCCGCCGGCCCCGACACGGGCGACTTATTGTTAATGGAGATCTCTGAGTGGTTACTGGGAGGCGGCCGGGCGCTAAGTGCCGGTGTTTAGCTCCCCGGCCCAAAGCCGACTCTCTCTGTATGTGTATGTTTTGTTTGGAAATTGCTTCTTAGCGTCTCTGCCTCGGGAGTTTTATGGTAAAGCTCCTATGATACAGTTTCTGTCCAGCTCTTAATGATCCACTTCTGCAGGCGGGCGGGGTCAGAGGTCGCCGCTAAAAGGCTCTAATGCTCGCAGCCGAGCACAAATATTCTGCAACAGACACTAATGTCTCTGAGCTGACCTGGATACTCAGAGCCTCAGCTCCTGCTTCTCACAGGCTCAGGGCTTCTTCGGGCTTCTTCGGGCTTCTTCGGGCTTCAGCATCCCACTGACTGTGTGTCACAGGTTTGGTCAGATCGTCACTCAGGTGAACATCAGGTCACAGCCTGTAACCCCCGTCAGAACTACTCCTGAATCATCTGACAGCAGGAGTTACAGAAAACTCCTAGATTTTAGAAAATACAGTCCTGACCGGCCTCATTCCTTTCTGTTTCCATGGAAACAGGAAACAGGAAGCAGCTGATTCACTGAAACATGTTCCAACATGAACATAAACCCAGAATCTGAGGCAGAACCAGAGTTAGTTCAGTTCTGAGCAGCTTTAAAGTGAATATCTGCAGATGTTTCCATGGTAACAGCTGCAGAGATTCACTGAAACATGTTCCAACATGAACATAAACCCAGAATCTGAGGCAGAACCAGAGTTAGTTCAGTTCTGAGCAGCTTTAAAGTGAATATCTGCAGATGTTTCCATGGTAACAGCTGCAGAGACTCACTGAAACATGTTCCAACATGAACATAAACCCAGAATCTGAGGCAGAACCAGAGTTAGTTCAGTTTCCTCCGCTGTGTTTCCATCAGAATGTGCTCATATTGACTCTCACCGTCTCATCAGCTGGCCGATAACCAAAAATATTAAAGCACCAAACTGAGGCTGTGATCCTGTTAGCGTCTGAGTGGGGAAGCTAACACTCCTCTCTCTGTAATTTAAGGCTAAATCATCCTGTTTTCTGCTCAGCCTCCCCAGGATGTCTTTCTCCTGCTTCATCTCATCTCTAATCCCACAGATTCACAGCCGTCCTTTGGGAAATCAAGGCAGGGCAATTTCATTTATAGAGCACAATTCGTCCACAAGGCAATTCAAAGTGCAAATCAGAGGCGGCCTGAGGATGGACCCACAGTTCATCATCTGACCCACAGTTCATCATCTGACCCACAGTTCATCATCTGATGTGCAGATTAACGGCTGCAGCCACCAGGAGACGCTCACATCCTGTAATCTAATAACTGTAGAGGGATGAGGGGTATCAGGAGGGGCATCAGGAGGGGCATCAGGAGGGGCATCAGGAGGGGCATCAGGAGCCAAAAGCTCCCAGGACGCTGCAGAGGGAGACATTCCGGTTCTGACCCGGCGGGTCTCCCACAGAACATGTAACACCTGGAACTGCAGTCAATATCTGCATCAGACCAGCTGACCCAGTCCAGAACCAACCAGCGGACCCAGTGAATGGGACCCCCTTACCTTCATCAGTTCCATCCATGATGGACACGCTGTCGTCTCTGGACAGGAAGGGAGAATCCTGGAACAGCGCCCTCACCTGGCCACACAGAAAACAGTTTACAGGTAAAACAGTTAACAGGTAAACAGCTGAAGAACCAATGAAATCATTCCCCTTCTAAGTTATTAGAAAAGGAAACATGGTGTGTTCCTGCTTCAGCTTTATTAGAAAAGGAAACATGGTGTGTTCCTGCTTCAGCTTTATTAGAAAAGGAAACATGGTGTGTTCCTGCTTCAGCTTTATTAGAAAAGGAAACATGGTGTGTTCCTGCTTCAGCTTTATTAGAAAAGGGAACATGGTGTGTTTGTGCTTCAGCTTTATTAGAAAAGGAAACATGGTGTGTTCCTGCTTCAGCTTTATTAGAAAAGGAAACATGGTGTGTTCCTGCTTCAGCTTTATTAGAAAAGGAAACATGGTGTGTTTGTGCTTCAGCTTTATTAGAAAAGGAAACATGGTGTGTTCCTGCTTCAGCTGAACATGAAAACATGCCGGCTCATTACACGCTGCAGCGCTGGCGTGTGATTCTGTTTCACGTAATCTCATTTTAATGTCACGTTTAATAAAAATGTAAGCTGCTGAATCAGGTCTGCTTGGATAATAAGAGCAAAGCTTCAGATTAAATCACATTTTGGCTCTGTGTTTTAGTCCTGTTATTACTGATTACTTAAAAATCTAATTTTTTTTATCTGGCTCCCACATGATGATGAAGCTAAACATGATACCGTAGAAGGTCTCAGAGTGGCAAAACATTCAACATGGCTGCCACAAAAGACCAGGATGTGGAGTAAAACTAATTCATGTCATCTAAAACTAAAGGCTGTTAGCATCAACTGTTAGCATCGGCTGTTAGCATCGGCTGTTAGCATCGGCTGTTAGCATCAGCTGGGACCTGAACGACCTCCCCAAGAGTCTGAGCACCAGAGATACTAACATTTATCATTTCTGATATTAAGAAGGAACTCATTCTGAAAGCCTGGATGTCTGGGACTTCAAAGGTCTTCTTCACCTTAACTTCTGACTAATTCTCTCTTTAAGTCAGTTTGAGAGAGACTGAGTCCGTCTGAGTCAGTTTAAGTCAGTTTGAGTCAGTCTAAGTCAGATTAAGTCAGTCTGAATCAGTTAAAGTCAGTTTGAGTCAGTCTGGGTCAATTAAAGTCAGTTTGAGTCAGTCTAAATCAGATTAAGTTAGTCTGAGTCGGTTTGAGTCAGTTTAAGTCGGTTTAAGTCGGTGTGAGTCAGTTTAAGTCAGTTTAAGTCAGATTAAGTTAGTCTGAGTCGGTTTGAGTCAGTTTAAGTCGGTTTAAGTCGGTGTGAGTCAGTTTAAGTCAGTTTAAGTCAGATTAAGTCAGATTAAGTCAGTTAAAGTCAGTTAAAGTCAGTTAAAGTCAGTTAAAGTTAGTTTGTGTCGGTCTGAATCAGTTAAAGTCAGTTTAAGTCAGTTTGAGTCCAGATTAAATCATATTAAGTCAGATTAAGTCAGTTAAAGTCAGTTAGAGTCGGTCTGAGTCAATTAAAGTCAGTTTGAGTCAGTTTAAGTCAGTTTAAATCAGATTAAGTCAGATTAAGTCAGATTAAGTCAGTTAAAGTCAGTTAAAGTTAGTTTGAGTCGGTCTGAGTCAGTTAAAGTCAGTTAAAGTCAGTCTGAGTCAATTAAAGTCAGTTTAAGTCAGATTAAGTTAGTTAAAGTCAGTTAAAGTTAGTTTGAGTCGGTCTGAGTCAGTTAGAGTCGGTCTGAGTCAATTAAAGTCAGTTTGAGTCAGTTTAAGTCAGTTTAAATCAGATTAAGTCAGATTAAGTCAGATTAAGTCAGTTAAAGTCAGTTAAAGTCAGTTTGAGTCGGTCTGAGTCAGTTAAAGTCAGTTAAAGTCAGTCTGAGTCAATTAAAGTCAGTTTAAGTCAGATTAAGTTAGTTAAAGTCAGTTAAAGTCAGTCTGAGTCGGTCTGAGTCAGTTTGAGTCAGTTTAAGTTAGTCTGAGTCAGTTTGAGTCAGTTTGAGTCAGTCTGAGTCAGTCTGAGTCAGTTTGAGTCAGTCTGAGTCAGTCTGAGTCAGTTTGAGTTGGTCTGAGTCAGTTTGAGTCGGTCTAAGTCAGTTTGAGTTAGTCTGAGTCAGTTTGAGTTAGTCTGAGTCAGTTTGAGTCGGTCTAAGTCAGTTTGAGTCGGTCTAAGTCAGTCTGAGTTAGTCTGAGTCAGTCTGAGTCAGTTTGAGTTAGTCTGAGTCAGTTTGAGTTAGTCTGAGTCAGTTTGAGTCAGTTTGAGTCAGTTTGAGTTAGTCTGAGTCAGTTTGAGTTGGTCTGAGTCAGTTTGAGTCGGTCTAAGTCAGTTTGAGTTAGTCTGAGTCAGTTTGAGTTAGTCTGAGTCAGTTTGAGTCGGTTTGAGTTAGTCTGAGTTAGTTTGAGTTAGTCTGAGTCGGTCTGAGTCAGTTTGAGTCGGTCTGAGTCAGTTTGAGTCAGTCTGAGTCAGTTTGAGTTAGTCTGAGTCAGTTTAAGTCAGTTTGAGTCAGTTTGAGTCAGTTTAAGTCAGTTTGAGTCAGTTTGAGTCAGTTTGAGTCAGTTTAAGTTAGTCTGAGTCAGTCTGAGTCAGTTTGAGTTAGTCTGAGTCAGTTTGAGTCGGTCTGAGTCGGTCTAAGTCAGTTTGAGTCAGTCTGAGTCAGTTTGAGTCAGTTTGAGTTAGTCTGAGTCAGTTTGAGTCAGTTTGAGTCAGTTTGAGTCAGTTTAAGTCAGTTTGAGTCAGTTTAAGTTAGTCTGAGTCGGTCTAAGTCAGTTTGAGTTAGTCTGAGTCAGTTTGAGTTAGTCTGAGTCAGTTTGAGTCGGTCTAAGTCAGTTTGAGTCGGTCTAAGTCAGTCTGAGTTAGTCTGAGTCAGTCTGAGTCAGTTTGAGTTAGTCTGAGTCAGTTTGAGTTAGTCTGAGTCGGTCTGAGTCAGTTTGAGTCGGTCTGAGTCAGTTTGAGTCAGTCTGAGTCAGTTTGAGTTAGTCTGAGTCAGTTTAAGTCAGTTTGAGTCAGTTTGAGTCAGTTTGAGTCAGTTTAAGTCAGTTTGAGTCAGTTTGAGTCAGTTTAAGTTAGTCTGAGTCGGTCTGAGTCAGTTTGAGTCAGTCTGAGTCAGTTTGAGTTAGTCTGAGTCAGTTTAAGTCAGTTTGAGTCAGTTTGAGTCAGTTTGAGTCAGTTTAAGTCAGTTTAAGTTAGTCTGAGTCAGTCTGAGTCAGTTTGAGTTAGTCTGAGTCAGTTTGAGTCGGTCTGAGTCGGTCTAAGTCAGTTTGAGTCAGTCTGAGTCAGTTTGAGTCAGTTTGAGTTAGTCTGAGTCAGTTTGAGTCAGTTTGAGTCAGTTTGAGTCAGTTTAAGTCAGTTTGAGTCAGTTTAAGTTAGTCTGAGTCAGTCTGAGTCAGTTTGAGTTAGTCTGAGTCAGTTTGAGTCGGTCTGAGTCAGTCTGAGTCGGTCTGAGTCGGTCTGAGTCGGTCTGAGTCGGTCTGAGTTAGTCTGAGTTAGTCTGAGTCGGTTTGAGTCAGTTTGAGTCGGTCTGAGTCAGTCTGAGTCGGTCTGAGTCGGTCTGAGTTAGTCTGAGTCAGTTTGAGTTAGTCTGAGTCAGATTAAGTTAGTCTGAGTCAGTTTGAGTCGGTCTGAGTCAGTCTGAGTCGGTCTGAGTCAGTCCAAGTCAGATTAAGTTAGTCTGAGTCAGTTTGAGTTAGTCTGAGTCGGTCTGAGTCGGTCTGAGTCAGTTTGAGTCGGTTTGAGTCAGTTTAAGTTGGTTTAAGTCGCTTTGAGTCGGTCTAAGTCAGTCTGCGACTGAGGACAAAGGCAGCAGAGATGAGGACATGTGTAAAAATCAAAGCTTAGAACAGGAGTTTGTCTCACTCGGTCCAGCAGGTGGTCGGCCTTGGCTCCAGGCAGCAGCCGCAGGCCGGCCGTGGCCTTCAGCACCACCGGGGTGCTGGTCCACATGGACGGGGGGACGGTGGACTTGGCCACCTCCAGGAGCTCCTCAACACCTGCGGCACACTGTAGACAAACAGAAGAAGAAGAAGAGCACGATGATGTAGAGTCTATGTTTTCTGTTGGTAATGATCTTAGAGATTGGTCAGTTGTATTTTATTAAATACTTAATTCATCAGTTGCTGATGAATTAAATAATCAGCAGGGTCACTCAATTTCATTTTTTTTTTTTTTATTTATTTATTTTTTAAATCAGGAATAGTTTGTGAGGCTGTTTTACAGCCACTTTAAGTAGGTTGGAGTCAGTTTGAGTCAGTCTGAGTCAGGTTAATTCAGCCAACCCCTGGGCCTCTAGGACCCCTGGGCCCCTCGCACCCCTGGGCCTCTCCGACCCCCGGGCCCCTCGCACCCCTGGGCCTCTCGTACCCCTGGGCCCCTCGTACCCCTGGGCCCCTCGGACCCCTGGGCCTCTAGGACCCCCGGGCCTCTCGCACCCCTGGGCCTCTCGCACCCCTGGGCCCCTCGGACCCCCGGGCCTCTAGGACCCCCGGGCCTTTAGGACCCCTGGGCCCCTCGCACCCCTGGGCCTCTAGGACCCCCGGGCTTCTAGGACCCCCGGGCTTCTAGGACCCCTGGGCCCCTCTGACCCCCGGGCCTCTCGCACCCCTGGGCCCCTCGGACCCCCGGGCCTCTAGGACCCCCGGGCCTCTAGGACCCCCGGGCCTTTAGGACCCCTGGGCCCCTCGCACCCCTGGGCCCTCAGTCTCTTCTGTGCAATGAAAGCAGCAGTCCTACCTTCTGTGGATCATCAGCATACGCCGACAGTCCGGGTTCGATGGCTCTGAAGGTCTCGTGGGCCAGTTTAGGAGCTTCTGCAGCAACACAACCAAACACAGCGAGCTCAGAGTGCGTCTGGAACCGTAAAGAAGGCAACAAATCCCCACATTTATTCAGCGTTATCTCTGACTGACTGACCCTGGACCTGTGCCTACATTTGAGCTGTCATTAAGCTCTTAATAACAATCCCGGTCTGCATAACTAACAGGTGCCGCCATTAGTCCGGTTAGCTCCGATGCTAACAAAGGAGCCAAAACAGCACTCAGCCTGTGGGAGGCGGCTTAGTGGTTAAATGCGATAACGAAGGCATTTGGACGAGCTCGGCAGGAAACTTTCTTTAAGCCTAATAAACCAAAAAGCTCCGAAACACACTAATGAGTTTGTGTCCATGTGAACTGGCAGCAGCAAGCGCCACGGCAGCAGGACTTAAAGGCTCAAAGCTCCTCTTGTCTGTCTCGGTCACAGCTGGTAATTAATGTTTTGGGCCAACATTTGTGGGTTTTAAATACATTAAAAGCAGCTCCGTGAGGTCTGCTTTATAAATATTTAGATGGGCTGAAGAGGTTTAACTTCCAAATATCCTGTTCCACATCCTCTGTGCCACAGAGCGTTCACAAACCAGCGCTTCTGCTAAATTTACTGATTTCTGAATGGAGTTTGGTTCAGTTCACACAATGCTCTTTAAGGCACACTGGAAAAAATGAAAGTCTTACCAAGTATATTTGTCTCATTTGTAGTCAAAATATCTCATTACACTTAATATGAGACACAACTGCCTAACAAGCACCATTTCAGCCACATATAGGGACTTGTTTTAATACAATACATCCTGAATATCTTGTTAAGTGAAAAAGTCTTGAAAACAAATTGTTTTGAGTCGGATTTCATATGAAACAAGCTTTTTTTTTTTACATTTGAAGAGGTTTTTAAGCTAATTTCAAGATCACTTTTATCTCAAAAGTCCTAAATATCACATTTTATTTCAAGAAATCTGGACAAGCCGATTTTCACTAGTTCCATTGGCAGATTTATTTTGCTTATTTCAAGCAAAAACGTCTTTTATTTCCTGTTTTTTTACTTATTTTTGGAGGGGGCATTTTCTCCAGTGCATTCTCAGCTACAACCATCAACAGTTTAAAAACAGTAACTGAAACTTTTATCGTATCTGAGAGACGACAGCGATGAACCAAAATGACACAATGATGGGGACTTCAGTCCTCTGCTGTACCTCTGCTCTCCATCTGGAACTTGAAGATGTGGATTCTGGTTCCGGTGCTGCCGGCGTCGAACATGATGCCGTACTGGAAGCGGAGCCCGTCGGCAGAGGCGGGTTTCTGGCCTCCGGTTCTGTCGGAGCCGGGCCGGAGGTGTGGAGGCAGTCTGTAGGCGGCGGGCTTGGAGGTGAAGTAGTGATGCTTCACGAACATGAGGTAGGTGAGCAGGCAGCCCACAAAGACCAACACTCCGGCCAGCTTTGGTCTCTTCATCGCCGCTCATTTCTGTGCGCAGCCGCGAGAGCTGCCAACCAAAGTCCATTCAAAAACAGTCACATTTAACAACAGACTTCCCTCAACATTCATATCCAAAATAAGATGATTCAGAGCTACAGCTGATCTGCAAAGACTGAGTAAGAAACGACAAAAGAGGATTATTTTCACCAGCAGTTTGATCTGTGACCTCCTTAATGTTTTATTCCCCACAAGGACCACCAAACACCCCACAAGGACCACCAAACACCCCACAAGGACCACCACACACCCCACAAGGACCACCAAACACCCCACAAGGACCACCACACACCCCACAAGGACCACCACACACCCCACAAGGACCACCACACACCCCATAAGGACCACCAAACACAAGGACCACCAAACACCCCACAAGGACCACCAAACACCCCACAAGGACCACCAAACACCCCACAAGGACCACCACACACCCCACAAGGACCACCACACACCCCACAAGGACCACCACACACCCCATAAGGACCACCAAACACAAGGACCACCAAACACCCCACAAGGACCACCAAACACCCCACAAGGACCACCAAACACCCCACAAGGACCACCACACACCCCACAAGGACCACCAAACACCCCACAAGGACCACCACACACCCCATAAGGACCACCAAACACAAGGACCACCAAACACCCCACAAGGACCCACAAGGACCACCACACACCCCACAAGGACCCACAAGGACCACCACACACCCCACACAAACCTCTGGCTCCTCACAGACTAAACACATATCAACAAAATCAGAAATCCACTAAATTATGTTAAATTAGGAGAAATGTGAATGGAGTTTGGTGCGGAAACAAAGCAGATGTAATGCGCCTCTTGTGTGTAGTTAATCTAATTAAGAAGGAGATAAAAACAGCTGAAAACCAACAGCGTTAACACAGAAACAGCAGAAGTTTGAATGGAGTCTGGTGAGTTCTTGAAGAATAAAACCATGGAAGTTTCAGGTGTTTTAACAGCTGAAAGAAACTAAATTAACTAGGTTAGTAAGAGATTAACTAGGTTAGTAAGAGATTAACTAGCAGTGTGTTCACTTACCGAGAAGAAGCCGTCGGCAGCCGACACGTTAACTCAACACTTGGCTCACTTTTCCTCTCATCCTTCAACTGTCAACAATGCGACGCTCACTGATGACGTCAGAGCGTCCGCACGGTGGACGTGGCTGAAACTACGTCAGCACAAACACGGAAGTTATTCCGTTTGGCTCAAAGGAGGCATTCTTCACAACTATTTTATCATTTTTATTTGTTGAAATAAGACGCACTATGTTAAAAATCTGTTATTATGACTCAACTTTGATTGATTGATTGATTTTTATTTTCGAACATGTATAAAAAAGAAAATGTACAAAAGAAAGAAAAAAAGAAAATAAAAAATAATAATAAAAAATTCAATCACATAAAGTGCTAATACATAACAAAACACCACACATTGTTGGAAAAAGGAATGGGAAGAAGTACAATGCTTTTTTAGTTTCCCACCCCTTTTTATCTACTCTTCAGTTTGTAAATATCCTAACTACAATACACCTATAGAAATATATGCCATATACACACTTCCTAAATATGTAAATGACTATATCACAAAAATAATTATATATTACACACATATCCTTGTAAATATAAATGTAAATATGAATATATATATAATTATTAATATAATATATTTATTATAATATCTTATAAATAATATTATATACATATATATAATATATTATAAAATATTATAAATATAATAATATATTAATATAATATTAATATATTTATCCCTCATCGTCCTCCGTTAACATACTTTCTCTTCCATGTACTTGTTTAAAAATATTTTTTTGCACCTTTTTTTAAACAGAATTATATTTGCACTTTGTTTTATTTCTGTCTCCAGACTGTTCCACAACGTTTTGAAAAAAATGTAAGACCTAATTGTATCTTCTTGGGTGAAATTAGGCCTTGGTTATTTGCTCTTATAGACAGAGAGAAAAACTCGGAGTTTGATCTATGAGCAGAATTTTTCTCCACCCAAAAGATTAATTTAATTAGAAAATGAATCCTTTTATTAAAGACCTGGTTGGATAATGATAACTTTAACTTTAAATAACACCGAACTGTTGATTGAAACATTTGGCATTCATGTGTCCCTCAGGTATTTAAACTCTTCTGAAACATTAGGCTACAATAAGCTGGTTACTTTTCTTCTTACCTCTTTGGTATTCTACGCCTCATTATTTTTATCATTTTAATGTTTTATTCTGACAGAGAGAGAGACTTCCGCCAAAGGCTCTACCACCTGACTGTGTTCCACCAATCAGACGCAGCCGTGCGGTCTGGTCACGTGACCGTACTCGATCTCAGCGGCGGGACGGGTTAGCTTTAGCATTAGCAGTCGTAGCAAACAAACAAAGAAACAGATGAAAAATGTCAGAACCAACGGTGGGAAATGAAGACGCAGACGAGGCCTCATACTGAAAGCATGTTTACCTTACAAAGAGTGAGAAACAGCAGCTACATTATGTGTCTTCTGTGGCAACCAAAACAAACGCACATTTCAGCAGAAACTCAACATCTAACTTGAGGAAACATGTAGCGCTAAGTTTCCTAAACTCGTTTTTCCCCCCATGGATAGGTGAATGTTTGTTTTTTAGGTTACATATGGGTTACATATGTTTTAAACATTTCCTAAGTCTCTTTTATTTTTTATTGAAGTTCTTGAATTTACCTGGATTATTTTAATTTAAGCTATTTTGTAATTAATTAATTCATTTTAATGTATTTGATCAATTGGATGAACTCTAATTTGCCTAAAGATGATTATTTAGTATTTTTGTCTGTCTGATTGAATGCTTGTGTTAATAAATCAGACGTTACTCAACAGTTACTCAGTACTTGAGTAGTTTTTTCACCGAGCACTTTTTTACTCTTACTCAAGTAATTATTTGGATGACTACTTTTTACTTTTACTTGAGTCATATTATTCTGAAGTAACGGTACTTTTACTTGAGTACAGTTTTTGGCTGCTCTGCCCACCTCTGCGTGTCCTATCTGAGGATCAGCAGAACACAAACCCACAAACGTCCATGAAAATAAATATTACACTTAATTCTTTCTAAATTCTCCATCGGTTTCCTGACAAACTAAACTGGTTTTTAAATCTGATTATTACAAATAAACGGTAAATCTTTTATCCTCATTTCTTTCCTCCTCCTGCTGAGCCTTCATCATCACTCTGTTCCATATTTGTAATTTCATCCATAAGCCTCTAATAGCTGTTTATCAGTTAATGTCCGCAGTGACCTTAATGGTTCTTTAATCTTTCTGCGGCCTTTTTATTTTCATCACTCTGATGTTCAGCAGAACAAAAGCAGCGCTGAGTGGATCCTAATCGTCCCGCAGATTTACACACAAATGACATTTACACACAATTACGTCAGTTTGACACTAATCCAACTAGGTTGTTAATCAAAGCAGAGACACAGCATTAAGCAGCAGGTCTTCTGTTTCTGACCTCCAGAACATCTTCTGAGTCAGGAATCAGAAAACTCCTTCAGGTCCAGAATCTGCACCCAGATTCAGGCAGAAAGCTGCAGCCAGCCTGCTGTCCCAGTCTGTGGGTTCAGGTTGGATTTCTGTGTCCTGCAGCTTTATGTTGTGTTCCACGGTGAAGGAGACGGAACCAAACCCATGGACCCAAACCCAAGGACCCAAACCCAAGGACCCAAACCCATGGACCCAAACCCATGGACCCAAACCCATGGACCCAAACCCATGGACCCAAACCCAAGGACCCAAACCCATGGACCCAAACCCATGGACCCAAACCCAAGGACCCAAACCCATGGACCCAAACCCAAGGATCTAAACCCATGGACCCAAACCCATGGACCCAAACCCATGGACCCAAACCCAAGGACCCAAACCCAAGGACCCAAACCCATGGACCCAAACCCAAGGACCCAAACCCAAGGACCCAAACCCAAGGACCCAAACCCATGGACCCAAACCCAAGGACCCAAACCCAAGGACCCAAACCCATGGACCCAAACCCATGGACCCAAACCCAAGGACCCAAACCCATGGACCCAAACCCAAGGACCCAAACCCATGGACCCAAACCCAAGGACCCAAACCCATGGACCCAAACCCATGGACCCAAACCCAAGGACCCAAACCCAAGGACCCAAACCCAAGGACCCAAACCCATGGACCCAAACCCAAGGACCCAAACCCAAGGACCCAAACCCATGGACCCAAACCCATGGACCCAAACCCAAGGACCCAAACCCAAGGACCCAAACCCATGGACCCAAACCCATGGACCCAAACCCATGGACCCAAACCCATGGACCCAAACCCAAGGACCCAAACCCAAGGACCCAAACCCAAGGACCCAAACCCATGGACCCAAACCCAAGGACCCAAACCCATGGACCCAAACCCATGGACCCAAACCCAAGGACCCAAACCCAAGGACCCAAACCCATGGACCCAAACCCACCATCCAGGAAGGTGGTTTGAAAATTGGGCCAGAATAATAAACCAGAATATGAAGATCAATAAATCTGAAAAGGAACAAAAACAGAATCTAATAAAAATGATTGAAAACTAAACACAAAGAATAAAGTTCAAACACAGCATCAGAACTCCAACAGAACTGAACCAAAACACGGAGCAGAGACGAAACCAAAGTAAGGTTGATAATCACAAGGGCGGGGCTTAACAGGGGAGGCGGGGCTTACACCTGCTGGTGACTTCAGACGCCCTGATATATGCTCCCAGGAACAGGAAGAAGGAGTTTTACACCTCAGACGCCCTGATATATGCTCCCAGGAACAGGAAGAAGGAGTTTTACACCTCAGACGCCCTGATATATGCTCCCAGGAACAGGAAGAAGGAGTTTTACACCTCAGACGCCCTGATATATGCTCCCAGGAACAGGAAGAAGGAGTTTTACACCTCAGACGCCCTGATATCTGCTCCCAGGAACAGGAAGAAGGAGTTTTACACCTCAGACGCCCTGATATATGCTCCCAGGAACAGGAAGAAGGAGTTTTACGCCTCAGACGCCCTGATATATGCTCCCAGGAACAGGAAGAAGGAGTTTTACACCTCAGACGCCCTGATATATGCTCCCAGGAACAGGAAGAAGGAGTTTTACACCTCAGACGCCCTGATATATGCTCCCAGGAACAGGAAGAAGGAGTTTTAGACCTCAGACGCCCTGATATATGCTCCCAGGAACAGGAAGAAGGAGTTTTACACCTCAGACGCCCTGATATATGCTCTCAGGAACAGGAAGAAGGAGTTTTACACCTCAGACGCCCTGATATATGCTCCCAGGAACAGGAAGAAGGAGTTTTACACCTCAGACGCCCTGATATATGCTCCCAGGAACAGGAAGAAGGAGTTTTACACCTCAGACGCCCTGATATATGCTCCCAGGAACAGGAAGAAGGAGTTTTACACCTCAGACGCCCTGATATATGCTCCCAGGAACAGGAAGAAGGAGTTTTACACCTCAGACGCCCTGATATATGCTCTCAGGAACAGGAAGAAGGAGTTTTACACCTCAGACGCCCTGATATATGCTCCCAGGAACAGGAAGAAGGAGTTTTACACCTCAGACGCCCTGATATATGCTCCCAGGAACAGGAAGAAGGAGTTTTACACCTCAGACGCCCTGATATATGCTCCCAGGAACAGGAAGAAGGAGTTTTACACCTCAGACGCCCTGATATACGCTCCCAGGAACAGGAAGAAGGAGTTTTACACCTCAGACGCCCTGATATACGCTCCCAGGAACAGGAAGAAGGAGTTTCACACCTCAGACGCCCTGATATATGCTCCCAGGAACAGGAAGAAGGAGTTATACACCTCAGACGCCCTGATATATGCTCCCAGGAACAGGAAGAAGGAGTTTTACACCTCAGACGCCCTGATATACGCTCCCAGGAACAGGAAGAAGGAGTTATACACCTCAGACGCCCTGATATATGCTCCCAGGAACAGGAAGAAGGAGTTTTACACCTCAGACGCCCTGATATATGCTCCCAGGAACAGGAAGAAGGAGTTTTAGACCTCAGACGCCCTGATATATGCTCCCAGGAACAGGAAGAAGGAGTTTTACACCTCAGACGCCCTGATATATGCTCCCAGGAACAGGAAGAAGGAGTTTTACACCTCAGACGCCCTGATATATGCTCTCAGGAACAGGAAGAAGGAGTTTTACACCTCAGACGCCCTGATATATGCTCCCAGGAACAGGAAGAAGGAGTTTTACACCTCAGACGCCCCGATATATGCTCCCAGGAACAGGAAGAAGGAGTTTTACACCTCAGACGCCCTGATATACGCTCCCAGGAACAGGAAGAAGGAGTTTTACACCTCAGACGCCCTGATATATGCTCCCAGGAACAGGAAGAAGGAGTTTTACACCTCAGACGCCCTGATATATGCTCCCAGGAACAGGAAGAAGGAGTTTCACACCTCAGACGCCCTGATATATGCTCCCAGGAACAGGAAGAAGGAGTTTTACCTCAGACGCCCTGATATATGCTCCCAGGAACAGGAAGAAGGAGTTTTATACAATATGGAGGCTTTGAAATATTTCTAACTCTGTTGTAGAAGCTCTCAACTGTAACTGAAGCAAATCTGATACAACAAACAACAAAACTGCTCCCACTGACTCCTAAAACAACCACATAGATCCTGTATTAATCCAGTCATGCGACCTCTAGTGGTTGTAAAAACAACAGCATGTGTTGGAGGAATACGTTCTAACCTTAGACCCAACCAGGAGCTGGAAGCTCGTTGTTAAAACATCTGATGAATGACCTCTGATCTCATCTGAATTAGCCACTAAGCTCCTCGTCACACTTTTATTTCTGCTGCTTCCTGCTGTTGCACGGACAGAAATCCATCCTGTCACGAAACATCTCTGCATCTTATAACCGTGGAGCTCTGAGCTGCTGCAGCTCTATGTGGGTCATGTGATCCCATCAGGGGGATTATTAGGGAATCATTTGAAGGATTTCTGGGGATATAATTCAGCATGTTAGGATAATAATTGATAGAAGATTCCACTTTCATCTGGTAAGACGCAGCCTCAGTGTGGATTAGACATCTGGACTGAGCTGCCTTATTTTCTGAGCCTCATTAGGCAGCATCTTATTTACGTCTTGTCATCTCTGCAGCTCTGATTATTGTCTGCAATCTGCCGCCACCGTGCAGCTGCAGAGGAGAAGCTCACACCTGACGGAGGAGCTGATGCTCGACTCTGAGACGGAGCTTCAGTGAAAGCCAAACATCAGAGTCAAACCGGGACAAAACGACTACGTTTGTGTGGAAAAACCCTCAGATTTCAGACTTCCTGCTTGACTTCCTGTGAGTCAGTGAGCATTTATTTTGATAGTGTAATGTATTTTAAATGAATAACTTCCTATAAGTGTCAGAGAGCTGGAAAACTGTAGGTCCTGTTGGTTCTATCAGATATTTTTTACTTAAAATCAGTGGAAAAGTGGAGTTCCTCAGGGTTCTGTGCTCGGACCGATTCTTTTCTTTTCATTATTAGACAGCATGGCATAAAGTTCCACTCCTATGCTGATGATACTCAGCTGTACTTACCTATGAAACCAGATGAACCCATGGACCCAAACCCTAACTCATGGACCCAAACCCTAAACCTAACCTTTTTGGCATGGAACCTGAAAAGGTGGCAGCACTGTACACCTCCTCCCTTGTCTCCCCGGCCACCTCATCTCCAGCGCCCCAGGACCCACAGCCCAAGTTGACCACAGCAACAGGGGCCAGAGAGCCTGAGTTGGCCCCTGCCACAGAGCTCATAGAGCCCGAGTTGACCACAGCAACAGCGGCCATAGAGCAGGCCCCCAGAGAGCACGAGCTAGCCCCATGGGCCCCGGCCCGGGGACCCACAGTTTCGAGCCCCTCCCTCCCAATCTCAGACTTTTGGGATGTCTGGGATCCATCCCTTGAGGGGGGGGGGGGGGTGGCTCCAGCCACGTCGCAGGAAGTCTGGCCGCCCGCCAGACCGCATCCGGCTTCGAGCCCCTCCCTCCCACCCACAGACTTTTGGGATGTCTGGGATCCATCCCTTGAGGGTGGGGGGCTCTGTCATGTCTGTGGTTTTTGCCACGTTTTTAGTTTCTGTTTAAGTTCTTAGTTTTTATCATGTCTTAGTTAAGTTTTAGGTTCAGGTTGTTGTCTTTAGTTTTGCCATGCCACCTTCTTTCTCCTGCCCTGCCATCAGCTTCTCTTCCCTCACCTGTGTTTTCCCCATCAGCTGCACTCAATCACCAATCACCCTCCACAATATTTAGTCTCCAGGTTTTTCCATGTTCATAGCCAGATCCTCTTTCCTCATCCCACTTGTCACTTGTCCCTCGTCATCAGCTAAGTACCTTTCTTGTATTCCAAGCCATAGTCATGTTTTGTTTTTGTCACGTTTTAGTTTTTGAGATCCGGCTCTGCCGCGCTTTCTGTGAAAACCTTTTATTGAAAATAAACCAAGTTTTGTTTCTGAAAGAATCTGCGTCTGCATCCTTCCTCGCACCCACCCTACCTGACAAAGTCAAGTCTTTTGTTTAGTCTTCGTCATGTTCTCTGTTTTGTCTCAGTCATGTTCTTTGTTTTGTCTCAGTCCTGTTCTTTGTTTTGTCTCAGTCCTGTTCTTTGTTTTGTCTCAGTCCTGTTCTTTGTTTTGTCTCAGTCCTGTTCTTTGTTTTGTCTTCGCCATGTTCTCTGTTTTGTCTTCGTCATGTTCTCTGTTTAGTCTCAGTCATGTTCTTTGTTTTGTCTCAGTCCTGTTCTTTGTTTTGTCTCAGTCCTGTTCTTTGTTTTGTCTCAGTCCTGTTCTTTGTTTTGTCTTCGCCATGTTCTTTGTTTTGTCTTCGTCATGTTCTCTGTTTAGTCTCAGTCATGTTCTTTGTTTAGTCTTCGTCATGTTCTCTGTTTTGTCTCAGTCATGTTCTTTGTTTTGTCTTCGTCATGTTCTCTGTTTAGTCTCAGTCATGTTCTTTGTTTTGTCTTCGTCATGTTCTCTGTTTAGTCTCAGTCATGTTCTTTGTTTAGTCTTCGTCATGTTCTCTGTTTAGTCTCAGTCATGTTCTCTGTTTAGTCTCAGTCATGTTCTTTGTTTAGTCTTCGTCATGTTCTCTGTTTTGTCTCAGTCATGTTCTCTGTTTTGTCTCAGTCATGTTCTTTGTTTTGTCTTCGTCATGTTCTCTGTTTTGTCTTCGTCATGTTCTTTGTTTAGTCTCAGTCATGTTCTTTGTTTTCTCTTAAGCCCTATTCGGACGGGACTAGTTTAATGGGGGGACCTGGGGTAAAGTAATAATAACCGGGAAATCTAGTCCCGTCCGAACGCGCCATGTCAGTAAAGATAGCGGAGTATGTCGGTAAACTTTGCCGAGAATTCTACCTCCTGTGAACCGGTCCGGAGTATCTACCATAGGTAATACTAATCCCGTGCGAATGCGACCTTCGGTAATGAGTACGGAATATATCGTCACATCCTTTTAAAGAGAGAAACAATTAGGTGTAAAATAGAAAATGACACTTAAGTTTCGTTGTGCAATCCTTTTTTTAAACTATACTTTACATTCAGGTAAAATAAGTATCCTGAGCAAAACTTTTGGTGAACAGTACTTTACATTACGGTCAAAAATGAATAAATCTTCTGTTCTGTTATACTGTACAATACGTTTTAGTAATACTTATCATTCAGGTAAACAAACAAAAAAGTCTTCTGCGTTTGTATACAATAATTTTGGAGCAGAATGCTTTATATTCAAGAAAACTCCTCCCATGTTAGATGAATATTACAGGGATTTCTTGTCCCGTCCGAATTGGTAATTTCTTCTCCCTGGCGTCGTCTGGTTAACCAACATTACCATACGTCCCCCCATTGAACTAGTCCCGTCCGAAAAGGGCTAAAGTCAGGTTCTTTGTTTTGTCTGAGTCATGTTCTTTGTTTTGTCTTAGTCATGTTTTGTTTTCATAGTTATAGTTTTGTCATCTGGCTCAGCCACGTTTTGCTGTAATCTTGTTTTTGATTAATAAATCCAACCTTGTTTTTTGATGTCCGCATTCGTGTCCTTAAGCCTCGCAGAACCAACGCTACATAACGTCAAAAGGGCAGAAAGTGTCCCCTTTAGGTTGTAAACTTGGATCCTGGAATCATAAAGAACCACCAGAGAAAGATGTTTTTATCCAAAAGGAAGCAGCTCTGCTGGCCTCAGATTCACAGAAGGAAAGTTCTCTCCTGCTGAGTAAATTGGGGTCATGATGACATTTAATAAAACCATCAGAGCCTCTAAAACCCAATAAAGGAGAGTGAACGACAGTGTCTCGGTCCATCCAATCCGCCGGCTGCTGCCGCTCTATTTTTGGAAGAGAAAAAAGAAATGATGATTAATGTTATTGGATTATTTACATTGCCCTCAACATGATTGAGCCGCAGAAATGAAATTAAAATGTGTGTTGAATGGGATTTTCCAGGAAAGTCCTGTAAAAACCGCGACGGTAATAAGGAATAACTAATTCTCCCAAAGTCGATTAAACACCATCTCATCCCGCAGGAAACACAGCGCAGCTGCACGAAGACAAGGATTAGACAGAGGAAGATTAAAGTGTTTCCATCGATTCTTTTATTATTATTCAGCTTGTTCTTGTTCTGAGGGCTTAACTCCGCCGGTTAGTGCCCAAAACAAGCAATTAGGCCCGGAACCACCAGACCCGGGGGGCACGCCGGATTACAGGACAACGGGCCCCCGGGGGCCGACATGGCAGGGCCCCACAGAGGGCTGTGGAGACCCCTGGTTTGGCCCTGAAGGGTGGAGGGTCTCCAGGGCGGTGTTGGCTCTGAGGACGTCCTGTTGGCCTGTAGGTGGCGTCCTGTTGGCGGCGTCCTGTTGGCCTGTCGGCGGCGTCCTGTTGATCTGTGGGCGGCGTCCTGTAGGCGGCGTCCTGTAGGCGGTGTCCTGTAGGTGGCGTCCTGTAGGCGGTGTCCTGTAGGCGGCGTCCTGTAGGCGGTGTCCTGTTGGCCTGTAGGCGGTGTCCTGTAGGTGGCGTCCTGTTGGCAGCGTCCTGTTGGCCTGTCGGCGGCGTCCTGTTGGTCTGTAGGCGGCGTCCTGTAGGCGGCGTCCTGTTGGCGGCGTCCTGTTGGCCTGTCGGCGGCGTCCTGTTGGTCTGTAGGCGGCGTCCTGTAGGCGGCGTCCTGTAGGCGGTGTCCTGTAGGTGGCGTCCTGTAGGCGGTGTCCTGTTGGCCTGTAGGCAGCGTCCTGTTGGCCTGTAGGCGGCGTCCTGTAGGCGGCGTCCTGTAGGCGGTGTCCTGTTGGCCTGTAGGCGGCGTCCTGTTGGCCTGTAGGCGGCGTCCTGTTGTCCTGTTGGCGGCATCCTGTTGGCCTGTAGGCGGCGTCCTGTTGTCCTTTTGGCGGCGTCCTGTTGGCCTGTAGGCGGCGTCCTGTTGTCCTGTAGGCGGCGTCCTGTTGTCCTGTAGGTGGCGTCCTGTTGTCCTGTAGGCGGCGTCCTGTTGGCCTGTAGGCGGCGTCCTGTTGGCCTGTAGGCAGCGTCCTGTTTGCCTGTAGGCGGCGTCCTGTAGGCGGCGTCCTGTTGGCCTGTAGGCGGCGTCCTGTTGGCCTGTAGGCAGCGTCCTGTTTGCCTGTAGGCGGCGTCCTGTAGGCGGCGTCCTGTTGTCCTATAGGCGGCGTCCTGTTGGCCTGTAGGCGGCGTCCTGTTGGCCTGTAGGCGGCGTCCTGTTGGCGGCGTCCTGTTGGCCTGTCGGCGGCGTCCTGTTGGCCTGTCGGCGGCATCCTGTTGGCCTGTAGGAGGCGTCCTGTAGGCGGCGTCCTGTTGGCCTGTAGGCGGCGTCCTGTAGGCGGCGTCCTGTAGGCGGCGTCCTGTAGGCGGCGTCCTGTAGGCGGCGTCCTGTTGGCGGCGTCCTGTTGGCGGCGTCCTGTTGTCCTGTAGGCGGCGTCCTGTTGGCCTGTAGGCGGCGTCCTGTTGTCCTGTAGGCGGCGTCCTGTAGGCGGCGTCCTGTTGTCCTGTAGGCGGCGTCCTGTTGGCCTGTAGGCGGCGTCCTGTTGGCGGCGTCCTGTTGGCCTGTAGGCAGCGTCCTGTTGGCCTGTCGGCGGCATCCTGTTGGCCTGTAGGCGGCGTCCTGTAGGCGGCGTCCTGTAGGCGGCGTCCTGTAGGCGGCGTCCTGTTGGCCTGTCGGCGGCATCCTGTTGCCCTGTAGGTGGCGTCCTGTTGGCCTCTAGGCGGCGTCCTGTAGGCGGCGTCCTGTTGGCCTGTAGGTGGCGTCCTGTTGGCCTGTAGGCGGCGTCCTGTTGTCCTGTAGGCGGCGTCCTGTTGGCCTGTAGGCGGCGTCCTGTTGTCCTGTAGGTGGCGTCCTGTTGTCCTGTAGGCGGCGTCCTGTTGTCCTGTAGGCGGCGTCCTGTTGGCCTGTAGGCGGCGTCCTGTTGTCCTGTAGGCGGCGTCCTGTAGGCGGCGTCCTGTTGGCCTGTAGGCGGCGTCCTGTTGTCCTGTAGGCGGCGTCCTGTAGGCGGCGTCCTGTTGTCCTGTAGGCGGCGTCCTCTAGGCGGCGTCCTGTTGGCCTGTAGGCGGCGTCCTGTTGGCCTGTAGGCGGCGTCCTGTAGGCGGCGTCCTGTAGGCGGCGTCCTGTTGGCCTGTTGGCGGCGTCCTGTTGGCCTGTAGGCGGCGTCCTGTTGGCTTGTAGGCAGCGTCCTGTTGGCCTGTAGGCGGCGTCCTGTGTGTCTGTTGGCGGCGTCCTGTAGGCGTCCTGTAGGAGGCGTACTGTTGGCCTCTAGGCGGCGTCCTGTAGACGGCGTCCTGTTGGCCTGTTGGCGGCGTCCTGTTGGCCTGTAGGCGGCGTCCTGTTGGCCTGTTGGCGGCGTCCTGTTGGCCTGTAGGCGGCGTCCTGTTGGCCTGTAGGCGGCGTCCTGTTGGCCTGTAGGTGGCGTCCTGTGTGTCTGTTGGCGGCGTCCTGTAGGCGTCCTGTAGGAGGCGCACTGTTGGCCTGTAGGCGGCGTCCTGTTGGCCTCTAGGCGGCGTCCTGTAGGCGGCGTACTGTTGGCCTCTAGGCGGCGTCCTGTAGGCGGCGTACTGTTGGCCTCTAGGCGGCGTCCTGTAGACGGCGTCCTGTTGGCCTGTTGGCGGCGTCCTGTTGGCCTGTAGGCGGCGTCCTGTTGGCCTCTAGGCGGCGTCCTGTAGGCGGCGTCCTGTTGGCCTGTAGGCGGCGTCCTGTTGGCCTCTAGGCGGCGTCCTGTAGGCGGCGTCCTGTTGACCTGTAGGCGGCGTCCTGTTGGCCTCTAGGCGGCGTCCTGTTGGCCTGTAGGCGGCGTCCTGTAGGAGGCGTCCTGTAGGCGGCGTCCTGTAGGAGGCGTCCTGTAGGAGGCGTCCTGTAGGAGGCGTCCTGTTGGCCTGTAGGCGTTGTCCTGTTGGCCTGTTGGCGGCGTCCTGTAGGCGTCCTGTAGGCGGCGTCCTGTAGGCGGCGTCCTGTAGGAGGCGTCCTGTAGGAGGCGTCCTGTAGGAGGCGTCCTGTAGGAGGCGTCCTGTAGGAGGCGTCCTGTTGGCCTGTAGGCGTTGTCCTGTTGGCCTGTTGGCGGCGTCCTGTAGGCGTCCTGTAGGCGGCGTCCTCGCTCAGTCTGTCCTCTGCAGCTTTGCTTCTGAGCATCGTAACAATCTAATCTCCATCGTCCTCTGCAGGGCCGATGAGGGATGAGGGAGTAAAACCACTTTGTTTCATTATATAATGTTGGAACATAATAATATTAATGGGATAATTTAATGCAATTTTCTTTATTTGATGCACTCTGACTCTGACGGCTAATCTGAAGGCCTTGTTTAAAATAGATTGAAAAATGAAAGAAGTCGGAACAGTTAATCCTCGGCTGAGGTCAGATACCGAATGAGACAAAGCAACGGAACGCCGGCTCGTCATGAAGAAGAAGAAGAAAAAGGAGAAGAAGAAGAAGAAGAAGAAGAAGAAGAAGAAAAAGGGGGCAGAAAACAACACAATGAGACACAAAACAGGTGGGGGGGGCATCAGATGAGGCATCAGAGGTCCAGACTCCATTAGATAAATATAAAACTAAAGCAAGAACAACAACTAAGATAAATCATTAAATAGAGAAAAATCAAGAACAGATTGAGAATAATTCCTGATTCAGACCCAGAACTCCAAAATACTGAGAACAAGAAAACAGAATAAAAAAAAACACAGAAAAACTAAGATGATTAAATCTGACCAAAAGTTAAGGAATGAATAAAGGTGCAAAATAAAACAGAAAAACAAAAAAATAAAACACAAAAAAAACAAATAAAACACGAAAAACACAAAATAAAACAGAAAAACAACAAATTAAACGTAAAAAACACAAAATAAAACAGAAAAACAATAAATAAAACATAAAAACACAAGATAAAACTGAAAAGAAACATAATAAAATAAAAAAAACACAAAATAAAATAAATAAAACAGAAAAACAACAAATAAAACAGAATAACCACAAAATCAAACAGAAAAAAACACAAAATAAAACAGAAAAACAACAAATTAAACGTAAAAAACACAAAATAAAACAGAAAAACAATAAATAAAACATAAAAACACAAGATAAAACTGAAAAGAAACATAATAAAATAAAAAAAACACAAAATAAAATAAATAAAACAGAAAAACAACAAATAAAACAGAATAACCACAAAATCAAACAGAAAAAAACACAAAATAAAACATAAAAACAACAAATAAAACATAAAAAACAACAAAATAAAACATATATAAACACAAAATAAAACAGAAAAACACAAAAGAAAACAGTAAAAACACCAAATAAAACAGAAAAACACAAAATAAAACAGAAAAACAACAAATAAAACAGAAAAAACACAAAATAAAACAGAAAACACAAAATAAAACACAAAAAACACAAAATCAAACAGAAAAACTACAAAATAAAACTGAAAAAAAACCAAAATAAAACAGAAAAACAGTCACTGTGACAGCGTCTGCAGTGAAGTGGACGGTTAAAATCAGAGGGCGAAGTTTCCTCTGAAGGGGTCTTGGCTCAGCCTCAGGGTCCGGATGTTGGGATGTTGGGATGTTGGGAGGCCTCGGGCAGACCCAGGACCTGTTGGCTGAGGACGTTAGATAAGCAGCAGAAAATGAGTGGATGGACTTAATTCATCAGCCATGCTGCTGGCCTGCCTGAGTTCATCATCACATATTAAGGATCCCTTCAGTCATTCTGATACTCCGTCGGCTTTTGGCCTCTCGGCCCAGAAGCTGATCCTATAACAATGGAACTCAAAGGTTCCCCCTTTAAACGCCGGGTTAAAGGAGTATTACAAAGGCTGATTAATCCCAACCTGGTCCCCTTCATAGGGTTTCCTCCTGTGCTTCTTTTTGTTTTAGCCGCTGTATCCTCACACTTCTACCTGCAAACTCAAGTTATTTTAATAAAAACAGTGTCTGACAGTAACCAAACGGGCCCAGTGGTCCCGGCCCACCGTGGAGGATGATGGAAAAGCTTTAAGGCGAGACTCTACAGGTGAATGGGGTAATATTCTAAAATAATATATATTACCATAAAACTTCCTCATTTGATTACTGCCAGGTGCAAAATTCAGAAAAGTACAGAGGGATTTCAGGATATCTGCTTTGATTTCCTAGGAAATCAAAATATACTGTCCATAGCCTAAAAAACATTGATTTTCGCCATCTTTTTTTATCATAATGTCACATAAATCAGGCCAGGAATGATTTATCAGCAAATCCTTCTGTAATTATCTTCAGAATACTGCTAAGTGTATAACTGGAGAGTTTGGTGTTAGTAGGTGCTCCACAGGCTGAGATATTGATACTGGAAAAATACAAAAAACTGATTTTGAGAAAACAGCATTTAAAGTTTTAAATAGGGGAATTCAAAACCCCTAAACAAAATGTAATAAAATAAAAATTTTAATTTATGTTTTCAACGTTTTCTTCATAGCAGGTTGAAAGAATACATTCTGAAGGACTGGACCAAAAACTCAAAATTGACCCACTGCAAGGAAATCCCTGTTTTTGCCTGCTGTGTCTCGCTTTAACCTTGTAGCACCCACAGTTGCTGTTTTATTTATTTACATTATATTTTTATTTATATTTTTATTTACATTACATTATTTGATTTTCTAAATTTACAAACATTATTTACATTCACGTGTAATATTTTTAATATTTTTAGTTCAAGTATTTAAAACATTACAACAATATTACTGGGCATGTATTGTTGTAATGTTTTAAATACTTGAACGCAGTTTTTCTAGAGAAGATAATTGTTTTGTATATGGGATTATCGTCCATCGACTCTTTTGGGCTTTCACATGCGCGCGCCTACAACCAGCCGGTGAGTTACATGCTGTTTATAAAGTTGTTTTGTAACGTCCCCATGCCAGTAATGTGAGAACCATGCATATGGTTTTGATGGTAAGGCTTGTGACTTTATTGTCGGATGGGTTATAAAGTGGTGTGACGTTTCTGCAGTGTGCAAGTTGTTGTTTTACGTGGAAGGGTTAGCTCTTGCCCCTTAGCCACCACGTATTAGCCTCGCATGACAGGCTGCGCACAGGGAGCGCAGATTTGCACCTCTCTGTGTCCTACTGTCAGTATTTGACAACCTCTAGCAATGGAAACACGCTTCAAATGCCCCGGAGTTCCCCTTTAATGCGCTCATACGGCGAGTTTCAATACGTTTTTAGAAATAAGTGCAACACCGTTGCAGCAGCAAAAGTGTAAGTTTAAATGTAGTCCTTTGCAATCCCAATAATATCACAGGGAAACTGCTTGAATGGTAGCCCATTCATTTATTTCATTTAGGTGCAATCCCGCGGGGGAGAAGCGCACTCTGCATCAGTTTAAGATGAAATATAAAAACATTGTTCAAACAGGTGAGACCTCGGCATGGAGGTACCTCATTCTGATCATGTTTTACACTGTAAGGTAAATATTAAGTGGCTATTTGACTGTGCAGTTATTTTATCCCCAACATAATGCTGTTTTCACACACATAAACTATGTCTTCTCATCTATATCATGTTCTGTTAAATAATTAAGCCTATTTACACTAACACAGACTTCTACTGAGCCAACAGAAAGAAGGCAGATGCCCGTAAAACGGGTGGTGCCCAGCACCCCCACCTCTAACGGAGGCCAGTGGCTGAGGGAATCCACCCCCAAGACACGAGTGCCTTTATAAAATATAACAGGCCTATAAATGTCTTTTTAAGCCTATTCATACAAATATTTATTTGTCTTTCATGTCTTTTTTTCTTTTGTCCCAACACATTCTGATGGTGCCGCTCAGAAAGATAATTGTCTGTAAATGCAAAAATCTATGCGGTCTGATAACCATCTCCTGATGAATATTTATTTCTCTGCGCAGTAATGCTGCTCCTTCATCCCCGGGATCGTTGTCTAAAGGACATGTTGGTGGAAACAGTCGCCTCCTGCTGTGCCTGATGGACTTCTGGAAGTAGAAGAACTCGCTCTGCTGACTGAATGAATGAGGAAATCAAACGGCTGAAAGAGGGCGGAGACAGAGAGAAACTCCAGGTTCACTGAGTAAAACCTGGTTCAGAGACTCTGTTACTATGGTAACTGACCGTGAGGTAGTTACCTCTCTTTGTGAAACGGAAAACTCAGGGTTTCCCTCATTTCAGGGTTAATAAACTCAGAGTTTTCACTAAACCTGCTTGGTGAAACGGACCTCAGGTCTCCAAATTGTATTATTATGATTATTTTTTTGCATTTTTTAATTAGCTTCATGTGCACATTTTTATTTACATTACATTATTTAAATTCATGTGTACATTTTTATCTATTACCACTAACACCATATTTTATTTTATTTTATTTATTTTATTACCGTAAAAAACTGTGCATCTTCCACCCTTCCCCTTTTCTACATTACTTATATATTTTTTTATATATTTTTTTATATTCGCACTCTTTGCACTGTTTTTGGTGGCTTTAAATTTTGTTACACCATGTATAATGACAATAAAGAAATTCTGATTCTGATTCACTTTTTCACAACAAAGATCTGTGAAATCTGTTTGATTTGTTGTTGAATGGAAAGTTTATGATGGTTGCGTTCCGCACTTTGTATTAAGAATGTTCAATAAAGGTTTATTATATACATTTTATTGTGTTAGCAGCAGTTACTGGTGAACTTTCACTATAACGATCTGCAGAGAATGACTTGGTTTTGTGAACTAAATTAATCAGGAAAGCCCACAGCTGCAAATATGCAACATTACCTAAAATGATCAAAATAGCCCAATTCCAAAAATTCCAAAAATATTGGTTTATTCCACCCAAAAAGATGCAAGAAGAGCCAAAATGATTTTTTTCAATTATTATTCATATGCTTGGATGCTACAAGGTTAAACATCCATGTGATTTGTTTCAGATTACATTATTTCTTTAGTGTTCATCTATGGCACAGAGCTGCTGTTTCTGCTCTGAATGAACACCCTCCAGGTGTGCTGATTCCAGATGTTTTCTCCTCCAGGTGTGCTGATTCCAGATGTTTTCTCCTCCAGGTGGGCTGATTCCAGATGTTTTCTCCTCCAGCTGTGCTGATTCCAGATGTTTTCTCCTCCAGGTGTGCTGATTCCAGATGTTTTCTCCTCCAGGTGTGCTGATTCCAGATGTTTTCTCCTCCAGCTGTGCTGATTCCAGATGTTTCCACCTGGTTTGAAGGCTGCAGCCCTCAGTTTCACACGCAGTCACAGGCTGATAGATGCCTGGAAATGAACCATCAGTGCTATATTTAAAAAGACCTCCAGTGACATATTGTACCTGGAAATAAGTCTTTAAATCGGTCTGTTTGAAGATGAATCCTCTGAGTTTAATCACGCAGCTTCTCTGTGAGCTGCAGTTTGATCACAGATTGACCGGAGCTCGTTAGATTACGTATTGTCTGTCTTACGGCCGGCTGAGCTCTAATTTCAGCACCCTGACATGTTAAACCCTGCAGGCAATCTGCTGCTCACATATTGTGGCTGCAAAGCTGATCAAAGCTAAACTTTCCCATCATTTAGAGGTCAGAGGCTCCGGGATTTTCTTACCTTCAGAGCAGGAAGTGGCCGGACTTCGTGTGGAGCTTTTATCCCCGGAGAGATCAAAGTGAAGCTCTCATCACATGAATCCTGAATATTCAGCCGGTTCTGTTTGTCTGAAGAGTTCTTTTTACTCTAAACCTGCAATAAGACAAATAAAGTTTCCAATAAAAAGCTGCTTCAGTCAGAGAAATAAAAGTTATTTTACAACCTAAAGCTCTTCATCGCCATTTTTAAGAACGCTCCAGTGTTTCCTGAAGGAAAGGATAAAGGAATTAAAGAAAGCATGACCACACAAAATGAAACAGGAAGTAAAACAGAACAGAAACAAGAGTTAAGAGCAAAAAAACAGAGAAATCAAACCTAATTCAACCAGGAAATATGAACAGAGCATCAAACGATTCAAACTGGCAGCTGGTTCCACAGAGAGGGGCCTGATAACTGAAGGCTCTGCCTCTCAAACTGGCAGCTGGTTCCACAGAGAGGAGCCTGATAACTGAAGGCTCTGCCTCCCAAACTGGCAGCCGGTTCCACAGAGAGGGGCCTGATAACTGAAGGCTCTGCCTCCCAAACTGGCAGCCGGTTCCACAGAGAGGGGCCTGATAACTGAAGGCTCTGCCTCCCAAACTGGCAGCTGGTTCCACAGAGAGGGGCCTGATAACTGAAGGCTCTGCCTCCCAAACTGGCAGCTGGTTCCACAGAGAGGGGCCTGATAACTGAAGGCTCTGCCTCCCAAACTGGCAGCTGGTCCCACAGAGAGGGGCCTGATAACTGAAGGCTCTGCCTCCCAAACTGGCAGCTGGTTCCACAGAGAGGGGCCTGATAACTGAAGGCTCTGCCTCCCAAACTGGCAGCTGGTTCCACAGAGAGGGGCCTGATAACTGAAGGCTCTGCCTCCCAAACTGGCAGCTGGTTCCACAGAGAGGGGCCTGATAACTGAAGGCTCTGCCTCCCAAACTGGCAGCTGGTTCCACAGAGAGGGGCCTGATAACTGAAGGACTCTGCCTCCCAAACTGGCAGCTGGTTCCACAGAGAGGGGCCTGATAACTGAAGGCTCTGCCTCCCAAACTGGCAGCTGGTTCCACAGAGAGGGGCCTGATAACTGAAGGCTCTGCCTCCCAAACTGGCAGCTGGTTCCTCAGAGAGGGGCCTGATAACTGAAGGCTCTGCCTCCCAAACTGGCAGCTGGTTCCACAGAGAGGGGCCTGATAACTGAAGGCTCTGCCTCCCAAACTGGCAGCTGGTTCCACAGAGAGGGGCCTGATAACTGAAGGCTCTGCCTCCCAAACTGGCAGCTGGTTCCTCAGAGAGGGGCCTGATAACTGAAGGCTCTGCCTCCCAAACTGGCAGCTGGTTCCTCAGAGAGGGGCCTGATAACTGAAGGCTCTGCCTCCCAAACTGGCAGCTGGTTCCACAGAGAGGGGCCTGATAACTGAAGGCTCTGCCTCCCAAACTGGCAGCTGGTTCCACAGAGAGGGGCCTGATAACTGAAGGCTCTGCCTCCCAAACTGGCAGCTGGTTCCACAGAGAGGGGCCTGATAACTGAAGGCTCTGCCTCCCAAACTGGCAGCTGGTCCCACAGAGAGGGGCCTGATAACTGAAGGCTCTGCCTCCCAAACTGGCAGCTGGTTCCACAGAGAGGGGCCTGATAACTGAAGGCTCTGCCTCCCAAACTGGCAGCTGGTTCCACAGAGAGGGGCCTGATAACTGAAGGCTCTGCCTCCCAAACTGGCAGCTGGTTACCCCAGAGAGGGGCCTGATAACTGAAGGACTCTGCCTCCCAAACTGGCAGCTGGTTCCACAGAGAGGGGCCTGATAACTGAAGGCTCTGCCTCCCAAACTGGCAGCTGGTTCCACAGAGAGGGGCCTGATAACTGACGGCTCTGCCTCCCAAACTGGCAGCTGGTTCCCACAGAGAGGGGCCTGATAACTGGAGGCTCTGCCTCCCAAACTGGCAGCTGGTTCCACAGAGAGGGGCCTGATAACTGGAGGCTCTGCCTCCCAAACTGGCAGCTGGTTCCACAGAGAGGGGCCTGATAACTGAAGGCTCTGCCTCCCAAACTGGCAGCTGGTTCCACAGAGAGGGGCCTGATAACTGAAGGCTCTGCCTCCCAAACTGGCAGCTGGTTCCACAGAGAGGGGCCTGATAACTGAAGGCTCTGCCTCCCAAACTGGCAGCTGGTTCCACAGAGAGGGGCCTGATAACTGAAGGCTCTGCCTCCCAAACTGGCAGCTGGTTCCTCAGAGAGGGGCCTGATAACTGAAGGCACTGCCTCCCAAACTGGCAGCTGGTTCCACAGAGAGGGGCCTGATAACTGAAGGCTCTGCCTCCCAAACTGGCAGCTGGTTCCTCAGAGAGGGGCCTGATAACTGAAGGCTCTGCCTCCCAAACTGGCAGCTGGTTCCACAGAGAGGGGCCTGATAACTGAAGGCTCTGCCTCCCAAACTGGCAGCTGGTTCCACAGAGAGGGACCTGATAACTGAAGCCTCTGCCTCCCAAACTGGCAGCCGGTTCCACAGAGAGGGGCCTGATAACTGAAGGCTCTGCCTCCCAAACTGGCAGCCGGTTCCACAGAGAGGGGCCTGATAACTGAAGGCTCTGCCTCCCAAACTGGCAGCTGGTTCCACAGAGAGGGGCCTGATAACTGAAGGCTCTGCCTCCCAAACTGGCAGCTGGTTCCACAGAGAGGGGCCTGATAACTGAAGGCTCTGCCTCCCAAACTGGCAGCTGGTCCCACAGAGAGGGGCCTGATAACTGAAGGCTCTGCCTCCCAAACTGGCAGCTGGTTCCACAGAGAGGGGCCTGATAACTGAAGGCTCTGCCTCCCAAACTGGCAGCTGGTTCCACAGAGAGGGGCCTGATAACTGAAGGCTCTGCCTCCCAAACTGGCAGCTGGTTCCACAGAGAGGGGCCTGATAACTGAAGGCTCTGCCTCCCAAACTGGCAGCTGGTTCCACAGAGAGGGGCCTGATAACTGAAGGACTCTGCCTCCCAAACTGGCAGCTGGTTCCACAGAGAGGGGCCTGATAACTGAAGGCTCTGCCTCCCAAACTGGCAGCTGGTTCCACAGAGAGGGGCCTGATAACTGAAGGCTCTGCCTCCCAAACTGGCAGCTGGTTCCTCAGAGAGGGGCCTGATAACTGAAGGCTCTGCCTCCCAAACTGGCAGCTGGTTCCACAGAGAGGGGCCTGATAACTGAAGGCTCTGCCTCCCAAACTGGCAGCTGGTTCCACAGAGAGGGGCCTGATAACTGAAGGCTCTGCCTCCCAAACTGGCAGCTGGTTCCTCAGAGAGGGGCCTGATAACTGAAGGCTCTGCCTCCCAAACTGGCAGCTGGTTCCTCAGAGAGGGGCCTGATAACTGAAGGCTCTGCCTCCCAAACTGGCAGCTGGTTCCACAGAGAGGGGCCTGATAACTGAAGGCTCTGCCTCCCAAACTGGCAGCTGGTTCCACAGAGAGGGGCCTGATAACTGAAGGCTCTGCCTCCCAAACTGGCAGCTGGTTCCACAGAGAGGGGCCTGATAACTGAAGGCTCTGCCTCCCAAACTGGCAGCTGGTCCCACAGAGAGGGGCCTGATAACTGAAGGCTCTGCCTCCCAAACTGGCAGCTGGTTCCACAGAGAGGGGCCTGATAACTGAAGGCTCTGCCTCCCAAACTGGCAGCTGGTTCCTCAGAGAGGGGCCTGATAACTGAAGGCTCTGCCTCCCAAACTGGCAGCTGGTTCCACAGAGAGGGGCCTGATAACTGAAGGCTCTGCCTCCCAAACTGGCAGCTGGTTCCACAGAGAGGGGCCTGATAACTGAAGGCTCTGCCTCCCAAACTGGCAGCTGGTTCCTCAGAGAGGGGCCTGATAACTGAAGGCTCTGCCTCCCAAACTGGCAGCTGGTTCCTCAGAGAGGGGCCTGATAACTGAAGGCTCTGCCTCCCAAACTGGCAGCTGGTTCCACAGAGAGGGGCCTGATAACTGAAGGCTCTGCCTCCCAAACTGGCAGCTGGTTCCACAGAGAGGGGCCTGATAACTGAAGGCTCTGCCTCCCAAACTGGCAGCTGGTTCCACAGAGAGGGGCCTGATAACTGAAGGCTCTGCCTCCCAAACTGGCAGCTGGTCCCACAGAGAGGGGCCTGATAACTGAAGGCTCTGCCTCCCAAACTGGCAGCTGGTTCCACAGAGAGGGGCCTGATAACTGAAGGCTCTGCCTCCCAAACTGGCAGCTGGTTCCACAGAGAGGGGCCTGATAACTGAAGGCTCTGCCTCCCAAACTGGCAGCTGGTTACCCCAGAGAGGGGCCTGATAACTGAAGGACTCTGCCTCCCAAACTGGCAGCTGGTTCCACAGAGAGGGGCCTGATAACTGAAGGCTCTGCCTCCCAAACTGGCAGCTGGTTCCACAGAGAGGGGCCTGATAACTGACGGCTCTGCCTCCCAAACTGGCAGCTGGTTCCCACAGAGAGGGGCCTGATAACTGGAGGCTCTGCCTCCCAAACTGGCAGCTGGTTCCACAGAGAGGGGCCTGATAACTGGAGGCTCTGCCTCCCAAACTGGCAGCTGGTTCCACAGAGAGGGGCCTGATAACTGAAGGCTCTGCCTCCCAAACTGGCAGCTGGTTCCACAGAGAGGGGCCTGATAACTGAAGGCTCTGCCTCCCAAACTGGCAGCTGGTTCCACAGAGAGGGGCCTGATAACTGAAGGCTCTGCCTCCCAAACTGGCAGCTGGTTCCACAGAGAGGGGCCTGATAACTGAAGGCTCTGCCTCCCAAACTGGCAGCTGGTTCCACAGAGAGGGGCCTGATAACTGAAGGCTCTGCCTCCCAAACTGGCAGCTGGTTCCACAGAGAGGGGCCTGATAACTGAAGGCTCTGCCTCCCAAACTGGCAGCTGGTTCCTCAGAGAGGGGCCTGATAACTGAAGGCTCTGCCTCCCAAACTGGCAGCTGGTTCCTCAGAGAGGGGCCTGATAACTGAAGGCTCTGCCTCCCAAACTGGCAGCTGGTTCCACAGAGAGGGGCCTGATAACTGAAGGCTCTGCCTCCCAAACTGGCAGCTGGTTCCACAGAGAGGGGCCTGATAACTGAAGGCTCTGCCTCCCAAACTGGCAGCTGGTTCCTCAGAGAGGGGCCTGATAACTGAAGGCTCTGCCTCCCAAACTGGCAGCTGGTTCCACAGAGAGGGGCCTGATAACTGAAGGCTCTGCCTCCCAAACTGGCAGCTGGTTCCACAGAGAGGGGCCTGATAACTGAAGGCTCTGCCTCCCAAACTGGCAGCTGGTTCCACAGAGAGGGGCCTGATAACTGAAGGCTCTGCCTCCCAAACTGGCAGCTGGTTCCACAGAGAGGGGCCTGATAACTGAAGGCTCTGCCTCCCAAACTGGCAGCTGGTTCCACAGAGAGGGGCCTGATAACTGAAGGCTCTGCCTCCCAAACTGGCAGCTGGTTCCTCAGAGAGGGGCCTGATAACTGAAGGCTCCGCCTCCCAAACTGGCAGCTGGTTCCACAGAGAGGGGCCTGATAACTGAAGGCTCTGCCTCCCAAACTGGCAGCTGGTTCCACAGAGAGGGGCCTGATAACTGAAGGCTCTGCCTCCCAAACTGGCAGCTGGTTCCACAGAGAGGGGCCTGATAACTGAAGGACTCTGCCTCCCAAACTGGCAGCTGGTTCCTCAGAGAGGGGCCTGATAACTGAAGGCTCTGCCTCCCAAACTGGCAGCTGGTTCCACAGAGAGGGGCCTGATAACTGAAGGCTCTGCCTCCCAAACTGGCAGCTGGTTCCTCAGAGAGGGGCCTGATAACTGAAGGCCTGATAACTGAAGTGTGGCAGCTCGTGACCCGCTCGGTGCTACAGGAGTAATCTGGATGTGAACTGGACGAAACAAAAGAGATCACGGTGGATTTCATGCAGAAACATATGGTGCACGCCCCCCCGTTATTAAAGTAAGTAAGCAAATCTAATTCTGGGGCATATTTAAACACGGCTTAAGCTGCACAAAGTGCTCAATAAAAAAGGACTTTGGAATACGAAGAAAAAGGAAAAAATTGAATCTCAGCAATGAGAACAATCAGGAACTTAGAGACGAAACACAGAATTACAGACATGGAACAGATTGAAGGATTAGTGGGCCGGAGAAGCCCGTGAACACAAACGTGTCCGTGCTTCCATTCAGGCAAAGCTGGGGCCAATAAAGGCCCCGAGAGCCACGATTCATCCAGGTCAGGACCCGACCCAGAGCCTGCAGGTCCACAGACACAGTCAGGGGGTGCACTTACTTCTGCTTTGCTTGGGCAGGGTAACCCTGGTAACCAGGTAACCAGGTAACCCCTGGGTTAGGGTTAGGTTTGTGAGTTTTTACTCAGTGGCTCCCCTCCTACGTAACGTCTCAGTTCAGACTCCTGTTCAGGGGGGAAGAGAGAGGAGGTTTTTGAGAAAAAAGTTATGAAAATTATGGAGATTAATATTTGGAGTTTTAATGTTTTCTAGAGGGTTAGAGTTAGGGTAAGTGTCTGGGCAAGGTTGTAATAAGGGGAGGTCGTGGCTGTATTTAAGGGTTTTAGGGGGAAAAGTTATGGAAATTATGAAAATTAATATTTGGAGATTAATATTTTTGTATTGTTGTTGTTACCATATTGTTCTAAGCTACTATGCGAGTGCGAGCCGCCGATGACTATCTCCGGGTTAGTGTAACCCAAACACACCGGACCGTCCTTTAGGAGAGAAAGGAGCTCCGATAATAAAGAAACATTATGTTATCTCTGATATGTGAGATAACCTTCCTGTAACAACACCATCAGATCCCGTCAGATTAAGTATCTGCAGCTGTTTCTGGAGTTTCAGACCCATCTCAGCTGAGTGCTGAAGCAGTTTTCCTCCATCTGACTTTAACCTCCTGGTGATGTTTTTCAGGAGGAAAACATATTTTGGTCATATTTTGTACTAATGGACCGGACCCAGGGGATTGACCCGTTCTCCCGGCCCCCCTCAGATCCTCTGTTTACCTGCAGCACCTGAAAGCAGGCCGGGAAAGCATTGCTGCATTTCTACCTTTACAGCCGGGGGCGCTGTTGCGTTATTCTACCTTTAAAGCCGGGGGCGCTGTTGTGTTATTCTACCTTTAAAGCCGGGGGCGCTGTTGCGTTATTCTACCATTAAAGCCGGGGGCGGTGTTGCATTATTCTACATTTAAAGCCAGGGGCGCTGTTGCGTTATTCTACCTTTAAAGCCGGGGGCGCTGTTGCGTTATTCTACCTTTAAAGCCGGGGGCGCTGTTGCGTTATTCTACCTTTAAAGCCGGGGGCGCTGTTGAGTTATTCTACCTTTAAAGCCGGGGGCGCTGTTGCGTTATTCTACCTTTAAAGCCGGGGGCGCTGTTGCGTTATTCTACCATTAAAGCCGGGGGCGCTGTTGCGTTATTCTACCTTTAAAGCCGGGGGCGCTGTTGCGTTATTCTACCATTAAAGCCAGGGGCGCTGTTGCGTTATTCTACCATTAAAGCCGGGGGCGCTGTTGCGTTATTCTACCATTAAAGCCGGGGGCGGTGTTGCATTATTCTACATTTAAAGCCAGGGGCGCTGTTGCGTTATTCTACCTTTAAAGCCGGGGGCGCTGTTGCGTTATTCTACCTTTAAAGCCGGGGGCGCTGTTGCGTTATTCTACCTTTAAAGCCGGGGGCGCTGTTGAGTTATTCTACCTTTAAAGCCGGGGGCGCTGTTGCGTTATTCTACCATTAAAGCCGGGGGCGCTGTTGCGTTATTCTACCTTTAAAGCCGGGGGCGCTGTTGCGTTATTCTACCATTAAAGCCGGGGGCGCTGTTGCGTTATTCTACCATTAAAGCCGGGGGCGCTGTTGCGTTATTCTACCATTAAAGCCGGGGGCGCTGTTGCGTTATTCTACCATTAAAGCCGGGGGCGCTGTTGCGTTATTCTACCATTAAAGCCGGGGGCGCTGTTGCGTTATTCTACCATTAAAGCCGGGGGCGCTGTTGCGTTATTCTACCATTAAAGCCGGGGGCGCTGTTGCGTTATTCTACCATTAAAGCCGGGGGCGCTGTTGCGTTATTCTACCTTTAAAGCCGGGGGCGCTGTTGCGTTATTCTACCTTTACAGCCGGGGGCGCTGTTGCGTTATTCTACCATTAAAGCCGGGGGCGCTGTTGCGTTATTCTACCATTAAAGCCGGGGGCGCTGTTGCGTTATTCTACCATTAAAGCCGGGGGCGCTGTTGCGTTATTCTACCATTAAAGCCGGGGGCGCTGTTGCGTTATTCTACCATTAAAGCCGGGGGCGCTGTTGCGTTATTCTACCTTTAAAGCCGGGGGCGCTGTTGCGTTATTCTACCTTTAAAGCCAGGGCCGCTGTTGCGTTATTCTACCATTAAAGCCGGAGGCGCTGTTGCGTTATTCTACCATTAAAGCCGGGGGCGCTGTTGGGTTATTCTGCCTTTAAAGCCGGAGCCGCTGTTGGGTTATTCTACCTTTAAAGCCGGGGGCGCTGTTGGGTTATTCTACCTTTAAAGCCGGGGGCGCTGTTGCGTTATTCTACCTTTAAAGCCGGGGGCGCTGTTGCGTTATTCTACCATTAAAGCCGGGGGCGCTGTTGGGTTATTCTGCCTTTAAAGCCGGGGGCGCTGTTGCGTTATTCTACCATTAAAGCCGGGGGCGCTGTTGCGTTATTCTACCATTAAAGCCGGGGGCGCTGTTGGGTTATTCTACCTTTAAAGCCAGGGGCGCTGTTGCGTTATTCTACCATTAAAGCCGGGGGTACTGTTGGGTTATTCTACCTTTAAAGCCGGGGGCGCTGTTGCGTTATTCTACCTTTAAAGCCGGGGGCGCTGTTGCGTTATTCTACCTTTAAAGCCGGGGGCGCTGTTGCGTTATTCTACCTTTAAAGTCGGGGGCGCTGTTGCGTTATTCTACCTTTAAAGCCGGGGGCGCTGTTGCGTTATTCTACCTTTAAAGCCGGGGGCGCTGTTGCGTTATTCTACCTTTAAAGCCGGGGGCGCTGTTGGGTTATTCTACCATGAAAGCCGGGGGCGCTGTTGCGTTATTCTACCTTTAAAGCCGGGGACGCTGTTGCGTTATTCTACCATTAAAGCCGGAGGCGCTGTTGCGTTATTCTACCTTTAAAGCCGGGGGCGCTGTTGCGTTATTCTACCTTTAAAGCCGGGGGTGCTGTTGCGTTATTCTACCTTTAAAGCCGGGGGCGCTGTTGCGTTATTCTACCATTAAAGCCGGGGCGCTGTTGCGTTATTTTACCTTTAAAGCCGGGGCTGCTGTTGCGTTATTCTACCTTTAAAGCCGGGGGCGCTGTTGGGTTATTCTACCTTTAAAGCCGGGGGCGCTGTTGCGTTATTCTACATTTAAAGCCGGGGACGCTGTTGCGTTATTCTACCATGAAAGCTGGGGGCGCTGTTGCGTTATTCTACCTTTAAAGCCGGGGACGCTGTTGCGTTATTCTACCATTAAAGCCGGAGGCGCTGTTGCGTTATTCTACCTTTAAAGCCGGGGGCGCTGTTGCGTTATTCTACCTTTAAAGCCGGGGGCGCTGTTGCGTTATTCTACCTTTAAAGCCGGGGACGCTGTTGCGTTATTCTACCATTAAAGCCGGGGGCGCTGTTGCGTTATTCTACCTTTAAAGCCGGGGGCGCTGTTGCGTTATTCTACCATTAAAGCCGGGGCGCTGTTGCGTTATTTTACCTTTAAAGCCGGGGCTGCTGTTGCGTTATTCTACCTTTAAAGCCGGGGGCGCTGTTGGGTTATTCTACCTTTAAAGCCGGGGGCGCTGTTGCGTTATTCTACATTTAAAGCCGGGGGCGCTGTTGCGTTATTCTACATTTAAAGCCGGAGGTGCTGTTGCGTTATTCTACCTTTAAAGCCGGGGGCGCTGTTGCGTTATTCTACCTTTAAAGCCGGGGGCGCTGTTGGGTTATTCTACCTTTAAAGCCGGGGGTACTGTTGGGTTATTCTACCTTTAAAGCCGGGGGCGCTGTTGCGTTATTCTGCCTTTAAAGCCGGGGGCGCTGTTGCGTTATTCTACCTTTAAAGCCGGGGGCGCTGTTGCGTTATTCTACATTTAAAGCCGGGGGCGTTGTTGCGTTATTCTACCTTTAAGGCCGGGGGTGCTGTTGGGTTATTCTACATTTAAAGCCGGGGGCGTTGTTGCGTTATTCTACCTTTAAAGCCGGGGGCGCTGTGCGTTATTCTACCTTTACAGCCGGGGGCGCTGTTGGGTTATTCTGCCTTTAAAGCCGGGGGCTCTGTTGCGTTATTCTACCTTTAAAGCCGGGGGCGCTGTTGGGTTATTCTACCTTTAAAGCCGGGGGCGCTGTTGCGTTATTCTACATTTAAAGCCGGGGGTGCTGTTGCGTTATTCCACCTTTAAAGCCGGGGGCGCTGTTGCGTTATTCTACCATTAAAGCCGGAGGCGCTGTTGCGTTATTCTACCATTAAAGCCGGGGGCGCTGTTGGGTTATTCTGCCTTTAAAGCCGGGGGCGCTGTTGCGTTATTCTACCATTAAAGCCGGGGGCGCTGTTGGTTTATTCTAGCTTTAAAGCCGGGGGTGCTGTTGGTTTATTCTAGCTTTAAAGCCGGGGGCGCTGTTGGGTTATTCTACCTTTAAAGCCGGGGGCGCTGTTGCGTTATTCTACCTTTAAAGCCGGGGGCGCTGTTGCGTTATTCTACCTTTAAAGCCGGGGGCGCTGTTGCGTTATTCTACCTTTAAAGCCGGGGGCGCTGTTGGGTTATTCTACCTTTAAAGCCGGGGGCGCTGTTGCGTTATTCTACCTTTAAAGTCGGGGGCGCTGTTGCGTTATTCTACCTTTAAAGCCGGGGGCGCTGTTGCGTTATTCTACCTTTAAAGCCGGGGGCGCTGTTGCGTTATTCTACCTTTAAAGCCGGGGGCGCTGTTGCGTTATTCTACCTTTAAAGCCGGGGGCGCTGTTGCGTTATTCTACCTTTAAAGCCGGAGGCGCTGTTGCGTTATTCTACCTTTAAAGCCGGGGGCGCTGTTGCGTTATTCTACCTTTAAAGCCGGGGGCGCTGTTGCGTTATTCTACCTTTAAAGCCGGGGGCGCTGTTGCGTTATTCTACCTTTAAAGCCGGGGGCGCTGTTGCGTTATTCTACCTATAAAGCCGGGGGCGCTGTTGCGTTATTCTACCTATAAAGCCGGGGGCGCTGTTGGGTTATTCTACCTTTAAAGCCGGGGGTACTGTTGGGTTATTCTACCTTTAAAGCCGGGGGCGCTGTTGCGTTATTCTACCTTTAAAGCCGGGGGCGCTGTTGCGTTATTCTACCTATAAAGCCGGGGGCGCTGTTGCGTTATTCTACCTATAAAGCCGGGGGCGCTGTTGGGTTATTCTACCTTTAAAGCCGGGGGTACTGTTGGGTTATTCTACCTTTAAAGCCGGGGGCGCTGTTGCGTTATTCTACCTTTAAAGCCGGGGGCGCTGTTGCGTTATTCTACCTTTAAAGCCGGGGGCGCTGTTGCATTATTCTACCTTTAAAGCCGGGGGCGTTGTTGCGTTATTCTACCTTTAAAGCCGGGGGCGCTGTTGCATTATTCTACCTTTAAAGCCGGGGGCGTTGTTGCGTTATTCTACCTTTAAGGCCGGGGGTGCTGTTGGGTTATTCTACATTTAAAGCCGGGGGCGTTGTTGCGTTATTCTACCTTTAAAGCCGGGGGCGCTGTGCGTTATTCTACCTTTACAGCCGGGGGCGCTGTTGGGTTATTCTGCCTTTAAAGCCGGGGGCTCTGTTGCGTTATTCTACCTTTAAAGCCGGGGGCGCTGTTGGGTTATTCTACCTTTAAAGCCGGGGGCGCTGTTGCGTTATTCTACATTTAAAGCCGGGGGTGCTGTTGCGTTATTCCACCTTTAAAGCCGGGGGCGCTGTTGCGTTATTCTACCATTAAAGCCGGAGGCGCTGTTGCGTTATTCTACCATTAAAGCCGGGGGCGCTGTTGGGTTATTCTGCCTTTAAAGCCGGGGGCGCTGTTGCGTTATTCTACCTTTAAAGCCGGGGGCGCTGTTGCGTTATTCTACCATTAAAGCCGGGGGCGCTGTTGGTTTATTCTAGCTTTAAAGCCGGGGGTGCTGTTGGTTTATTCTAGCTTTAAAGCCGGGGGCGCTGTTGGGTTATTCTACCTTTAAAGCCGGGGGCGCTGTTGCGTTATTCTACCTTTAAAGCCGGGGGCGCTGTTGCGTTATTCTACCTTTAAAGCCGGGGGCGCTGTTGCGTTATTCTACCTTTAAAGCCGGGGGCGCTGTTGGGTTATTCTACCTTTAAAGCCGGGGGCGCTGTTGCGTTATTCTACCTTTAAAGTCGGGGGCGCTGTTGCGTTATTCTACCTTTAAAGCCGGGGGCGCTGTTGCGTTATTCTACCTTTAAAGCCGGGGGCGCTGTTGCGTTATTCTACCTTTAAAGCCGGGGGCGCTGTTGCGTTATTCTACCTTTAAAGCCGGGGGCGCTGTTGCGTTATTCTACCTTTAAAGCCGGAGGCGCTGTTGCGTTATTCTACCTTTAAAGCCGGGGGCGCTGTTGCGTTATTCTACCTTTAAAGCCGGGGGCGCTGTTGCGTTATTCTACCTTTAAAGCCGGGGGCGCTGTTGCGTTATTCTACCTTTAAAGCCGGGGGCGCTGTTGCGTTATTCTACCTATAAAGCCGGGGGCGCTGTTGCGTTATTCTACCTATAAAGCCGGGGGCGCTGTTGGGTTATTCTACCTTTAAAGCCGGGGGTACTGTTGGGTTATTCTACCTTTAAAGCCGGGGGCGCTGTTGCGTTATTCTACCTTTAAAGCCGGGGGCGCTGTTGCGTTATTCTACCTATAAATTCGGGGGCGCTGTTGCGTTATTCTACCTATAAAGCCGGGGGCGCTGTTGGGTTATTCTACCTTTAAAGCCGGGGGTACTGTTGGGTTATTCTACCTTTAAAGCCGGGGGCGCTGTTGCGTTATTCTACCTTTAAAGCCGGGGGCGCTGTTGCGTTATTCTACCTTTAAAGCCGGGGGCGCTGTTGCATTATTCTACCTTTAAAGCCGGGGGCGTTGTTGCGTTATTCTACCTTTAAAGCCGGGGGCGCTGTTGCATTATTCTACCTTTAAAGCCGGGGGCGTTGTTGCGTTATTCTACCTTTAAAGCCGGGGGCGCTGTTGCATTATTCTACCTTTAAAGCCGGGGGCGTTGTTGCGTTATTCTACCTTTAAAGCCGGGGGCGCTGTTGCGTTATTCTACCTTTAAAGCCGGGGGCGCTGTTGCGTTATTCTACCTTTAAAGCTGGGGGCGCTGTTGCGTTATTCTACCTTTAAAGCCGGGGGCGTTGTTGCGTTATTCTACCTTTAAAGCCGGGGGCGCTGTTGATTTATTCTACCTTTAAAGCTTGGAAAGTGTACACGTCTTTTTTCCTGTATAAGGTTGTTTTGCACCAATTATTGACCTCTGCGCCAATTAAATGCATTATAAGAGACACGTGAGAGTGTCGTCACGTTCCTCGAATTGGATTATTTTATGAATAATTATGATTACAATTAACTGAATTCCAATTGGCTTGAATTGGACTTTATTATTTAAGTGCCTTGAGATGACATTTGTTGTATTTGGCGCTATATAAATAAAATTGACTTGAATTGAATTGAATTGTTTTGGTCTCTATGTGGCCCTGCGATGGACTGGCGGCCTTTCCAGGGTGTACCCCGCCTCTCGCCCATTGACTGCTGGGATAGGCTCCAGTCCGCCCGCGACCCGATCGACGGATTCAGCGGTATAGATAATGGATGGATGGATGAATTGTTTTGAAGTTAAGTTACATCGAACAAGCATGGAGGACTTTCAGTGGGAAGACATTTCAGACGGGAGCGATTTTGAGGAGTTTCTTGGCTTTGATGATGCTGATGAACGTGCTGACCCAACTGATGGATATTTATGGCGAGCACATATGTTTGAGGATGACGATAACGGCGAGGATGATTTTGAAGGGTTTGAATGTGAGTGGAAGACTGACATTTATCACCGTAATCGACGGAGAGATTTCAACCGCACACCAGGGGTGAAAGTCGATTGACCTGCAGACGCCACACCGTTGCAGGCATTTTGTTTCTATCTGCTACAGATAATTAAATCAATCTTTTCGTAGGCGTTGACACAATTGCTGAATTTCCAGAAAAACTTCGGGTTTTAGGGGGTCTTTCTGAAATCGCCCGTAGGTTTTACAGGCATTCTTTTCCAGGCGTTTTAGGCCTAAATGGGTTAAACAGTCGGACCCTGCTTCTGCTCATTGGGAATAATCCCTTCCACTCTTCAGTAATAACCTCTCTGAACGTTTTCCTCGCTGTTTTTTTCCTGGAGAGATGTTGCAGTGATCAATAATCCAGCCCCGGTTCTGCCCTCGGGCTCTGTGACACTCTGCCTGTCAGTAACACCCAAATTAAGCAAATTGCAGCTGAAAGAGAAAAACAATCACGGCCGGAGTGCCGCGATCAGATCAGACGGGTTCTCCTTCATCTCCTCGTATTCGCTGCTTATCTCGTTGTAGCCTCCAATCCAAGTTAGCAGGGATTATCTCCATGGAAAGGGCATTAAGAGGCGGATAACCTCAGCTCTGAGGCGCTTAATCCAGCAGCATGTTAATGAGTCTTGTAGTGGATTGCTTAAATTAAAAGCAAATATCAACAGTCATTTGGCTAAAGGAGCGCGGGGAGGTGCCTGGCCTCAATAACAATGCATTAAGTGATTTGAGCCGCTGGGTCGGTACAGTAAATCATGTAATGTAAGTGAAAAACAATAAAATTAACAGGTTATCAGGAAATTAAGAGGAAGAAGAGGAAGAGGAGGAGGAGGAGGAGGAGGAGGAGGAGGAGGAGGAAGAGGAGGAGGAGGAGGAGGAAGAGGAGGAGGAGGAGGAGGAGGAGGAGGAGGAAGAGGAGGAGGAGGAGGAAGAGGAGGAGGAGGAGGAGGAGGAGGAGGGTCATACTGTTTCCCATTTTTTTAATGTGATTTTGAAACGTGAGAGTAGGATCTAGAGTAACTCCTAAGTAGGTAAATTCCTCAACATTTTTTATTTTTTGCCCAAAATGTAAATTGTAGGATGATTTCGGTGTTTCACACGATTTGTAAAATACATAGCGACTGTTTTTTCCATATTGAGTGCCAGTCAACAACCTGTCACGCCCATGGACTTATGTTTTTAGTATCATGTTTTAAGTTACGTTCTTGTGTTCAGTTCATGTCTTGGTTTTGAGTTTTTAGTTTTGCCATTGTTTTTCCCCTCACTCAGGTAATTAGTTAATTCCCCTCACCTGTCTGTCATTGTCTCCAGCTGCACTCCCTCTCCAATCACTCCCAGCCCTCTATTTAGTCTCCTGTCTCCCCTGTCTGTTTGTTGGTTCTTTGTTTGTCACTTCTGACCTGTTTGATGCCCCAACCTGACTCGCCCGCCTTGTTACCCGGTTTGCCCATGTACCTCGTCTTTACCAAGCTAAGTATTTATTTATTTTAACCCATGCCAAGTCTTTTTGTTTGTTTATCCAAAGTTAAGTTTTTATTTTTAAGTTTATTTTTTATTTGTTTTGTATAATAAATCCAGTTTTCTTTTGAAAAGTCGGCATCCGTGTCCTTCCCTACACCCAACCCTGACACAACCTTTTGTATTTGGATTGTTAATTGCTACCTCAGCTTCATCTTTTGGATGTACAAACAATACAGCATCATGAGCGTACATAATGATGTCAGCGGTACAGGCTAATGGGAGGTCATTGACGTAAATACTAAAAAGTAAAGGCCCCAAAATGGAGCCCTGTGGCACTCCCATGGTGTATTCTTTCAGTGGAGATAAGATGAATCAGTTACAGCTGAGTCAGTTACAACTGAGTCAGTTACAGCTGAGTCAGTTACAACTGAGTCAGTTACAGCTGAATCAGTTACAGCTGAGTCAGTTACAACTGAATCAGTTACAGCAGAGTCAGTTACAGCTGAGTCAGTTACAACTGAATCAGTTACAGCAGAGTCAGTTACAGCAGAGTCAGTTACAGCTGAGTCAGTTACGGCTGAGTCAGTTACAGCTGACTCAGTTACAGCTGAATCAGTTACAGCTGAGTCAGTTACAGCTGAATCAGTTACAGCAGAGTCAGTTACAGCTGACTCAGTTACAGCTGAATCAGTTACAGCTGAATCAGTTACAGCTGAGTCAGTTACAGCTGAATCAGTTACAGCTGACTCAGTTACAGCTGAATCAGTTACAGCTGAATCAGTTACAGCTGAGTCAGTTACAGCTGAGTCAGTTACGGCTGAGTCAGTTACAGCTGACTCAGTTACAGCTGACTCAGTTACAGCTGAGTCAGTTACAGCTGAGTCAGTTACGGCTGAGTCAGTTACAGCTGACTCAGTTACAGCTGAATCAGTTACAGCTGAGTCAGTTACAGCAGAGTCAGTTACAGCTGAGTCAGTTACAGCTGAATCAGTTACAGCAGAGTCAGTTACAGCTGAATCAGTTACAGCTGAATCAGTTACAGCAGAGTCAGTTACAGCAGAGTCAGTTACAGCTGAATCAGTTACAGCTGAATCAGTTACACCTGAATCAGTTACAGCTGAATCAGTTACAGCTGAATTAGTTACAGCTGAATCAGTTACAGCTGAATCAGTTACAGCTGAATCAGTTACAGCTGAGTCAGTTACAGCTGAATCAGTTACAGCTGAGTCAGTTACAGCTGAATCAGTTACAGCTGAGTCAGTTACAGCTGAGTCAGTTATAGCTGAATCAGTTACAGCTGAATCAGTTACAGCTGAGTCAGTTACAGCTGAGTCAGTTACAGCTGAATCAGTTACAGCTGAGTCAGTTACAGCTGAATCAGTTACAGCTGAGTCAGTTACAGCTGAGTCAGTTACAGCTGAATCAGTTACAGCTGACTCAGTTACAGCTGAATCAGTTACAGCTGAGTCAGTTACAGCTGACTCAGTTACAGCTGAATCAGTTATAGCTGAATCAGTTACAGCTGAATCAGTTACAGCTGAATCAGTTACAGCTGAGTCAGTTACAGCTGAGTCAGTTACAGCTGAATCAGTTACAGCTGACTCAGTTACAGCTGAATCAGTTACAGCTGAATCAGTTACAGCTGAGTCAGTTACAGCTGAATCAGTTACAGCTGAATCAGGCCCATGGGACCATATGGTTTTGTCTTCAGTAATCAACATAAAGCCCAGACTATAGAAGGAGGAGAGCTTTTTATTTTACTGATAATCCTGTGGACTCAAACTGAAAAAATATCTCAAATAAATACATCAATAAATTACTTTAGGACAATAAATGCAAGTAACAAAAAGCAAAAAAAAAAAAAAAGGAATAATCAATCCTTAAAATGTGAAATAAATTCATACTTCTGCTTTAATTTCCAACTGTATTCATTTAACTTTGTTAATTCCAATATTTATTTACTCAGCTGAAGTGTCATTGTAGTTTAAAACTCTACATCCAAATGCAGAACAAAATTGTATAATGAAATGAGGCGATAAATAGATGTATATCAGAATCAGAATCAGAAAAAACTTTATTTATCCCCGAAGGGCAATTAGAAGGGCGAAGAGCGGTACATTAAAAGAAGAGCAAGAAAAAGGAATCACAAAGAAAAAAAAACACAAAAGGGGGTGACAAAACAAACAAAAAAATATTTAGCAAATAAGTAAAAATAAATAAAAAATAAATAAATAAAATAAAAAATAAGGCGATAATGACAATGTGATTAAAGTGACATTGTAGTTGTACAATGTCACTTTATATATATATATATATATAAATATATATTTATAGATCATAGAAATATATATTTATAGATCATAGAAATATATTTATATATATAAATCATAGAAATATATAGACACATATATACATATATGTCTATATATTTATATCTGATGTGATTCGAACCAAATCAGCTGCAACATTAACGACAAGATGCTCGTGTTGATGAGACTGAAACTGCTGAGTTAAAACAAGAAGCTCATCAGTAACAGGATGTCTGTGTGTGTGTGTGTGTGTGTGTGTGCGTGTGTGCGTGTGTGCATGTGTGCATGTTAATAAGAGGAAAGTGTGTCAGGATTAACACAATGAGGCTAAGAACAGATTGGAGGAGGAGAGAATAAGAAGGAAATCGGTTTAAAAATCACAAAAATGAAATTACAGTTCCAAACGTTCAGAGATGAAGATATTTATAGATAAATATGAATATAAATATATATAAATTTATGAAGATGGGACATCAGTGATCAGCTGACAGCAGTTAAACTCACTCTGTTGGTTTAACTTTTAAAGTTTGATACATTCAGGTTTCACATCATCTCTTTGGCTTAAAGTTTCCTCAAATACAATAAAAACTGTAATTATTTTTATTTGTTTCAGTCTTTATTCAGTAAAAAATTATTTCCAGAGTTTTCACTGACCAACAGAACCAAACGTAGAACCTGCTGCAGCAGCACTCAGTAAAAGTTGTTCTGGAGTCAAAGAAAGTTTATAGAATCTACAGGATCAGGACTCTAGGGTCGGAACTCTAGGGTCGGAACTCTAGGGTTGGGACTCTTGGGTCGGGACTCTAGGGTCGGGACTCTAGGGTCGGAACTCTAGGGTCGGAACTCTAGGGTCGGAACTCTAGGGTCGGGACTCTAGGGTCGGGACTCTAGGGTCGGAACTCTAGGGTCGGAACTCTAGGATCAGGACTCTAGGGTCAGGACTCTAGGGTCAGGACTCTAGGCTCGGGACTCTTGATTGGGACTCTTGATTGGGACTCTTGATTGGGACTCTTGATTGGGACTCTAGGGTCGGGACTCTAGGGTCGGAACTGTAGGGTCAGGACTCTAGGCTCGGGACTCTTGATTGGGACTCTTGATTGGGACTCTAGGGTCGGGACTCTTGATTGGGACTCTTGATTGGGACTCTTGATTGGGACTCTAGGGTCGGGACTCTAGGGTCGGAACTCTAGGGTCGGAACTCTAGGGTCAGGACTCTAGGGTCGGGACTCTAGGGTCGGGCCTTTAGGGTCGGGACTCTAGGGTCGGGACTCTAGGGTCAGGACTCTAGGGTCGGGACTCTAGGGTCAGGACTCTAGGGTCGGAACTCTAGGGTCGGGACTCTAGGGTCGGGACTCTAGGGTCGGGACTCTAGGGTCGGGACTCTTGGGTCGGGACTCTTGGGTCGGGACTCTTGATTGGGACTCTTGATTGGGACTCTTGATTGGGACTCTAGGGTCGGGACTCTAGGGTCGGGACTCTTGGGTCGGGACTCTTGATTGGGACTCTTGGGTCGGGACTCTTGGGTCGGGACTCTTGGGTCAGGACTCTGGTCCTCCATCAGCGTGGTCAGGGAGCAGCTGGGGCTCAGATTACTGTCGGGGGGGGGCAGCTCTGGAAAGTGTCCCTCAGTGAGACGGTGAAACCGGCCGTGACTCTCGGTGGGTGATGACCTCATCACCACAGGTGTGGATGAAGGTGTTCCTCCACTTCCTGCCTGGTAACCATGGTTACCCCCCACCTTCAGCAGAGTGAAGAACTCTGGTCGGGCTGTAAATGCCTTTAGCTCAGTTAGCAGCACGTGGCGTGGCATGGCGCCTGCTGGCCCGTGGCGGCCCGTTAAGGAAACGGACGCACACCGCCTCATACAGTATTAATTTTTAATCATTAGCCATTAGAGCTAATGGCAGCAGACAGCTTTCTGTGCTGTTGTTTGTCTGGCGTGGCCTCACGCACTTTAAGGGCTGAGATTACCAAATGTAAATGAGGGGGGGGGGCTCATATAAGAGTATATGGTCCAGACCTCCAGACACAGAGTCTAATTTAAAAACTTTAATCCTGACCCAGGAGCTGTTTACTTCTCTGAATTAGGTTAATCTATTTGCATAAATGTGCATTTATGAATAATTAGTGGGCCACAGAGGTTGTGTGAGTGGATGAGGGGCCGGGGGGGGGGGGGGGGGGGCAGGGGGGCCTGGACTCGTGGCCAGACTATTGTTACCGTTGCTGGTGGTAAACAATGGGCCAGCACAAACAATGAACAACAAAGGTGGTGGGGAGCACCGCCGTCTGCGGCTGAATGGCTGCTATCGCTTACAGGCGGCGGGCGGCGGGGGGCGGCGACCACCAGCAGCTCCGTGTCACCACAGCTGCCGTTTAATTGGTCCCATTAGGCCTCCGCTCAGCCGGAAACGCCTCCAGCCTGCAGCAGACCAGGCCATACCCTCAGCCCACAGGTTAAAAGAAATTAAAGAGTTGAATTCAATGGGTTCCATCCTTTGGGTTTCAGTCTGGTTCTGTCTTGTCCATCCTTTGGGTTTGGGTCTGGTTCTGTCTTGTGCATCCTTTGGGTTTGGGTCTGGTTCTGTCTTGTCCATCCTTTGGTTTTGGGTCTGGTTCTGTTTTCTCCATCCTATAGGTTTGGGTCTGGTTCTGTCATCTCCATCCTTTGGGTTTGGGTCTGGTTCTGTCATCTCCATCCTTTGGGTTTGGGTCTGGTTCTGTCTTGTCCATCCTTTGGGTTTGGGTCTGGTTCTGTCATCTCCATCCTTTGGGTTTGGGTCTGGTTCTGTCTTCTCCATCCTTTGGGTTTGGGTCTGGTTCTGTCTTCTCCATCCTTTAGGTTTGGGTCTGGTTCTGTCTTGTCCATCCTTTGGGTTTGGGTCTGGTTCTGTCATCTCCATACTTTGGGTTTGGGTCTGGTTCTGTCTTGTCCATCCTTTAGGTTTGGGTCTGGTTCTGTCTTGTCCATCCTTTGGGTTTGGGTCTGGTTCTGTTTTCTCCATCCTTTAGGTTTGGGTCTGGTTCTGTCATCTCCATCCTTTGGGTTTGGGTCTGGTTCTGTCTTCTCCATCCTTTGGGTTTGGGTCTGGTTCTGTCTTGTCCATCCTTTGGGTTTGGGTCTGGTTCTGTCATCTCCATCCTTTGGGTTTCAGTCTGGTTCTGCCTTGTCCATCCTTTGGGTTTGGGTCTGGTTCTGTCATCTCCATCCTTTGGGTTTGGGTCTGGTTCTGTCTTGTCCATCCTTTGGGTTTGGGTCTGGTTCTGTCATCTCCATCCTTTGGGTTTCAGTCTGGTTCTGCCTTGTCCATCCTTTGGGTTTGGGTCTGGTTCTGTCATCTCCATCCTTTGGGTTTGGGTCTGGTTCTGTCTTGTCCATCCTTTGGGTTTGGGTCTGGTTCTGTCATCTCCATCCTTTGGGTTTGGGTCTGGTTCTGTCTTCTCCATCCTTTGGGTTTGGGTCTGGTTCTGTCTTCTCCATCCTTTGGGTTTGGGTCTGGTTCTGTCTTGTGCATCCTTTGGGTTTGGGTCTGGTTCTGTCTTGTCCATCCTTTGGGTTTGGGTCTGGTTCTGTCTTCTCCATCCTTTGGGTTTGGGTCTGGTTCTGTTTTCTCCATCCTTTAGGTTTGGGTCTGGTTCTGTCATCTCCATCCTTTGGGTTTGGGTCTGGTTCTGTCTTCTCCATCCTTTGGGTTTGGGTCTGGTTCTGTCTTGTCCATCCTTTGGGTTTGGGTCTGGTTCTGTCATCTCCATCCTTTGGGTTTGGGTTTGGTTCTGTCTTATCCATCCTTTGGGTTTGGGTCTGGTTCTGTCTTCTCCATCCTTTGGGTTTGGGTCTGGTTCTGTCTTCTCCATCCTTTGGGTTTGGGTCTGGTTCTGTCTTGTCCATCCTTTGGGTTTGGGTCTGGTTCTGTCATCTCCATCCTTTAGGTTTGGGTCTGGTTCTGTCTTCTCCATCCTTTGGGTTTGGGTTTGGTTCTGTCTTCTCCATCCTTTGGGTTTGGGTCTGGTTCTGTCATCTCTATCCTTCGGGTTTGGGTTTGGTTCTGTCTCATCCATCCTTTGGGTTTGGGTTTGGTTCTGTCTTATCCATCCTTTGGGTTTGGGTTTGGTTCTGTCTTGTCCATCCTTTGGGTTTGGGTTTGGTTCTGTCTTATCCATCCTTTGGGTTTGGGTCTGGTTCTGTCTTGTCCATCCTTTGGGTTTGGGTCTGGTTCTGTCATCTCCATCCTTTGGGTTTCGGTTTGGTTCTGTCATCTCCATCCTTTGGGTTTGGGTCTGGTTCTGTCTTCTCCATCCTTTGGGTTTGGGTCTGGTTCTGTCTTGTCCATCCTTTGGGTTTGGGTCTGGTTCTGTCTTCTCCATCCTTTGGGTTTGGGTCTGGTTCTGTCTTGTCCATCCTTTGGGTTCGGGTCTGGTTCTGTCTTGTCCATCCTTTGGGTTTCGGTCTGGTTCTGTCATCTCCATCCTTTGGGTTTGGGTCTGGTTCTGTCATCTCCATCCTTTGGGTTTGGGTCTGGTTCTGTCTTGTGCATCCTTTGGGTTTGGGTCTGGTTCTGTCTTGTCCATCCTTTGGGTTTGGGTCTGGTTCTGTTTTCTCCATCCTTTGGGTTTGGGTCTGGTTCTGTCTTCTCCATCCTTTGGGTTTGGGTCTGGTTCTGTCTTGTCCATCCTTTGGGTTTGGGTTTGGTTCTGTCTTCTCCATCCTTTGGGTTTGGGTTTGGTTCTGTCATCTCCATCCTTTGGGTTTGGGTCTGGTTCTGTCTTGTCCATCCTTTGGGTTTGGGTCTGGTTCTGTCTTCTCCATCCTTTGGGTTTGGGTCTGGTTCTGTCTTGTGCATCCTTTGGGTTTGGGTCTGGTTCTGTCTTGTCCATCCTTTAGGTTTGGGTCTGGTTCTGTCTTCTCCATCCTTTAGGTTTGGGTCTGGTTCTGTCTTGTGCATCCTTTGGGTTTGGGTCTGGTTCTGTCATCTCCATCCTTTGGGTTTGGGTCTGGTTCTGTCATCTCCATCCTTTGGGTTTGGGTCTGGTTCTGTCTTGTCCATCCTTTGGGTTTGGGTCTGGTTCTGTCTTCTCCATCCTTTGGGTTTGGGTCTGGTTCTGTCTTGTCCATCCTTTAGGTTTGGGTCTGGTTCTGTCTTGTCCATCCTTTGGGTTTGGGTCTGGTTCTGTCTTGTGCATCCTTTGGGTTTGGGTCTGGTTCTGTCTTGTCCATCCTTTGGGTTTGGGTCTGGTTCTGTCATCTCCATCCTTTGGGTTTGGGTCTGGTTCTGTCATCTCCATCCTTTGGGTTTGGGTCTGGTTCTGTCTTGTGCATCCTTTGGGTTTGGGTCTGGTTCTGTCATCTCCATCCTTTGGGTTTGGGTCTGGTTCTGTCTTGTCCATCCTTTGGGTTTGGGTCTGGTTCTGTCTTGTCCATCCTTTGGGTTTGGGTTTGGTTCTGTCTTCTCCATCCTTTGGGTTTGGGTTTGGTTCTGTCATCTCCATCCTTTGGGTTTGGGTTTGGTTCTGTCATCTCTATCCTTTGGGTTTGGGTCTGGTTCTGTCATCTCCATCCTTTGGGTTTGGGTCTGGTTCTGTCTTGTCCATCCTTTGGGTTTGGGTCTGGTTCTGTCTTCTCCATCCTTTAGGTTTGGGTCTGGTTCTGTCATCTCCATCCTTTGGGTTTGGGTCTGGTTCTGTCTTGTCCATCCTTTGGGTTTGGGTTTGGTTCTGTCTTGTCCATCCTTTGGGTTTGGGTTTGGTTCTGTCATCTCCATCCTTTGGGTTTGGGTCTGGTTCTGTCTTGTCCATCCTTTGGGTTTGGGTTTGGTTCTGTCATCTCCATCCTTTGGGTTTGGGTTTGGTTCTGTCTTGTCCATCCTTTGGGTTTGGGTTTGGTTCTGTCATCTCCATCCTTTGGGTTTGGGTCTGGTTCTGTCTTCTCCATCCTTTGGGTTTGGGTTTGGTTCTGTCTTGTCCATCCTTTGGGTTTGGGTTTGGTTCTGTCTTCTCCATCCTTTGGGTTTGGGTCTGGTTCTGTCTTCTCCATCCTTTGGGTTTGGGTTTGGTTCTGTCATCTCCATCCTTTGGGTTTGGGTTTGGTTCTGTCATCTCCATCCTTTGGGTTTGGGTTTGGGTTTGGTTCTGTCTTGTCCATCCTTTGGGTTTGGGTCTGGTTCTGTCTTGTCCATCCTTTGGGTTTCGGTCTGGTTCTGTCTTCTTCATCCTTTGGGTTTCGGTCTGGTTCTGTCTTCTCCATCCTTTGGGTTTGGGTTTGGGTTTGGTTCTGTCTTGTCCATCCTTTGGGTTTGGGTCTGGTTCTGTCTTGTCCATCCTTTGGGTTTCGGTCTGGTTCTGTCTTCTTCATCCTTTGGGTTTCGGTCTGGTTCTGTCTTCTTCATCCTTTGGGTTTCGGTCTGGTTCTGTCTTCTCCATCCTTTGGGTTTGGGTCTGGTTCTGTCTTGTGCATCCTTTGGGTTTGGGTCTGGTTCTGTCTTGTCCATCCTTTAGGTTTGGGTCTGGTTCTGTCTTCTCCATCCTTTGGGTTTGGGTCTGGTTCTGTCTTGTGCATCCTTTGGGTTTGGGTCTGGTTCTGTCTTGTCCATCCTTTAGGTTTGGGTCTGGTTCTGTCTTCTCCATCCTTTGGGTTTGGGTCTGGTTCTGTCATCTCCATCCTTTGGGTTTGGGTCTGGTTCTGTCTTGTCCATCCTTTGGGTTTGGGTTTGGTTCTATCTTCTCCATCCTTTGGGTTTGGGTTTGGTTCTGTCATCTCCATCCTTTGGGTTTGGGTCTGGTTCTGTCTTGTCCATCCTTTGGGTTTGGGTTTGGTTCTGTCATCTCCATCCTTTGGGTTTGGGTCTGGTTCTGTCTTGTCCATCCTTTGGGTTTGGGTTTGGTTCTGTCTTGTCCATCCTTTGGGTTTGGGTTTGGTTCTGTCATCTCCATCCTTTGGGTTTGGGTCTGGTTCTGTCTTCTCCATCCTTTGGGTTTGGGTTTGGTTCTGTCTTGTCCATCCTTTGGGTTTGGGTTTGGTTCTGTCTTCTCCATCCTTTGGGTTTGGGTCTGGTTCTGTCTTCTCCATCCTTTGGGTTTGGGTTTGGTTCTGTCTTGTCCATCCTTTGGGTTTGGGTTTGGTTCTGTCTTCTCCATCCTTTGGGTTTGGGTTTGGTTCTGTCTTGTCCATCCTTTGGGTTTGGGTTTGGTTCTGTCTTCTCCATCCTTTGGGTTTGGGTTTGGTTCTGTCTTCTCCATCCTTTGGGTTTGGGTCTGGTTCTGTCTTCTCCATCCTTTGGGTTTGGGTTTGGTTCTGTCTTCTCCATCCTTTGGGTTTGGGTTTGGTTCTGTCATCTCCATCCTTTGGGTTTGGGTTTGGGTTTGGTTCTGTCTTGTCCATCCTTTGGGTTTCGGTCTGGTTCTGTCTTCTCCATCCTTTGGGTTTGGGTCTGGTTCTGTCTTCTTCATCCTTTGGGTTTGGGTCTGGTTCTGTCTTCTTCATCCTTTGGGTTTGGGTCTGGTTCTGTCTTCTTCATCCTTTGGGTTTGGGTTTGGTTCTGTCATCTCCATCCTTTGGGTTTGGGTCTGGTTCTGTCTTCTTCATCCTTTGGGTTTGGGTCTGGTTCTGTCATCTCCATCCTTTAGGTTTGGGTCTGGTTCTGTCTTCTTCATCCTTTGGGTTTGGGTCTGGTTCTGTCTTCTTCATCCTTTGGGTTTCGGTCTGGTTCTGTCATCTCCATCCTTTGGGTTTGGGTCTGGTTCTGTCTTCTTCATCCTTTGGGTTTGGGTCTGGTTCTGTCTTCTTCATCCTTTGGGTTTGGGTTTGGTTCTGTCATCTCCATCCTTTGGGTTTGGGTTTGGTTCTGTCTTATCCATCCTTTGGGTTTGGGTTTGGTTCTGTCTTATCCATCCTTTGGGTTTGGGTCTGGTTCTGTCTTGTCCATCCTTTGGGTTTGGGTCTGGTTCTGTCTTCTTCATCCTTTGGGTTTGGGTTTGGTTCTGTCTTCTCCATCCTTTGGGTTTGGGTTTGGTTCTGTCTTCTCCATCCTTTGGGTTTCGGTCTGGTTCAGTCCGGTTCTTCCTGGGTTCCTTTGGGTCAGAACCTTTGGATCAGAACCGGTTCTGACATGTTTTCTGTAAATATTTCAGGACTCAGAGACTTCAACAAGTGTTTATGGAGGGAAAGTGAAGC